>NC_141606.1:7057500-7386784 GCF_047967505.1 Dipteris shenzhenensis
ATATGGAAATAAATCCTTGTGTGATGAGAATTTTGATATGAATATGTGATGATGTAATATTTGTAATATATTTCTTCATGCACACAATTTTATGATATGAATGTGTGATGATGTGATTATTTGGAAATAAATCCTTGTGTGATGAGAATTTTGATATGAATATGTGATGATGTAATATTTGTAATATATTTCTTCATGCACACAATTTTATGATATGAATGTGTGATGATGTGATTATTTGGAAATAAATCCTTGTGTGATGAGAAATTTGATATGAATATGTGATGATGTAATATTTGTAATATATTTCTTCATGCACACAATTTTATGATATGAATGTGTGATGATGTGATTATTTGGAAATAAATCCTTGTGTGATGAGAATTTTGATATGAATATGTGATGATGTAATATTTGTAATATATTTCTTCATGCACACAATTTTATGATATGAATGTGTGATGATGTGATTATTTGGAAATAAATCCTTGTGTGATGAGAATTTTATTCAGTTGGACAGTCTCCACTCACTTAAAGTAGAGCATTCCCAATGCTTCTCTCACTTTATTCCAACCCTTATCCTTATCATCTCCACTCACTTAAAGTAGAGCATTTGCAATGCTTTTCTCACTTTATTCCAACCCTTATCCTTATCATATCGCTCTCTCTCTCTCTCACTTGTAATATATTTCACTCGCAAGTATCAATTCCCAATGCTCCACTCACTTAAAGTATAGCATTTCCAATGCTCCGCAAAATTTTATTCAGTTGGACAATCTCCACTCACTTTATTCCAACCCTTATCCTTACCATAGTGAACACATTGTGCCTCTCACTTTATTCCAACCCTTATCCTTATCATAGTGAACACATCGTGCCTTAGTGCACTTGTATTCTTCCATCCTAGTTCTTCCACAAACACTCTCTTATTTCTTACATCCTAGTCCTTCTGAGTAACTTGTATTCTTCTATCCTAGTCCTTCCACAAACACTCTCTTCTTTCATCCATCCTGATAACTTGTATTCTTCTATCCTAGTTCTTCCACAAACACTCTCTTCTTTCATCCATCCTAGTGCTTCTCATTAACTTGTATTCTTCCATCCTAGTCCTTCCATAGACACTCTCTTCTTTCTTGCATCGTAGTCCATCTCCCTTTCTTTATCATCTCCCCACCCATGGATGTCCTTGGCATTGTCGAAGATGTGGAGTTCGGAATTAACAATCTCAAAGAATGGATTGCTGACCAAGGAGCACAGAGAGAGGCCAGAATTCGACAAGGTTCTCCTTTGACACACACAAAGGCACGCAGAGAGGGAGGAGACTCTCAAGATAGCAGAGAGTGAAAGACTTTTAAGACATATGATAAAAGCACGACAAGATCTCTTAGACTTCTTAAGTAACCTCTGCGTTATCGTAGCTCTCGTCATGGGCGATTTGATGCGGATGCTGAGAGAACAATAAGAGCCTCTCAGAGAAATTATAAAGAAACAATTTGTGATTGCTTAAATTTCTTCTTCGCATGTAATTATGTTGAGGATACAGCTGTGGAGGCAGTGAAAGATTGGGTTGTTGAGAAGATAAGAGAGACCAATGCTGAGATCTTCTAGACTTTGGGTGATTAAGAAGATAAGAGAGACTGTATTAAGGTGTTTTTTGACACCATATGGCTTTGAGTAATATGATCTACTTCTTGTACAAATGTGATGTTAAGAGAGACTGTATTAAGGTGTTTTTTGACACCATATGGCTTTGAGTAATATGATCTACTTCTTGTACAAATGTGATGTGCTCTTTTTGAAATGTACTCTAGTTTTCATAACATGTCACGCCATTTTTTCTAATTTGATTTTTAAAAATCTTAATTTTTGTCTCTTTTAACAATGTGATGTACTCTATTTTTAATGTACTCTAGTTTTAATAACATCTCACGTCATTTTTTCTAATTTGATTTTTTAAAATCTTCCTTTTTGACTCAATGTTTTGTTTTATAAGAGCCTCTTTTTTTTTAATGTTTTATCCAAAATTATCTCACAAAATGAATTTGGACAATGCAAGAGTCCAAAATTAATGAAATAGGTGTTTTCTTACTCAAAGTGTGAAGGTATATGCACACCCTCACCACCCTCCTCATCATGTCTCAAGATTTTGTGTAAATATAAGATCTTGTGTCAAGGTTTCATGTCATAATGGTATCCAATATTAATCACGAACTCAAATAGCATTGACTTACCAATGATCCATCACCACGTGCAACACCAACGATGGGTACTGGTTCGGGCTCCTTCCCATACATCCGCAAGTGGCGCATGACAATACAACGGTCATGTCATACTTCTTGCTTGCAATGAGTACAATGACAATACAACCTCTCCGTAAGCCACTCTGTGCTCCCGAGCATTGGCGCATCATTTAACGAGCTTCCACTCATCCTTTCCATTTACACACTTCCAAAATCACAACATGAGCTGCAAGGAAATCTATTAAGATCCAAAAAATAGCCACCCATGAGCTCCTTTTCTCCCTTCTGACAATAAGTGCCCTAAACCGTCGCTATATAGCGACACTTTGCCCTAAACTATCGCTATATAGCGACGCTTTGCCCTATTCCATCGCTATATAGTGACGCTTCTCCCTCTCCACCCTTCTCCCTCTCTGCTTGTGTGAAAGGAATTTTTTCAAAAAGGTGAGTCTCTTTAAGCAATGTAGGTTCATTTTTTGTGAGATTTCATTTTGTGAGTGTTGAAGCACGTTTCTGTTTGTATTGCTAAGGCCATGTGCTAATTTTCATGCTTGATTTTCAGAGGTTAAGGACAAAAAACCAGATTTGGTGAAAGAAAGAAAACTCATCTCTTCTCTTTTTAGTATTTCTCTTCCTCCTCTTTCTCCTTGTTTGCAGGCTTATGCTTGTTTCCTCAATCCAATCCCTTTGAGAAGTTGCTTCTCTAAACTCCTCCTTTTTCTAACTAGTTATCTGAAAAATAGTATGTTTTCTCTCTTTTGTAGGGCCAGTCCATGAAACACCGAGCAGACTTTTGCAAGTAAGAAAGTGCTTCCTCTTTTTTCCTTTTGTTATTTGCATTGGCCTGCAGCTAGCTAGCACCTTATGCGCTAGCTGCAATGATAGGCGTAGGAACCCTCTCTTCTCTTATTGCCTCTTCTTTCCCTCTTTTCCTCTTTTCCTCTGTCTTTCCCTTATATGCTCATGCATAAGCATAAGCATAATATTTCTATCTTTTTCTCTCATGCATATGTTTTTCCTTCTCTTATGCTTATGCTCTTTCCCCCTCTTCTTTTTCCCTTCTTTCAATCTCTTTTCCCCTCTTCCTTCTCTTATTTTTCAATCTTTTTTCCTCTCTTTTTCTCCTCTTTTCATAAGCATATGTATTTGCCTATGCTGATGCTTTATGCATGAGCATATGCTCATATGTTCATGCTTATATAAGCACAAGCTTATGCTTTCTCTTTTTCTCTTATGCTCATATGCTCATGCATAAGCATAAGCATATGATTTCTTTCTTTTTCTCTTATGCTTATGCTCTTTTTCCCTCTTCCTTCTCTTATGCTTATGCTCTTTTCCTCTCTTCTTTTTCCCCTCTTCCTTCTCTTCTTTTTCCCTCTTCTTTTTTCCCCTCTTTCAATCTCTTTTTCCCTCCTTTCCTTTTCTTTTTTCTCTCTTTCAATCTCTTTCCCCCTCTTCCTTCTCTTATGCTTATGCTCTTTTTCCCTCTTCTTTTTCCCCTCTTTCAATCTCTTTTTCCCTCTTCCTTCTCTTCTTTTTCCCTCTTCTTTTTCCCCTCTTTCAATCTCTTTTCCCCTCTTTCAAGAGTCTTTCAATCTCTTTTTCCCTCCTTTCCTTCTCTACTTTTTTCCCTCTTTCAATCTCTTTTCCCCTCTTCCTTCTCTTCTTTTCCCCTCTTCTTATTCCCCTCTTTCATGAGCATATGTTTTTTCTTCTCTTATACTTATGCTTATGCATGAGCATATGTCTCCTTCTCCTTCTCCTTTCCTTCTCTTATTTTTCGCTCTCTTTTTCTCTTCTTTTCATAAGCATATGCCTATGCTTATGCATGAGCATATGCTCATATGCTTATCCATAAGCATAAGCATATGCTTTCTCTCTTTTTTCTCTAATGCATATTTGGTTCTTTTCCCCTCTTTCAATCTCCTTTCCCCTTTTCTTTCTCTTCTTTTTCCCTCTCCTTCTCTTATGCTTCTCCTTCTCTTTTGCTTCTTATGCTTTTCCTCATATGCTTTCCGCTTCTTATAGGCTCTTGTTTTTTATTTTTTATTTTCGTGTTTGTGTCTACGTTTGTCTAATCCCCCCAAATTAGACATGGGATCACGTCGCACGTCCGACGAGTACAGAAACCCTCGTAGGAGCAAACATCATGATGTCTATTCTCCAGAGGACTTTGATTCCACTCAGGCAACACCTCAGGGGCCTACCCTTATGACTACCCCTGGCCCGACTCCTCTCGGGCGTAACACTGTGACTACCCCTCCGGGAACTCCTTTGCTAGCAGCCCATGGCTTTGTTGGGAGTCCCGAGACGAGTTTGTCGCATAGATGAGCGATGAGGAGGCATCAAGATTCTTCTCTCTGCTATCCTAGAGGACCTCAGCAAACCTCTCTCCTACACCGACGGCTAGATCTACTATCCAGCCATCCCCTCTAGCCCCTTCAACTGAGGGGTCATCACCTAGGCATGCCCATCGTAAGGGAAGGAAGAGTAGGAGGGATTGCTTATGTTGTGCTGACTCGGGAGATATAGACGAGTCAGCACACTCACATCCCTACAGGTCTCCACTTGGTCCCGAGACCTGGTACCAGTTAGGTTCCTTGCTCTCTCCTACTCCCACTGCTACTCCTCGCTCCAGAATTGCTCACACAAACATCGCTCGCTCTGACTTTGCCTCTACCATGAGTCCTCCTTACCCAGTCGAGGACCTGTCCTATCAAATCACGGCTGTTGGAGAGATAATAGAAGATAAAAAGGCTGCAGCAATGAAGGCCATCATGAGGCGATTGATGAGCCACCACTTCAGGAGCGGCATAGCTACTGACTAGCGGTACCAAGATGACCAAAAGAAACAAGCACTCATCGATGAATTGAAAAGAAAATATCCTAACCCCCCAAATTGGGAGTTCAATGAAAATTACATGTGAGAGTGCATGGGTTTGGTCTTGAAGCATCGTAGGTCAACCTTGTGTACTTCCATCGCAAAGGGAAAATCTAAACCCAGCTGGGCAATTAGCTGATTGGATGTTTTTCAAGAAGCAGAACAGGGACCATCCTTAAATGTTCAAGGGTTAGAGGAGGGCTGCGAGGAGACGGCTGGAATCCATAGGTACTTCACACTTTGGTGCAAGCGGACGGTTGGCGTTCGAGGCAACTGTGGTAAATCTACTTCTTCTCAGTTAATGTATTGTTCTATTTGTTTTACTACATATTGCATGTAGTTTATCTAACTCTTGTAAATTAGGCCCACAGCAAGCCGCGATGTGTCGCCTTCTTACAAACGCAGAGACGAGACGCGCATTTTGCATAGGAACAAAGCCATGGTTTATTGAGTAGGAGGCACTGGGAGCGACGGTCAATTGGGCTGAGGTGGCTGCTTGCACGATATAAGTCTACTCCTACTTGTAATCTCACTTTTTAAACTATTTTATTCTTTAAGTTCCAATCTAATTTTCAATTAATATGGTTTCACTATTAGAATCAAAGCTCAAACGTCCCATCAGCGGAGGTGAGTGGTGATGATGAGGAATTAGGCTTACACGGCTTCGACGAGGGCCAGGGATCAGGCGCAGCAGCCTGACAAGGGCCAGGCAGCAGATGCAGCTCACAAGGGCCAAGGATTAGGCCAGTAAGACGAGGACGAGGATGATGACGATGATTCGGATGAGCAGTAGTAGTAGTAGTAGTATTAATAGTAGTTTCCATATACTTCGCCATATATATCTTTTGTATATCGACTCGTTTGAGCGATTTTGTATCACCCTTTTCGAAAGGGTAATTTTGTAACAAACAATGTTGTATATCTTTGACATGTATATGCTTCTGTCACTCAATTCATTTGAGCGATTTTGTATCACCCTTTCCGCAAGGGAAATTTTGTAATAAAAAACATTCTTTTGTAATTACTAAATAAAAAACATTAGTGGGGCAAAACAAGGCTTGATGTGGCCCTATTTAGTCCCACATGTTTTTTTTAGGCTTCTGTTAATCGTCGCTATAAAGCGCCATTTACCAGTGTCGCTATATAGCGACATTTATTAGTGTCGCTATATAGCGATGCTTATATAGCGACCGTTCTTTTTGGACGCTTATCGCGATGTAAATAATGACCTTTGCGCCCGTCAAAAAAGAACTTTTTAGTGTAAAAAAGGTCGGTATTTTCGTCGGAAAAGGACCTATGCCTTGTAGTGTTAGAACTCTAGCCAGCACAATTTAGTGAGTTCTTGGATATGGATTGTCCACCTACAGCAAGCTTTTTGGTATACACCTTTACCACACTTAATTATATGGTATCACTCGATAATTGGTTTTAGTGCAAGGTAAATTAAAATCCGTGCCGCAATATGCTAAATTATGGTGTGGTATCTTAAGTTAGCACATGATAACCAATTGTTATTGTCATGCCTATACCAATACTTTTAGCGATTCTTTGGATAGAAATATATTTAAATCAAATTAAAGCATTAGTTTAATTTCAATAATGATTCAAATCCAAATTATTTGAATCGAGTCTGAATCCGCTACAAACCCTTGATCAATAGAATGCTAACATGCATATGTTGTTTACTAAGCAGTGTTCCCTAATGGACAAGCACATTTTTTCCTAAATAAACCTTTAAGAGATGCATGCCACCACTTTGTTAGAGAGTCGAATAGTTATTTTTCCTTATGTGTGCACTAATGTACCACTTTTAGTGTGCACAAATATTTTTTCAATACACACAATAGATTGCAATTAAAGAAGTCGTCATATTATGGTTCTCGACATTGCCTTATACAGCATGCTTTAGGCATTATGTCAGCTATTATTATCTCGGAACTTGCTCCTCCTTTAACCTACTTTGCAAATAAATTTCCTTTTTCACTATCAAGTGAGGTCAAAAATATATTTGTCAAGGGCCGAAATACTTATTAATCCACCCTTTCGATAGTCATAAAGACCCTCAGTTTTGAGCCAAATGAATTAATATGAACAATTGTATATAAGATGGTAGAAATCATTGTAGCAGGACCCTCCTCTTGAGTAAGAGCTAGAATTTGACTATTCAGTGTGTATGGTAGTACATGTGCTCTCTGCCCCACCAATAACTTTAAGTTGGGGTCCCTTAAAGTGGCCTTGATTGTAGGGAGGGTATGATTATCATCTTCCCCCCCCCTCATCATGGCCAAAATCTAATTTGCCAATTTTCCATTGATGGAGTTGTGTGATGAACCCTTGACCCATGTTGAATGTAGCTTTGCATGAATCTTGGGCCCGTCCCATCCATATGTGTCTACTCAACTAGGTCGTTGTTTAATAATAGAGGGCATCTATTTAGAGGGCAATGTCCCCACGCATGCTAGTAGGGCTTTCTTAGCCCTTCTAGAAACTAGCTTGAAGTGCCCGATGACTGTTGAACTGCTAGAATTCGTTTTTTCTTAGTGTTGCGCAGTGCTAGCCCAGCAACTCTGTTTGAAGCCCAAGCACTCCCCAAGCACTACAAACATTGATCTTTTGAGGTAAAGTGCTCTGTGAGGACTTTCTTGAGAAGGAAGTTGCAGGGTTGTGTTGAGCGGTCAAAAGGCCTCGAGCCGCCTCTTTGCTTGCTTTCTGACCGAACAAGTCCAACCGAAGTACTTTTCCGACCATCAAGGTCTAGTGGGAGGGGGTTATATGCGACAATTTTAGATTTTATTGGCAGTGCTACCTAGCCAACTTGTTGTGTGTCAGTCACTATTTCGGCTAAATTCACCATCCACATTGTTTTGTTCTGCATCAACTGCTCGAGTTTGAGGCATGCGGAGACTACAAGCTAAACGACATGGCGACTTGTGGAAACGTTGCCAGACTGTGTACTAGATGACTTGATAGGGTGAGCAAATGACAAGGCACAACAACATGGTTGGCATGCATGAGATGTTAGATTTGCCATTTGTTGATTGCTAATCTAGTTAGTTGTCCTTTTCTTGCTCGTGGAATGCTCTTGTATATTGCACTTGTAATGGTTAGACTTTTTGTTTTTGACAATTTCAATGGCATTTTCACCATTAGTTTGATTTGGAAGGTTCTTTGATTGCACGCAAAGATTGATCTTTGATAATCAATAACCTTGATGATTGCCTGAAACAGCATGTAAAACCCTTGTTAGGCCCTCATAAATCACAATCTGGAATCACACAAGCCTTCATGGGAAACTGTTGCCTTTTGCAATGCTAGCTTAGTATCCCATTGCTAGAGTTATAGGTTGAATTCAAAAGGGGGCATTGGTTGAGTGGTCACACCTAGATTTGCAAAAGATGTTCGGAGCTTGCAAAGTCTGCCCAAGTAGATATTAACAAATCATAATTTCTCGCGGGATTGCAAAAGTCAGAATCCTCCAATGATAATCTCTTGAAATTGTAGTTGTATTTATGAGTGCTAGGGTGAGCAAGTTGGTGTGGACCGAGCAGGCTTGTAGCCAAGCATTATCGTCTGAAATTTGAATGCAGCCTGAGCCTAGGCCAAGGCTGACGAGAAGAATGTTATCTTGACCTTGAGCCAGAGATGACGTCAATGGGGACATAAATGGTGGCTTCTCGAGGGAAGGAACGTTTTTGCGGTCGCGGATGTCGACCCAACAAATTGTGCACCCGCCACTGCCTTTGTACAACATCCCATCCACTGAATCGTCCTGGACACGCCAAATTTATAGACCAGCTTGGAATGAAACATGTTTGTTCCCTTCTCTTCCTTACTTCGTTGCCTCTGCTCCTCATCCCTCCCTATCCCTTGAACCTTATGACTTGGGCGACTCCCTCCCTCCTCCTTTAGGCTTGCTCCACCTTCCATTGCGCCTCCCCTCAACATGTTCACTCCTCTTTCCACCCTCCTTCCACTCACAATTTGCCTCATCGTCAGCTCCACATCCATTCCTGCGCTTTTTCTCCTCTCTTTCTCCTTCGTTCCATCCGCCGCCGCATCCACCCACCAACAAGATGGTACTGCAAATCGCTGGTCTTTTGTTGCCTTCCGCTGCCCGCTAATTCTTAGATAGGACGTAGGGAATCGTCCATCTCCTGCTTTCGACTTCATCATAGGACGAAGAAAACAGTACTGTTGCAGCTGTGGACCGCAACTTAAGAAGAAGAAAACGAGCTTAAACCTATCGCTTAGGACTAGAAGTTAGGCCGGCATGAAATTCGAGCTATTTCTCATCCAAAATATAAAGTCTAGCACGAGCAAGCTACAAAGCTAGCAAGTTCTATTACCATCTCTGCCACTGTCAAGTTTTGTTGCAATTGTTATGCTGTTCTATCCAACTCAAAATCCGCTTTCTTTATGCAGTGAATGCACTCTTAGCTCTGCACGCAGCTTGGTCTGCAAATCCTTCCTCCTGGGATACCAACACAGATCCTTGCGAAAAGAAATGGGCTGGTGTCTTCTGCGACAGCAGTACAAACACGCGAGTCACTGAATTGTACCGTTCTTAATAACCCTTTTCCGCTTCCGTTGCCTTGTTTCGAACTTTGGATCCGCTCGACGCATCACCCCCATTAGTCCAACTCCGTCCAATACAAAAGCCATTTCTTGTAGGCAAGCTCAAAATGCTATCTTCTTTCATGTATGGCAGGCTTCTTATTAATCAGAACCTTAATGGAGTTCTTCCTGCTGCGATTGGAGACTTGACCAACTTGAAAGATTTGTACGCTGCAGTTTTGTCATTTCTCCGGCTCAATTCCATCAGGGATAGGGAACATGACGCAGATGCGACTCTTGTACGTTACACCTCCACAATGGACGAATTGTCACTCCATGCTTCTTCCGTTAGGTGCTGGGCATTACAATAATTAATATATCTTGAGTGTTCCGTGACATATTGTCCAGAGGCTTGACTCAGAACTCTTTCACGGGACCTCTCCCTGCAAGCATTGGTTTGCTCAAGCATATGATGTGGCTTGATCTCTCTAGCAATAAACTCTTTGGGAGTCTGCCAGATTCAATATCAACAAACACAGTTCACCTGTGAGTGAAAATTATCAATTGAACTGTCTTTAGCAATTGTACATATACAATTGAATTTGAATGGGTAACTTGCATATATTATTTGGCTAAATCGGAGTTTGCCTGTGTCATGGTTGTCAAATCGGAAGCCATCTACAAAATAACTTATTCTCAGGGACCATTCCATCGTCTATCTTCAACTCACAAATGCAGTTAGAACATTTGTAAGTGGAATTTGCCAAGATTTAGTTCGTATATATATGGTTCCTGGGGGGTTTGGAAGGTGTGAGAGAGAGAAATAGAGCCATTATTGTAGTAAGTCATTCTCAACGTGAACACTCTTGCTTTACGGATTAACTTGTCAGTCGTGCAGACCACTGAAGGTTTGAATTTTGGGTGATCAGAACACTGAACAATAATTCATTTACCGGAAGAATTCCTTCCACGATTGGCGATCTGGCACATCTTAGGCTTTTGTAAGTATCATGGCATAAATCTCCTCCATGCTCGGTACTCTTATTGTTGAGACTCGAGAGTTGTTTGCTGCATGATTGCGTTTCCTTTAATCATGATCGCATTGCTTTTCTTTCAATGGACAGGCGATTGGATTCGAACAACCTCTATGGCACAATCCCATCCACGATCAGCAAAATTTCAACTCTCACCACATTGTACGATCTCAAAATCTGAATCTGATCATGTGCAGCATACCAAGGCTTTCTGTCTTGATGATGCCTGCAGTTATCTCAAGCATGGTGCTCCTCTCCGGATCAGAAACTCGCTACTTTCCAGTGTCTACCTGTGCTTAATTGAGTAAGTCTCCTCTTCTGTGACGCAGGCAGTTAAATAACAACGCTCTAAGCGGTCCGCTGCCAGACCTTTCGAACAATACGAAACTGCAAATGCTGTGAGGTTTCCTACAAGCAGCACATAGATGTTTCTTTGCAATTTCGAAGGAAATGCTGTGCTGTGTATGCAAAACCGGGTGCAAATTCATGGTCTCGTATTTGTTCGTGTGGCAGGGAGCTTGGATATAACCAATTTACCTCTTCGGCGATTCCAACATGGATCAAAAATTTGACAAACCTCTTACTACTGTCAAGTATATATTGGCGATATCCCGATTTTAATACATTTAATACACAGCGCGAAATCAACATGGCGGACATCATGTTCCTCTGGTCTAAACTTTTGGCCCCTTTTCCCACAGATCCCTGCAATCTGCGAATTTGACTGGCGGTATTCCTGCTGAAATTTTCGCACTACCCAACATCAGCAACGTGTATGTGCTCTAGTGGTATGAATTTGAGGCTCGAAAAGAATGAGGAAGCTAAATGATTCATGCACTGCTGCTTAATTACAGGACACTTGGATCGAACAGGTTGAATGGAACCTTAGACCTGACCGCTCCCAGTTCCAAATTGCTTCTCGTCAACGTGACGGACAATGAAATATCCGACCTTCATGAGGGCACCTATACACAAGAATTACTGTAAGTGTCCTCATTCTCAGCCGTTTGGGGCTACTACGTCACTCATTTGTTGTCTACAATTGCAACGCTGATGGCAGTTGCTCCTACGACAAAGACTCACGACACGTCAATGGGTTCATTGGGTTGTGTCTGATAGTGACATACGTTTTGGTTGATTCATGTGTCCAGATTGAATGGAAATCCATACTGTATTAGCAATCCAAATATCTGTAGGACTACTCGTTCTGTCCCCACGTCGGTTGCAGCCCCTCCTCCGTCAACTTCTATGACGACATTGGATTGCAGAAATCGATCATGCCCTGATGACTATTCAATCAATCCTAAGGGTTTTGGGGACTGCCAATGTGCCCGTCCTGTTAAGGGTAGTGGTTTCTTTCCTGCGACCGAGATTCCGGTTTTGACTGACTACTACATCTCTGTAATGGAGCAGCACGCAGCAGATGGGCTCAGCAAATATGTCGGATCAAACCGAACGTTTCGTAAAGGCCAAGTAGTGGTGCAAGTCGTCTCGGATTTCCATGTAACAGTTTCGGTTTTCCCTCCTAACAGCATATATTTATGGCTTCCAAACGAGGCAGCTAAGATATCTTACGTACTCAAGAATCAGGATATCGATTTTGTCGTCGTCGGAGCATGGCTTTGTGGTTTCAATGGCGGCCCTTACGATCCGGGTAATTCATTGAAGTCAAGTTCTCATGTGCTTTGCCTCGTCTTTTGTGCACGATCGGAAACCTGTGAAAAAACTTTCTGGATATACATATATATATATAACTTTCTGGATATTTACTGGAATGCACACAAGTTTCTGTTGTGACCTTTTCATATATACGAATAAATCATTCAAGCTTGATATCTAATATAACTTTATGTGAAGTTTCAAGATGCAATTCATTTACCTTGCCTCCTCATAACTTGTATTTAAATGTGGACCATACTCTCGTTGCGTTTCCTAATGCAGAGATTAAAGTTGTCTACAAGCTCAGCACCGCTGCGAAGATTGGAATCGGAGTCGGCGTGTCAGTTTTTGCAGTAGCGATGATGGTGATCGCCAGATACTCTGTCAAGCAGAAAAGGAGAGCGGAGAAAGCAGAGAAGCAAAACAAGCCTTTCGGTGAGTCATTTCCTCATATCGATTAAAATTAAATCTCGTTCCTTGTTACCGTGGAGGCCTGATGGGCAAATCTATGTTGCATATTTCCAGCATCTTGGATCGCAGAGAGCGAAGGAGGGATCGCAGAGATTCCTCGATTGAAAGGTGCACGCTGGTTTTCATTGGATGAAATCAAAAAATGTACCAACAATTTTAGTCGGAACAATGAGATCGGTGAAGGAGGATATGGAAAGGTCTTGCCGTCCTAAATCGATTCTTTCGCATGTCTTGCCTACGCTATTATTTTTCTTGAAATCTATCCAGCTGAAATCAATAGTTTTGTCCAAAATCGAACGATTCCCCAGTTTGATGAAGGCAGTAGATTTCTAAATAAGTAGAGGAGATCAGCTTTCTGTTGGACAACCTTCAGTATTCTTGAACGAGTAATTTGCAATGGTCTAGGATGTGTGTTGTTGGATTCCCTGTCCAGGTATACAAAGGATACCTTTTATCCGGGGAACGAGTGGCAGTAAAAAGGGCAAGGACTAACTCTTTACAAGGTACGACGGAGTTCAAAGCTGAGATAGAACTGCTGTCCAGGGTGCACCACAGAAACCTGGTTGGTCTAATCGGCTTCTGTTTCGAAGAAGCGGAGCAGATGCTTGTGTATGAATATATGCCAAACGGGACGATACGACAATGCCTATCAGGTATCATTCGAAATGGGAGAGAGAGACGGTTGAATCTCTTTGAGCAAACGAGAGAGTTACTTCCTCTCGATTAATATTATACGGTTGCGTTTTGGCAGGTCGAACCGGGATGAGCATGGACTGGGAAAGAAGGATCGCAGTTGCTCTGGATTCTGCAAGGGGCATTGCGTACCTACATAGTGAAGCTAATCCGCCTATCATTCACAGAGATATAAAATCAAGCAACATCCTTCTAGACGAGAGATTAGTCGCTAAAGTTGCAGATTTTGGAATCTCTATGCAGCTTGGATACGCAGAGGAGAACAATTCGACACAAGTGAAAGGAACACTGGTAATAATAATATGATGACCGACGAGGCAATTCACTCAAGTTTGCCACCAAACGATCTGGGTTTTAAAACGATAACCGAACTCTTACTGAATTTTATGTGCCTCTACAGGGATACTTAGATCCAGACTACATCATGACCAATGTCTACACTGAGAAAAGCGACATATATAGCTTCGGGGTGGTATTGCTGGAGCTGGTAACGGGGAGCGTGCCCATTCAAGGAGGCAAGTCATTGGTACGTGAAGTGAAAACGTTCGTGGAGAAAGGCGGGTTGCTTAATTCTTCGTCCACCGTGTTGGAATGCTTGTTAGATGGCAATCTGATGGCAGAGTCTCCACCGATCAAGGCATTGCACAATCTTGTGGAGATTGCACTGAGTTGTGTGGAGGATGATCCAGCTTCTCGACCCAGCATGGGGAGGGTGGTGAAACGGCTTGAATCTCTGTACGTCCAGCAGCGTGCAGTCGCTTGCATGGATGTAGAAATGACAAAGGATCCATTCTCCGGACGATTCGTGGAACGCTCAGCATCTCTCACCAAATCTTCGACTTGCTCTTCATTCGCAGATGATCGCTTTCGTGATTAGCTGGGCAACAAGAGGAAATTCAAGCCCTCATTGACACACGTGTCATGCTACTTTTAGACTTGGATGACCAAGTGTCTTGGCTAGTGTTCACGTGCTCGTTGTAAGTTCCGAGGATCCTAACTTCATTGCGAGACGTATGTACCCGCGTTGTTGTTCGTTTGAAGTTCGTTAGTTTTTTTAGATCTCCCTTTGTTCTTTCATCACATCTTCTTGATCTGTCAAGATCTTGTGAGCCTTCCACTCTTCTTACAAGACCCCCATTCCTACCCATGCTGCCTTCCACTCCTCTTGCATCGCCTAAATACTTGTCCATAGCGAGCTAAGAGAGTTTAAAGCATAGAATCAATCTAGAATAGCGATGCTTGCTTACCCAAACCTATAATTTATCATCATTCAAGATATTCTCCTCTTTGCATGGACTTGTGAAGCTCCACAACAAGCTTCTCCGTCCGCCCAATTCCCAGGCCAGCCTCCTGTTACAGACACATCCATTTATCACACACGTCTTACAAGTCCTCCCAAGCTTCTATCATGGGTTCTTTATGATTGAATTGTTGGGCAATGAGGAGAGTGAGGCCTCCGACGTTGTCGAGTGTGGTCTTGTCTCCACCATGGCTCCCTTGCCTTCTCACCTTTCAATGCTTTGACACCCCAAAGGGTCAATGCACAATCGGGTGTAGCCAATCGCGAAACTATTTTAGGAAAATTTTTGCGGACGTGACATGCTCGTGGGTGATATTTTGAATTTTCGACGGACTCGTGCTCTCGTCGAAATTCTTCTCGGGGTAATAATTGTCTTACTGGCGTAATAATGAGATGCAATCTAGCAAAAATTGTTGTTATGAACACCACAGAGCTTGACACATGCCATTACACTAGCAGTTATGTCCTCCGGCGTATAGTCTCTATGCTATATCTTTATACATCAAACTATCCACAGTCTGTCCTGTCATCTACCTGTAGCTCACTACATGTCATCTACCTGTAGCTCGCCACCTGTCATCTACGTGTGCATCTTTTCTACACCAATCTAGACTCGTGACCATCGCACTAACGTTGGCTTGGTGCGACCACCGTGCTGGTTCTTGGAGATGGCTAACGTAGCTACTCCTAATTAAACAACATAAAATATATTCAACTTAATTAATTGGTTCGATCACGTGAGACCTGCGTTGGAGTCCCTGCATAATTATTCATATATTTCGCATCAAGGGCTCCTCTTTCTTCTTAGTGTGCCATTAGGCAAGTTTAAAACCAACCTGGTTGTTGGAACAACATGTTGTTATAGTGTAATACGAGTGCAATTAATAATTTAAAACAAGTGGTTAAAAGTTAATCCTAAACGAAGGAGAATATATGTTCTTGTGCAACCACCACGCTAGTTCTGTTTAGTGCGGGTTGCAATTAATCCTAAACCAAGGAAAATGTGGTTCTTGAAACTATTTCAATGCTACTTGCAATTAATCCTAACCCAACAAAAATGTATTTCCTTGTGCATTAACCACCACGCTCGTTCCATTTTAGTGCGGGTTGTAATAAAAATGTATTTCCTTGTGCAACCACAGTGCTATTCTTGAAACTATTTTAGTCATGTTGCTTGCAGTTAATCCTAAAACCAAGAAAAATGCACCAATTGCTTATGCAAAGACTACAACCAGCAACGACTGCTACCAGCAATAGCTAAATTAATAGCATTATTTATATTAAAGCTTCAAAAGAGATTACACCCCGTAAGTATAACAGCTCTATCATTGCTAAGCGCAAAAGTTGACATTATATCCAAAGATAGTTTATAACAACTCAGCAATTGATGAGGGTCTCATCGAGAAAAATTTGAACAAAAGAGATTATATCTATGTCCAAAGACAGTTTATCATATAACAACTAATAACTCAACAATTGCTGAGAGCCTCATGGAGCAAACGTTAGCTTCGAGCGACCATCCTGCTAGTTCTTCGAGTTATGGAGTTATTTAGTTAGGATTAAGTATTTCTTGTGCAACCATCTAGACCACCATGCTAACAAGGTGGTATCATTGGCTTGACCACTATGCTAGTTCTTGGAGTAATTTTAGTGTTGGTAGTAATTAACTCTTAAATCAAGAAAAATGTAATTCCTTGCCCTTGAGGGTCCTTTTTCAAGTCGATATGCCCCTTGAGGGGTCCCCTTTATGGAGCAAGGGCCATATCGACCTACCATTGGACAATATGGCATGTTGATATGGCCCTTGCCCCTAAAGGAGACCCCTCAAGATCCATATAAATAGTTATATTTTTGGATAATTAAAATTGTATTTTTCTAGATGTATTTCCTTACACCACCACGCTGGTTCTTGGAGCTATTTTCATTCTAAACCAAGAAAAATGTAGGTCCTATTTTGGAGCTATTTTAGTCCTATTTTATTCCTTGTGCAACGATCGCACTAGTTGTAATAAATCCTAAACAAGGGAAAAAGTATGCCATTTGTGCTTCTTTAGAGCTTCTTTAGAACCATTTTCACTACCGGAGTAACAGTAATAACAGTTTTGCAATTGACTATGCAACAATCACTCTGGTTGCAGTTTAATTATATTTTACTAAATGTATTGTCTTTCAACCAACGTGTTGATTCTTGGAGCTATTTTAGTATTACTTATAGTTAATCCTAAAGCAAGGAAAATGTTTTTCCTTGTGCAATGATCACACTAGTTGTAGTAAATCCTAAATGAGGGCAAAATTATCCCATTTGTGCTTCTTTAGCACCATTTTCACTATTGGAGTAACAACAGTACCAATAGTTTTCACAATAAATCGTAAAGGAGAGAAATTTGTGCTTCTTTAGAACCACTTTCACTACCCCAAAGTAACAATAACAACAGTTTTTGTGATAATAGTATTATGTTGAAGTTGAAACAAAAGAGATTATACCAGAAGCAAAAATTGAACAAAAGAGATTATATCGGAAGCAAAAATTGAACAAAAGAGATTACATCCAAAGAGGAACTTTTTAGCACTTGTTTTAAAACTTTTAGTACTTGTCATCTCAACACCACTGCCGTGGTGAGACCTGGTGTCACTTTTTGCCCTTATTAGCACTTTCTTACACTTTCTCGACGGCTTCCTGAACTGAAAATAGAATGTAAGTATCCCATTTCCCTTACCTTCTAGGACACTTTGTCTAAAGTTGCTCAGTTAAATTTTCCCATAAGGTGAGGGAAATGGAAAAGCTTTGGCTCAAGCATTCTAACATCTTCATGAAATCTCTCCAAAAGTGGGAAAATCTTCATCAATCATCTCAAAAGTGGAGCCACAATGGTATGAGAGATGCCCAACATCTTCTGAGATTGCCCTCACCTTCTGGGTGAAGAGGAAATAGAAAGGATGCCTAGTGCCTTAGCTCAACCATTCCCTTTTGAAAGCATAGGGATGATGGGTCTGTAGGAGAAGCAATAAAAGGGTACCTAGTGCCTCGTGTTCTCTCTTAGGAGCTAGTTCTCTGCCTCTACATGGTGGTCTCTAAACACAGTACCAATTCTATCCAGCCTTTTCTAGAAGCCCCTCATGAACCCCTCATTAAGACGGTTTCCCTTGGCTTCCCATCCTACAACTCCCCTAGTCATGGCTATGGTTGGTGGAGTGTCATAGGATGGATAGCCAAGGCAAATAATGGATCCCATGACTTGGGTAGCATTAAGTAGAAAGGGAGTCAGGATCACAACAGAAGATTCATCACAAGGGTGGAAGGGGGCTTTGAGAGCCAAGAAGAGGGTAGAATAGAGCAATTCTTGGGGTTGGAGGACTTTCCACACTCCCATTCTTTTCCACTTCGTTTCTTATGCCAATTTGTGTGACTCTAGGTGCCTATCGCTGTTGCTATGATCACACAATCCACTATGGATTTTGCTATGATTTGATAATCTTGATAATATGACACCCCCTTAAATGATTCCTTTTTGGGATGTGGGGGGAGGAGCAGTGTCACATTGTAGAGTTCCAATTAAATAGTCCAACCAGCACCCACCTTGCTAACTAGTAGCCTGGCCTACCAATATAGGTGATCATATATATCATATTCTCGCCACTGGTGTATATTTCTCAGATGCCAAATCCCATGACATGTGATTAGATGGTTGCCATGGGAGAATTTCTCCATCATCAGATGGAGGACCTAATAGTTGAAGAAGAAATAGGTAACGATAATCTGCATCTTGTAGATCCCCTTGGAGAACAATGCAACCGCAAACACAACAACAATGGCAAATGACACTTTGGTAAATTTGAAATGCCAAAGTACAATGGACGAGGGGATCCCGCCAAGTTCCTTCAACTCTTCAATGCAACATGTTGTGCTGGAGGTGATCAATCAAATGAAATCAAAGCCGCCTGGTTCCTGATGGCTCTAACCGATGAGGCTTCCGAACGGTACCGCGACCGAAATGACAATGCAAAGAAATGTCCTATCCTACTAAGAATTTGGAGTACTTAGTGGCTTCAATGGGTGCTGCTTGTCGATTGTTGAAACCCATTGCAAAAATCCAATTGGTTGGCAGTACTTCCTTATGACAACTCTACTCATGAAACATAGTCTTGCATGTAAAAACTAACAAAGTACAAAATAGGTAGTATATATGGGGACACGATATGACAATAACATCCACCATATGTAGGTGAAAGCACAACCCACAATATGCACGCCTGCAACAAATTTTACAAAGAAAGTAAATCCCAATGAAATGTTCTTAAGCATTCTAATATCAACAAAAAAAAGGACAAGTAGTACTTCTTACCATTTCACTATCAATCTGGTCATCAAAACTAAGAGTATTCGAGCTACAAAAAGTAAGCACAAATTCAAACTACTTATTCTACCATTTCACTTAAAGTATGTGTCTTGGGCTACTTAAAGTAACTATAAATGTAACTGAAGTACTAATAGGAGGCATGGTGTTAATCAAAATTGAGTTTCTAAAGTACTTATAGTATTTGCTTGGTGCAAATCCCACTACTTGGTTACTTTTCACACCATTGTCATATGTAATAATAGTGTTCTGTTTGTTAATTTTCACATACTAATAGTATGAATAGAAACAAAGCTATTTGATACAATTCGCAAAAATAATATTATGTACTATGAATAAAGTATAGCAATAATGATAGTGTAAACAAAAAAAGTAGATAGTAGTCATCGTACTAATATTCTATAGTATTCACAAGTGTAAGCATTTATATTACCCATAGCAATTCGAAGAGCACAAAATAGTCATTATATACTACAACAGAATATTTGAAGATACTTCACTTGATACAAAAGTACTCTACACATGTCTTTAAATCAAGAAATGTATCAAGTGGCAACCAATAGAGTACTAAGTACTATAACAATAACAATGCAAAGTAATGTCATGCCCTTATAAGAATTTGGAGTACTTATTGGTGGCTAGATTCAATGGGTGTTGCTTGTCGATTGTTGAAACCCATTGCAGAAATCAAAATTGTTGGCACTTCCTTATAACAACTCTGCTCATGACACGTAGTCTTGTGTGCAAAAACTAATAAAGCACAAAATAGGTATTACAAATGAGGGAACGGTGTGACAATAAAATCCAACCTAGGTAGGTGAAATCCCACCAACCCACAATATGCACACCTGCAACAATGTTTACAAAGAAAATATATATTCCAATGAAATGTTCCTAAGCATTTGAATATCAACAAACAAAAAGGACAACTAATAATTCTTACCATTTAACTGTCAACCCAATCTCCTATATCATGGATGACTCTAGAATAAGACAGACTCTTAAGGCATTTTGATTTCAATTCTACCTCAGCCTCCAGGTCCATGCGTAGGAGTCTACATTCTTCAAATGCATTTGTGCTATGGTAATGTTATTGCAAATGTTGTGAAGATTTGCTTCGTTGTTAGCTTTGTGGTCCTTTAGATGATTGAGGTCAATTGCCAGATAATTGCCCTTGAAGCATCTTTACAATGGAATCTTGAATCTTTTTAGTCTTCCTTTCAAGATGACCTCTAGTGCCCTTGTGCTCATGGAGAACAAGCTCAGATTAGTAATGAGGTAGAGAAGGAGGACATACGTTAATAAGCTTTCCCGATTGTCAAGCTTGAATAATTTGTAAATCAATTCTTGAATCCTAGTGCAATGGGAGAGGTCCCAAAGATGAGAGAGAGAGAGAGAGAGAAAGAGAGAGAGAGAGAGAGAGAGCAAGCCTAGAGTAGTGATTGCACCTACTCTTAGATTTTGAATGTGCAAAATTGAGTTGCATGCAAGTTTCAAAATGGGCTCTGCTTACTCAAAGATATTCATACGTGCCTCTATGATCTACATGAGAATCTACTAGTACTTTCAATACAACCTACTCTTTTCTAAATAAAGCAAGGAAATCTAAATTAACATAGTATATTGACCGGACTTCCATTACACATAAAAAACCTTGTATTAATAGTATGCCTCTTGGCCAATAGTACATACACCCTACCATGCTTAGACCCCTTTCTTCTTAGGCTTCCTTTCTCCTTCCCTCTCTTTTCTTCTCCCTCCCTCTCTTTTCTTCTCCCTCCCTTATTTTTCCCTTTTTTCTTCTCCTTCCCTCTCTTTTTTGTCTAATTCCCCTCTCTTTCTTTCTCCCTTCCTTCCTCTTTCCCCCTCCTTCCCTCTCTTTCCATCTCCCTCCCTTCTCTTCTCCTTCCCTTCCCTTTTCTTCTCCTTCCCTTCTCTTTTGTTCTCCTTCCCTTCTCTTTTCCTCTATTTTCTTCTCCTAGCTTTCTATTTCCCTCTTTTCGTCCTTCCTCTCTTTTCTTGTCCATCCCTCTTTTCTTGTCCTAATTCCCTCTCTTTTCTTTCCGTCTTTTCTTCTCCCTTCCTTATCTTTCTATCTTTTCTTCTCCTTTTCTCTCTTTTCTTCTCCCTCTCTTCTCTTTTCCTCTTCTTTCACATTCTACATTCCATCTCTTTTCCACATTCTGCATTCCCTCTCTTTTTGGATTTCGCATGCTCTCTCTTTTCTGCATTCTGCATTCCATCTCTTTCTTGCATTTTGCATTCCACATTCCATCTCTTTTTTACATTTGTCATTCAATATTCCCTTTGTTTTCTGCATTATGTATTCCATCTCTTTTCCGCACTCTGCATTCAGCATTCCCTCTCTTTTCTGCATGCAAATAGTTTTTTGCCTTTTGCATTCCACATTCCCTCTCTTTTTTACATTTTGCATTCCACATTCCACATTTTGCATTCCTTGTCCTTTTTGCATTGCGCATTTCATCTTAATTAATTTCTACCTTTTCATGTAATTAGTTTTGTTAATTCAACACATATTGATTCAAGGCTTTTTTAGGGGTTTGCAAAGTGGCCGCCTGTCACTCTGCTATGTGTGTCCATTGAGTATTTCTTCTTATTCATGCAGGGCTTTGAGCAATGCATCTGATCAAATGTTGGCGATAAAGTTGACCAACCGCCACTTCAAATCCTTGGCTCCGCAAAGCCAACCACTTGTGTTGATCTATTATTAGATACGTCGGCATCATTCCTGAAGTCATAAAGAAGAGAAACTCATCATCCGAGGACCATGGGGCTTTTAAATGTACCTCATCCACATTGCTTTTCATAGCAGCTACCATGAAGATCGAACCGAGCTTCACATCTAAAAACTCATCTTCAATGCTGATCGCGGGCTTGCTAGATTCCAAATGAGATAGATACTTTACAACCACATGCTATAATCCAGGCCTATGCACTACTTCAAGTGTTCCAAGTGACTCACATCACACTGAGATAATCCAAGAAGATCTGCATAAACTCCATCCAAAGATCTCTTGCATGGATCTCTAAAATGTGGATGGGGCATTCCGCAACCCAAACCATATCACGGTACATACATAAAAATCCCATATGGTGATGAATGTTGCCTTGTGCTAATCTTCTAGGCCATTCTGATCTGATTGTAACCACTGTACCCATCTAGAAAAGAATAGGCCTCATGCCCCACCACCTCATCCAACATCGAATCCATGTAGGGAAGGAAAAATGGGTTTGGCACTGTTCTAGCATTCAGCTTCAGAGAATCCACACAAATCCATAGTTTCTTATTCTTTTTTGGCACAATGACAATAAGAGAAATCCACTCTAGATTCTCAATCTGCACTATGAATCCCACTAGTTCCACCTTAACTTGTTTCGCCACATGCATATTCATTCTGTATCTTTGCATTTTGGTTGCTATGGCATCCTTTTTTAGGTTGGCTTGGTGCTGGTAGAACTTGGAGTTGAGGCTCTACATGTCAAAATAATCCCTTGCAAACACATATGTGAACTCCATCAACACTGACACTAACTCCATCTAGGATTCCTCATCAAGCAGTGTGCTGACCTTGATTGGTTTGGAGCTCCCATTATCTCCCATAAAAATTGTCACTCAAGTCATGCATTCCTCGAACTCCCTCTCTTGCTCAAATACATCCTGCAAATCCGAATCTGCAGTGATTGGATCTGTTAGATATCAATGCTCCACTCTCACGTAACTACGCGGGAACCAGCTAACTCTACTTGTAAGCCCCCCATATGAGGAGAAGGCATTTGAGTAGCTTGGTTATCCAGTAGGTCTTGGTTTGGACACCAGATGGGGGCCATGTGTGGCCTGATGGTTGGACGGAGTTGGCACACTGCCAACTAGGCTACATGCAAGTGCGGGAAGGCATGGACCCATGACTGACCACATTGAGGGTAGATGAAGCTTTTCTCGAGGTAGCCCACTCTCGGGTTGCGGGGCCCGTTTGGAGTCCTAGATGATCCCGGATGGCTGTGGGCCGAACGGCATCCGTAGGTCAATTGCTCTATTTTGCACACCGGTTCTATCGTGTGGTCGGTGGCCTATTTCGCCGACCCACAGTCAACCATTTTGTGCAGACTGGGTCGGTCACCCAATTGAGCCCAACCGACTACGACTGGTGGCTATATAAGAGCAAGCCCGTGAAGCCCATTTCATCACTAGCTACAGCAACCCTAATTCCTTAGCATCCAGCCTCCGTCCTCTACTGTTTCCAGCATGCCATCGAAGCTTCTCTCACAGGAGCGCACGGTTGGGAGGCAACGCCATCTATTGTATCAGTTCTACAGTAATCAAATTTTTTATTCTCCATACTATCTGGTTTTCTCTCTTGCATACGAGATCCTGTTATCTGTTGAGCATAGATGTTGTATTGTTTTCTTACATGGTATCAGAGCCATGACTCTAGCAAGAAGATTTGGTAGTGTGTTTCTATTTGCGAGCAGATTGTGAGAGATGGCCCAGCCCGCAAGACTGCGAATCCCACCGTTCGGCAAAAGCGGAAAGTTGGATGGCTCTAACTATCCACTCTGGAAGTTCAAGATGAAGACCATCCTAAGCACATATGAGCTTTGGGACACTACTACTGGGGTGGACGTGAGGCCGGTTGTGAGACCAGATTTAGCCAATGCAGGACAAGAGATAGTACCAACTGCGGATGAGATTCTTGCATGGACAAGAAGAAATGCAGATGCGTTGTGTTCTATTGTCTGCAGTGTAAGTGATTCCGTCATGACGTTAATTCAACATGTCACCACAGCGGAGGAGGCATGGACGGTCTTGAAAAATCAGTACGAGACCATGAATTAGATGCAGATTCAGAATCTGGAGACTCAACTCGCGAACGAGAAATTATCTGAGTCTGAAGCGGCAAAGAAGTTCATCACCAGGGTGAAGAATCTACGCGATCAGATGATTGCGATTGGCATCACTATCACCAGCGAGAATCTAGCACGAAGGTGCATACAGATTCTCCCACAAAAGTACAACGGTCTTGTTATGGCACTGGATACACAGAACAGAAATCCGCCCCTCAACTTTGAGGATTTCAGCGCGATGCTTTTGGAGGAGGAGATGCATCAAAAGACGAGGACTGGAGAAGATTCGGCTTTCTACTCTGGATCAAAGAAAGGTAAGGGTAAGGACTTTGGTAACCCATCTTCTTCTGATGATAAAAAGAGAAATAAGAAGATCAAGTGCTTCTATTGCAACAAGGCAGGGCACAAGTAGAATGAGTCCTGAAAGAAGATTGCAGATGAGAAGAACGGAGTAAAGAAAGAGTCCACCAACAACGCGCAGGCAGCACCAGTAGAGTTGTTTGTAGCAATTGAGGAGATTTGCATGGAGGCAGTTCATGTACCTGCGGATGAACCTTGGATCATTGACAGTGGTGCATTGTGCCACATGACCAGTCGGAAGGATTGGTATACCTCTCTACAGCCGGTAGGGAATGACATCCTGGTAGCAGTCAGCAATGATGCAAAATGTCCAGCAAAAGGAAAAGGTACGATTGCTCTCAAGTCAGATGGAGTTGTAAAATAGTTATCCGATGTTCTTTATGTGCCAGATATCAAGAGTAACTTGTTGTCCGTTTCTGCGATCACAGATCGGGACCTCAAGTTGAGGCACTTGTGTTCTCATCAGGAGTGGGTTGAGATGAGGCACTTGTGCATTAGGTGCCAGTGCCGGTTGTCTGTACATTGGGATTGGCGGCTATTGGTATTGTTGGGGCTGGGGTTGTGCTACACTCATATTGTAGAAACAAGTATGTACATCATGCCCTGCAACATTGCAAATGGGACACCATAACCATGGGGGCTGAGCCACTGATAATGGGTTTAGTTTGCTCCTTAAGATTGGGCATTCATTGGCTGTATGGTTGTGTGGGCACTAGACATTTTCTCTCTATGGGTACTGTGGTGGCTTTAATGGCCTGCATCATTTCATCTTTTACTCTTAGGGCCGTGGCTTCCACTCTATCCTCGGTGGTGCGATCTTTGTTGGAAGTGGTGCCCTTCTTTGAAGATTGGATTTATAGCCATCGCTGTTGCTGTCAGAATCAGTCATGCCGTCCTCAATGTCAATTGTAGCTTCATGAGCGTCTCTGAAATGTGCATAGCTGCTGGCTTTTTTCATGTCCTTGGGAATGGATTTTTACAGGCCATGAACCATGCTATGAGGTACTTGTCGTCTGAACGGGCATCACGCTTTGCTATTAATCTTTTCATTCTTCCTAAGTATGTTCTGACCTTTTCTTTCTTGCGTATATCTATATTGCGTAGTTGTAATGTGGGGTCATCTTGCAGCCTTTCTATTTGGAATCTTCTTTTGAAATGCTCAGATAGCAGTGCCCATGTGGCTCTTTCCTCACAAAGTGCAAAGGCAAGTGGTGGACTCAGTCAAGGAGGGAAATCCACCAGAAGAGGAGTCAGTTCACAAACTAGTGGTAGAAACAATCTGTAGAGTGCAGTTTGCAAAAGTGTCACATTTTGAGGTAGCATAGGGGCCGTTGTGGGTTTGGGATGGATCCCAGCCTCTGAAGGTCATTCCAAAACTAGCACCAATGCATGTGCCGAAGGTGATACACAAGCTAATGATGGCAGTTGCACAATCTGATGAGTTCAGAGCTGAATATCTTCCAAACATGCCAATCTAGATCTCTCTCAAGTGATTGTTGAAATTGGTGCCATAGTTTCACAAGCAACTGATCAAATCCTTGACGGGTGAAGTTGTAGTGCCAGAGGTGGACGTTTTTCAAGTTGCATCAATTCCATTTCCGGCAGTGTCACTCACTGACATGCATATTTTGGTTATCTTTGTGAGAGCACAAAAGGATAAATCTTTTTGCAAGTGCTGATCGACAGAGGGTTCGGTGTCAACATTGTAACTTTGAAGACTTGGTGAGGAGATGGGCTGGACTAAATGGGAGCCAGCACCATTCTTGCTACTGTGGATGACTTGGCACCGATGAGCTAGGCCACTCAGGATCCTCAAGGAATCCTCAAATCCATGGTGATGGAGGCTCGATGGAGGTTGCTATCGTTTCATTCCTGATACTCATCATGGAGGTGCCCAGTCTAGGATACAATTTCTTATTGGGTAGACTTTGTTGTGGCAAGCCAGAGTCAATCAATACTAGGAGCTCACACATTATCATTATGGAGAGGGAAGAAAAAAGTTTGCATTTCGATGGGAGTGATGTGCATGCTAGAAGGATTAGTACGACTAGTGTTGGTTGAAACGGTCAACATGGCGGATGGGATGACGATGAGGAGATAGAGTTCTTGTGGGAAAATCAAGATCTTGTTCCTTTATTCACAATAGATTTCAAAGAAATCTCCACGTAGTACATGCTTCCAAGAGCTTTTGCAAGCATGGCAACTCCACTACTGCAGCTCGTCTCGATGGATAATCCTGTAAGAAAACAATACAACATCTGCGCTCAACAGATAATAGGATCTCGTACACAAGACAGAATACCAGATAGTATGGAGAATCAAAATTTTGATTACTATAGAACTAATACAATAGATGGCGATGCCTCCCAACTGTGCGCTCCTATGAGAGAAGCTTCGATGGCATGCTGGAAACAGTAGAGGACGGAGGCTGGATGCTAAGGAATCAGGGTTGCTATAGCCAGTAATGAAATGGGCTTCACGGGCTTGCTCTTATATAGCCACCAGTCGTAGTTGGTTGGGCTCAATTGGGTGACCGACCCAATCTGCCCAAAATGGTCGACTGGGGTCGAAATAGGCCATCGACCACACGATAGAACCGGTGCGCAAAATAGAGCAACTTACCTACAGTCATCATTCGGCCCACAACCATCCAGGATCATCTAGGACTCCAAACGGGCCCCGCAACCCAAGAGTGGGCTGCCTCGGGAAAAGCTCCATCTACCCTCAATGCGGTCAGTCATGGGATGCCTTCCTGCACTTGCATGTAGCCTAGTTGGCAGTGTGCCAACTCCGTCCAGCCATCAGGCCACACATGGCCCCCATCTGGTGTCCAAACCAGGACCTACTGGATAAGCGAGCTACTCAAATGCCTTCTCCTCATATGGGGGGCTTACAAGTAGAGTTAGCTGGTTCCCGCATAGTTACATGAGAGTGGAGCATTGATATCTAACACCCCCGCTCAATGTCCACCCGCAAGTGAACTTACTTTTTCGGTCCAATGCCAAGTCGATGAAGATGCCTCTCCAACAAGTCTCTTCCAAGAGCCTTTGTGAAGATGTCCGCAGCATTCTCTATAGTCGGACAGTACACCAAGTCAACCTCTCCATCCATGATGAGCTCACATACAAAGTGATATTGAATCTCAATGTGTTTTGTGCAAGCATGGAACACAGGGTTCTTTGCAATCGCCATGCAACTCTGATTGTCACATGATAACTGTGTAGGCTTATTCTACACTGCACCCATGTCCCCCAAAATCCTCCTCAACCACACTACCTCGCAAGAAGCAAAGCATGCTGATTTGTACTCAGCCTCGGTAGAAGAAAGAGCAACTGTGGGTTGCTTCTTGCTGACCCATGACACAGCTCCAGATCCAAGTGAGAAACAGTAACCTGTCACTGATCTCCTGCTGTCCACGTCTCCTGCACAATCCGAGTCATAGAATCCAGTCAAGATGTTGCCCTTGGTATAGGTGATGCCATAATCAAGTGTGCCTTTGATGTATTTCAGCACCCGCATCCCTGCCCTCCAATGGTTCTCCCGGGGCTTATTGGAAAACCTGCTTAGTACACCAGTCGCAAAGCTGATGTCCGACCGTGTGTTGCACAAGTAAATCAAACTACCCACAAGCCTTCTGTACTTCGCTTCATCCACCAGTGGTGATGAATCCTCATTTGAGAGCTTCACATCAACCTCCATAGGGGTACCAACTGTCTTGCACTCAGCCATGCCAAATGCCTTCAGTATCTCACGAGCATACTTCAGCTATGAAATGAAGATCTACTTCGGCTCTTGCCAAACTTCAATCCCCAAACAGAAATGCATCACTTCGAGGTCTGTCATTTCAAACTCTCTTCCTAGCAAATGCTTCGTCTACGAGATCTTCTCTTCATGGTTCCCTGTTATGACAAGGTCGTCCACATAAAGGACCACGATCATACACCTGCCTCCTTCTCTGAAGATATATAAATTTGCATCTGATGGGCTCCTCCTAAACCCGTTTTGTAGAAAGTAGGCATCAATTCGCTAGTATCACACTCGTGGGGCCTGTTTCAGCTCGTAAAGTGCCTTCTTTAGTTTACATACTTTACCTTCTGAATCGGGGATCACAAAACCTAGTGGTTGTTCCACATATACCTCCTCCTTGAGATCCCCATTTAGAAAGGTAGATTTTACATCCATCTGAAACATGGGCCAAGTTCCCTAGGCAGCTAAAGCCAAAACACTGCGAATTGTGGTTAGTGGAGCTGTGGGAGCAAAAGTATCTTGATAATCAAAACCATGTACCTATGCAAATCCTTTTGCCACGAGCCGAGCCTTGTACTTATCCAAGGTGCCGTTGGACTTGTACTTGGTCTTGTACACCCACTTGGTGCCGATTACCTTGTGTTTTGGTGGACGATCCACAAGGTCCCAAGTGTTGTTCTTCATTATGGAGCCATACTCTAATTGCATAGCCTCCATCCACCTATCATCACCCTGTGCCTCTTCAAGACACTTGGGTTCATCAGCACGGATCACCTTTGTCATCAAAGCATAGTTGACCAAGTGTTCCTGCGCTCTTCTTTGCTCCTCTAATCTCTTGGACCGACAGTGTTCGATGGTTCCTCCTCAATGGCTGGAGGTTCTCTACCATCCAAAAGCTGCTTTACCCACTTCAGGAATGGCTTTTGCTGTTGTGGTTTTGCAGGCTCTTCTTCATCTTCTTTATCTTGAATCCTCCCAAGCACCGTTGGGGGAGTTCGGTCTACTATTGGTGGTGGTACTGGATGGATATCCTAGTTCTGGTTGTCTGGGAAGAAAGCATCCTCCTCCAATTGATGCGGCTGTTCTGAGAAGACCACATCGCGACTTACTATTACCTTCTTGGTAACACGGTTATAGAGATGGTAACCCTTCGCCTCTTCACTATAGCCCAAGAAAATATACTTCCGGCTCTTCAGTTCCCATTTGGTCCTGTTAGCATCAGGGACATGCACAAAACAGTCACATCCAAAAACTTTGAAATGTGCAGCTGAAGGTTTCTTACCAAAAAAGGCCTGCAGTGGAGTCATCCCGTTCACAGCTTTCGTGTAGCTGCGATTCAGAATTTAAACTGCAGTGTTACATGCTTCAGCCCAGAAAGCCTTTGGCAAATCTTTCCCTTTCATCATACTCCTGCCCATTTCACAGATGACGCGCATCTTGCATTCTGCTACTCCATTTTGCTGTGATGTATGTGGCAGGGGTTTCTGCCTCTTGATCCCGTGACTTTTGCAGTAACTCTCAAATTCAGTTGATGTGAACTCTTCACCTCTGTCTGATCTCAATTTCTTCACCTTCTTCCCCGTTTCTTTCTCGACCATTATTCCAATAATATCTGCCTTCTCATATAAGGTGATTGTGTTGCACTCACGTGGAGTAGAAATGCTCACACTAGTGGAGACCCTTCGTTCTTACATGCGACTCCCCACACATCTGAATATCATCACCTTGGATAACATGCTCACAGAGGGCCTCTTTATGGGTGTGTTGTATGGGTTCCCCCTAGATGTCGACGAAGCCCTCAATATTTTCAGAGCAGACACTCTTGACTTACTGGGGGGGCCATAATCTGAGTCCTGGCAATGTGCATGGTCTTTGACCTCTCCATCATATCCTCCTCGGGCTCCCTAAAAATTTTTAATGCAACAAGCTAGACTGGTGGAAAACTGAGTTGTACAAATTCCTTCTTGCTCAGACGAGGCTCTTAGCAATGGTTGGATGTAATCTTTTGGGCAAGCTCAACGATCTTTTGGCTCACTGGATGAAATGTTTTGGTCTCTAAGGCATTTATATAATCTCTTTTTGTTCAATTTGAGGCTCTCAATATGCATTGTTGTTAGCTTTTATATTTGTAATTCAATGGTTATGGCTGCTACCTATAACACTACAAGGCATAGGCCATTTTCCGACGGAAATACCGACGCTTTTTACATTAAAAAATTTTTTTTTCACGGGCGCAAAGGTCGCTATAAAAGTCGTTAAAATCGTCGGAAAAGGAGCGTCGCTATAAACCGTCGCTATATAGCGACGCTGTTAATCGTCGCTATATAGCGACGATGTAAACGTCGCTATATAGCGACGATAAAAACGTCGCTATATAGCGACTCTGTTAATCGTCGCTATATAGCGACACTGGTAAACGTCGCTATATAGCGACGATTAACAGAAGGTTAAAAAAATGGTTAGTGGGGCTAAACAGGGCCAAAAGGAAGCCCTGTTTAGCCCCACTAACCATTTTTTTTTTTTTGTAATTACAAAAGAAATTTTTTTATAACAAAATTTCCCTTGCTTGCAGGGTGATACAAAATTGTTCTTGTGAACGATGAGGAAGAAATGCATATACATATACAACTGTGTTTGAAACAAAATTACCCTGTGAAAGGGTGATACAAAATGGCTCTAACGAGCGGATATGAAAAATGCTACTACCACTACTAATCCGAATCCGAATCCGAATCGTCTTGTTGGGCTGTTCCCTGGTCCTCGGCACCTGCATCTTCTCCCTCGTCCCCGACACCTGCGTCTTCTCCTTCGTCATCGGCACCTGCGTCCGATCCTTGCCCCTGTTGATCGCTCGTCTCTGATGATGGGACGCTTGAGCTTTGACCCTGAGACTGAACCATATAAATCGAAAATTAGATTGGAACTTAAATTAAAAAGTGAGATTACAAGCAGGAGTAAACTTATACCGTGCGAGCAGCCACCTCAGCCCAATCGACTGTCGCTCCCATTGCCTCTTGCTCAATGAACCACGGCTTGGTTCCTATCCGAAATGCGCGTCGCGTCTCTGCATCCGTAGGAAGACGACCCATCGCAACTTGCTGTGGATCCAATTTACGAGAGTTAGAGTTAGCTAAAGTGCATGTAATATGTAAGTAAAACAAATAGAACAATACATTAAATGGAAAGAAGTAAACTTACCACGGTTGCCTCGAACGCATACCGTCCACCTGCACCAAAGTGCGAAGTACCTACGACATCCAGCCGTCTCTTCGCAGCCCTCCTCTGACCCTCGAACATTTCAGGATGGTCCCTATTCTGCTTCTTCAAGAACTTCCAATCAGCTTTGTCTGCCCAGCTGGGTTTAGACAACCCCTTTGTAATGGAAGTACGCATGGTTGATCTGCGATGCTTTAGGACCAAACCCATGCGCTCGAGCATATAACTGTTATTAAACTCCACATTTGGCGGATTAGGAAATCTGAGTTTTAACTCATCGATCACCGCCTGTTTCTTTTGGCCATCTTGATACCGCCAATCGATATTTATTCCGCTCTTGAAGTGATGACTCATCAACCGCCTCATGGCGGCCATCACTGCTTTGCCCTTTTTGTCTTCTATTATCTCTCCGGCAGATGTGATTTGATAGGAGAGATCCCCTGATGAGTAAGGGGGACTGACGGTAGCAGAGTCTGAAGGAGTGGAAGCTGCGCGACCGCTTCCGGATCGAGGAGTAGCTGTGGGAGTAGGAGAGGGAAAGGGACCTGACTGATACTGTGTCTCCGGACCAAGTGGAGACCTAAAGGAGCGTGAGTGTGCTGACTCGTCTACATCTCCTGAGTCAGCACAACATGAGCCGCCCATCCTACTCTTCCTTCCCTTGCGGGAGGCATGCGCAGGTGATGATCCCGCGGTCGAAGGGGCGCGAGGGGATGGCTGGGCTGTACGTCCACCCGTCGGTGTAGGGGAAGGAATTGCGGAGGTCCTCTGAGAGAGCAGAGAGAAGAATCTCGCTGCCTCCTCATCGCTCATCTGCGCTACAAACTCGTCGGGAGTCCCAACAAAGCCATGCGCGGCTAGCAAAGGAGTCCCCTGAGGGGTAGTCGCAGTGCTACGTGGAAGAGGGGTCGGACCAGGGGTAGTCACAGTGCTAGGACCGAGAGGAGTCGGAACAGGGGTAGTCCTCGGGGTAGTCGCCTGAGAGGAATCAAAGTCCTCTGGAGCATATAGATCGTGAGCTCTCCTCCTGCGAGGCTGTCCGTACTCGTCCGATGAGCGACGTGATCCCATGTCTAACATAGACACAAACACGAAAACAGAAAACAAATAAACAAACATGAGCATTCTCATAGGCATAGGCATAGGCAAGAAGAAAGAAGAGGGAAAGGAAAGAAGAGGGAAAGGAAAGAGGGAAAGGAAAGAGGGAAAGATAAGAGGGAAAGAAGATGTAAAGGAAAGAAAAGAATGAGAACGAGGAAATAGAGAATGAGAGAAAGGGAAAGAGAAGGAGAAGGAGCTTATGCTCATGCGGAAATAGAGAAGGAGCTTATGCGGAATGAGAGAAGGAGCTTATGCGGAATAAGAGAAGGAGCTCATGCGGAAACTTGCGAAAACTTGCATGCGGAATAAGAGAAGGAGCTTATGCGGAAAAAGAGAATGAGAGAAGCATATGCTTCTCTCATTCTCTTTTTCCGCATAAGCTCTTGCGGAAACTTACGCATAAGCTCATGCTCATGAATGAGCATAAGCATGAGCTTATGCTTAAGCATGAGCTTATGCTTATGCTTGCGGATGAATGAGCATATGCTTATGCTTATGCTTGCGGATGAATGAGCATAAGCATGAGCTTATGCTTATGCTTATGCATAAGCATAAGCATAAGCATAAGCATAAGCTCATGCTTATGCTCATGCGGAAATAGAGAAGGAGCTTAAGCGGAATGAGAGAAGGAGCTTATGCGGAAAAAGAGAATGAGAGAAGCATATGCTTCTTTCATTCTCTATTTCCGTATAAGCTCTTGCAGAAACTTACGCATAAGCTCATGCGAAGAATGAGCATAAGCATGAGCTTATGCTTATGCTTATGCATAAGCATAAGCATAAGCTCATGCTTATGCTCATGCGAAAATAGAGAATGAGCTTAAGCGGAATGAGAGAAGGAGCGTATGCGGAAAAAGAGAATGAGAGAAGCATATGCTTCTCTTATTCTCTATTTCCGTATAAGCTCTTGCGGAAACTTACGCATAAGCTCATGCGAAGAATGAGCATAAGCATGAGCTTATGCTTATGCTTATGCATAAGCATAAGCATAAGCTCATGCTTATGCTCATGCGGAAATAGAGAATGAGCTTATGCGGAATGAGAAAAGGAGCTTATGCGGAATAAGAGAAGGAGCTCATGCGGAAACTTGCGAAAACTTGCATGCGAAATAAGAGAAGGAGCTTATGCGGAAAAAGAGAATGAGAGAAGCATATGCTTCTCTCATTCTCTATTTCCGCATAAGCTCTTGCGGAAACTTACGCATAAGCTCATGCGAAGAATGAGCATAAGCATGAGCTTATGCTTATGCTTATGCATAAGCATAAGCATAAGCTCATGCTTATGCTCATGCGGAAATAGAGAATGAGCTTATGCGGAATGAGAGAAGGAGCTTATGCGGAATAAGAGAAGGAGCTCATGCGGAAACTTGCGAAAACTTGCATGCGAAATAAGAGAAGGAGCTTATGCGGAAAAAGAGAATGAGAGAAGCATATGCTTCTCTCATTCTCTATTTCCGCATAAGCTCTTGCGGAAACTTACGCATAAGCTCATGCGAAGAATGAGCATAAGCATGAGCTTATGCTTATGCTTATGCATAAGCATAAGCATAAGCTCATGCTTATGCTCATGCGGAAATAGAAAATGAGCTTATGCGGAATGAGAGAAGGAGCTTATGCGGAATAAGAGAAGGAGCTCATGCGGAAACTTGCGAAAACTTGCATGCGGAATAAGAGAAGGAGCTTATGCGGAAAAAGAGAATGAGAGAAGCATATGCTTCTCTCATTCTCTTTTTCCGCATAAGCTCTTGCGGAAACTTACGCATAAGCTCATGCTCATGAATGAGCATAAGCATGAGCTTATGCTTAAGCATGAGCTTATGCTTATGCTTAAGCATGAGCATAAGCATAAGCATAAGCTCATGCTTATGCTCATGCGGAAAAAGAGAGGGAGCTTATGCGGAAAAAGAATGAGAACGAGGAAATAGAGAATGAGAGAAAGGGAAAGAGAAGGAGAAGGAGCTTATGCTCATGCGGAAATAGAGAAGGAGCTTATGCGGAATGAGAGAAGGAGCTTATGCGGAATAAGAGAAGGAGCTCATGCGGAAACTTGCGGAAACTTGCATGCGGAATAAGAGAAGGAGCTTATGCGGAAAAAGAAAATGAGAGAAGCATATGCTTCTCTCATTCTCTATTTCCGCATAAGCTCTTGCGGAAACTTACGCATAAGCTCATGCTCATGAATGAGCATAAGCATGAAGAATGAGCATAAGCATGAGCTTATGCTTATGCTTATGCTTATGCTTATGCTTATGCCGCATAAGCTCCTTCTCTCATTCCGCATAAGCTCCTTCTCTATTTCCGCATGAGCATACGCATGAGCTTATGCTTATGCTTATGCATAAGCATAAGCATAAGCTCATGCGTATGCTCATGCGGAAATAGAGAAGGAGCTTATGCGGAATGAGAGAAGGAGCTTATGCGGAAAAAAGAGAATGAGAGAAGCGTATGCTTCTCTCATTCTCTATTTCCGCATAAGCTCTTGCGGAAACTTACGCATAAGCTCATGCTCATGAATGAGCATAAGCATGAGCTTATGCTCATGCGGAAATAGAGGAGGAGCTTATGCGGAATGAGAGAAGCATAAGCATAAGAGAATAAGAGGGATGCGGAAATAGAGAATAAGGGGGAAAGGAAAGAGAGAAGGGAAAAGAGAGAGGGGGAAAAGAGAATAAGAGAAGAGGGAAAAAAGAGAAGGGGGAAAATGAGAAAAAGAGAAGGGGGAGGAGAGGGTTCCTACGCCCATCACTGCAGCTAGCGCTTAAGGCGCTAGCTGCAGGCAAATGCAAATAACAAAAAGCTTAAATGGAAAGAAGAGAAAGCACTTACCTGTAAAAGTATGTCCCGCTCGGTGTAGTGGACTGGGCCCACGAAAGAGAGACTATGTCCCGCTCGGTGTAGTGGACTGGCACTACAAAAGAGAGAAAACAATCCATTTTTTCAAATAAGATGTTAGTGGAAAGAGGAGATCACAAAAGCAAATTCTTGAAAGGAGACAAGGAAAGAGAAGATTGAGGAGACAAGGAAAGGAGGAGATTGAGGAGAAGAGAAGGAAGAGAAGGAAGAGAAATACAGAAATAAGAGGTGAGTTTCTTTCTTTCTTTCTTGAAATTTTCTTTCTTTCTTGAAATTTCGTTTTTTGTTTGAATCCTTTCTAATCAAGCATGAAAACTAGTTTAAAACTTTAGCAATACAAGTAAAAACACTCACAAAACCAAAGCTAACAAACAAACAACCTACATTGTTGAAAAAAACTCACCTTTTGAAGAACTTTCTTTCTGGAAACCAAAGAGGGAAAAAGGAGAGAGAGGGTGCACAAGAGGTAGGAGGAGGGTGAGGAGTGGGAAATAGGGTAGGAGGTTGCTTGGAATAGATGGGAGGTCAGTGAAAATAGGTGGGAGGAGATTTTGGAGAGCTTAGTTTAGAGATTAGGAAAGCTTTGAGCAAAACGCCGCGGGTTTCGGCGTTTCGGGTTTTAACCCACAGCGTCGCTATATAGCGACGCTTATTCGTCGCTATATAGCGACGTTTTTAATTGAAAACGTCGCTATATAGCGACGCTTTCAATTAAAATCGTCGCTATATAGCGACGCTTACTGTTTGTTTTTTTAATGAGGCCTCTTGTGACTCAAACATGCTATGCCTATAATTGTCAATATCTCCTCTTACTACACAGCCTTACTATATAGGATTTTTTGTTTCAATCCTTACTATATAGCGATGTCATTCTTTTTATATAGCCTCAAGAGAAGCTCAAATTAAACATGCTATGCTCATAATTGTGTACATCTCCTCTTCATGCTTATGTTATGGTTTTATAAGTGTAGATGGAAGGGACGAGTGGAAGCTCATCCGATGATGCGCCAACGCCCGGGAGCACGAAGTGGCTTACGGAGAGGTTATATTGTCATTGCACTCATTGCAAGCGAGAAGTACGACATCAACGTCGTATTATCATGCGCCACTTGCGGATGTATGGGGAGGAGCCGGAACCAGTACCCCCCGTTGGTGTTGCACATGTTGATGGATCATCGGTAAGTCAAAGCTATTTAAGTTCGCAATCTTATTGTATACCCGGAATTAGAAGATCTTCTATTTACACGAATGAGCTTATGACAGGATGACGAGGGTGACGAGGGTACACATATACCTTCTCACTTTCAACAAGACTATAGTCTCCCAGATGACGACGAGGGTATGGTCGACATGATGGATTCCATTTTTAGGGGCACTACATCCCACGTACACGTGATGTCAGAGTCTGAGGTGAAAATGCGAGAGTTGCAATCAACACAATTGTACGAGGGTGCCAGGATGTCTAAACTACGTGCTTGTCTCTCAATCTTGAATCTACAAGTACAGTATGGATGGTCGGATACAAGTGTCTCGGCCTTAATGAGGTTAGCCCTTGCATTAATTTGATTGACTCATTATTTGGATATTGTTTGTTTTGAGAATCATCATTTGGATAGTGTCTTTGTCATAGGTTGCTCCAAAAGATGTTGCCTGCACCAAATACCATGCCCGCATCAAGAGATGAAGCGAAAAAGATGCTAACAATGGTGGGTATGGATTATGATACCATCCATGCTTGCCGTAATGATTGTATTCTCTTTCGTCGTGAGCATGGAGATTTGGCTAGTTGTCCAAAGTGTGGGGAACAACGATATAGAGATGACTTGCAGGGTGAGAGGATACCGGTAAAGGTCTTAAGACACTTTCCCATCATTGCAAGAATACAACACATGTTTCGATGCAAATCCATAGCGGAGTTGATGACATGGCATGCATCTCATCGGTCCACTGATCACACATTGAGGATTCCCGCAGATTGTGCGGCTTGGAAGCACATAGATAATCAGTGGCCGGACTTTGCGAGAGAGCCACGCAACTTACATCTTGGGCTAGCCATGGACGGCGTGAATCCTTTCGGGTTACGCTCGACATCTTGGTCGACATGGCCCATAGTCGTGGTGAATTACAATATCCCACCATGGCTAACAATAAAAAAGGGACACCTCATGCTTGCACTACTTGTGCCAAGAAAGTACAAGGCAAGAAACATGGACGTGTACATGGCACCTTTGATAGAGGAGTTACAGATATTATGGAGAGGAGTGCAGGTCTTTGATATTTCCAGAGCTCCTAGGCATACCAATGATATTTCCGTCAGGGGTATCTTGATGTGGACCATGCATGACTACCCAGGATATGGAGAGTGCGCAGGTACGTGGTTATGTCTTTACATGTACAATGAGGGATTATGCTTTTTTTACTCTCTTTTGCACGCATGTCTTGTACTAACATATTCATGCACGCGTGCAGGGCTTGTTACAAGTGGGTACCATGCTTGTCCTGTTTGTGGACCCGCTCTGAAATCGCTTGCACGCTACTCCAAACACATGAGGAAAAATGTTTATGAAGGTCATGCTCGATACCTTCCGCTCGAACATCTCGCACGTGGAGGTCAGCTTGATCCACCACCATCATATTTGAAAGCAAGTGATTGGATTCAAGCTTGGAGGGAGAATGGAGAGGAACCTCCTCCTGGTATGAAGAGGCTATCGATCTTTCACGAGCTTCCTTATTGGGGTCAGTTACAAATCAATCATCTCTTGGATCCCATGCATATCTTTAAGAATGTGGGGGCTACCATTTGGGCACACTTGGTTGGTTCCAAGGACTCGAGAGGAGTGCGAGAAGACTTGCGTGCTATGAATAGGATGTCTCGTTTGTGGCCCCAAGTGCATGCTTCAGGAAAAGTTGTCCTCCCGAAAGCAACGTGGATCCTCTCTACGAGGGAGGAGGCAGCGATCAAGGCAGACATTGCCTCTTTTCAAACACCGACAGGGTACATGCGTTGCTTGAAAGGAGCATTTTCAAAGGACAATAAGCTTAGTGGCCTCAAGTCCCATGATTGGCACAAGGTCTTACAGGTATTCTAAGTAGAATTAGTGTACCGATAATAGTACAAGGGATTAGCGTAATTATTATTATGTTATATTGTTGACATGATTTCATTGTTGCTTTGATAGTTCATCCTTCCAATTACAATAAAAGGGTGCTTACAAGAAGATGTTAGAAATGCTATATTCAAGATCTGTGGTATTGTGAGGTATGCTTACTATCAATTCGCATTATGTATTTTCTTCATGTCCATGTGAAATAGGTGGATATCTCAAATATCTTACATATGCATGGACATGTGAAATAGGTGGATATCTCAAAAAGAGATCTCTATATCGAGCATCGAGAAGGCTAGGGTGGAATCCATCGAAGCCGTATGCTTGCTTGAGAAGCACTTTCCCTCAAGCATTATGACAACTCAAGTCCACTTGCTTGTGCACATAGTTGATGAGGTGGCTATAGCAGGTACCGTTCATAATCGATGGATGTTTTTTCTCGAGCGGTTTATGAAAACTCTAAAGGGGTTTGTAAGACAAAGAGCAAGACCAGAAGCAAGCATGGCAGAGGGATGGCTTGTGCAAGAGTCATTAGTATATATCACAGAGTTTCTTGCATCCACGGATCCTGATATGCCGCAAGCTTGGCACAACAAGGATGATGATCGCATCATTGGCGAGGTCCCCCAAGGAAAAGGGATTGAAAGAAAGATGAGCGAAGAGCAAATGGAGAAATTCAATAAGTTTTGTATCCTCAATAGCCCTGAGATGCAGAAGTGGATTGAGAGATATGAAGTGGCCAAAGCAGAAAGAATAAATGCAAGGACGAGATTCAGAGTAATGTACAGGCGATCACAACCATATCCACGAGATCTGGCTCTTCTCCCTACTCACATGTCACTTGATTGGCTACAACTGGCTATACGTAAAGCCGAACGTGATGGAGAGACAATAAACGAGCGCGAGCGGGAGTTATCATCTGGATGTATGGTGCATGTAAGTTTCTTATCTCTTGATGTAATTAAGTAATTATTTGTGGCAATATATGCTATAAAATAGGTGCATCTTCATTGTTTTAATGATGCTCTTTTACAGTACAAAAAGTACAGTGCATTATGGTCATATGGACGACATTTTCGCATAGAACGCATCGATTCAAAGAGAGTCACGTATGATTGTGGAGTCATGGCTAACTTCACACAAGATAGCCGAGCAAGTGCTTCGGATACCAATCTTCTCTCCTCACAGTTGGATTATTGTGGAACCATACGCGACATCTATGAAATTGATTTCAGACGATTTACTATTTTCATTCTTGATGTAAAATGGTTTAGAACTACTTACAACGGTCCCCATGCAACTGTGAGAAAAGATGGTAGCGGTCTCTTTGCAATAGACTCCACCAAACATTGGACCGATGAAAGTGATACTTTTGTTCTTCCCGAGCACTGTGAGCAGGTGCATACTAATGATTCAATTAGTCGAAGCTTTCGTTTTTTAAGTCCATTGATATATATATAATTGACGACATTTGGCACGTGATTTTTCATCTTCAATATAGGTGGTTTTTCATCCGGATCGTTCTGATCCAAGATGGTGGTACGTGATCCAAGTTGCACCACGAAGAAAGCAGATTTTTGAAGATCGAGATGTGGATATGGAGATGCCACTACCAAATCCGGATCCAATTGATGAATCTAGCGAAGAAGATGTAGATCACCATATGAGGCAAGAGGAAGATGCGCATAATGACATCGCACGGGAGGAGGATGGAGATCACGATATTGACGAGGAAGACAACAATCGTCAAGATCGATCACCACACTTAAGCTTAATTGAAGAAGATGATCAAATACTTTTAGGTGAACGTACGATGCTAGAGTACGATGATGATATAGGAGATCAACTCGGTATAGAGTTGGAGATAGACTTGCTTGGCGCCTTAGACTTGGCTCAAGATGAAACAGTTGATGTAAATGCTCTTATTTAATTTGATTTTTCTCATCTCCAACTTGGACATGAATATATGAGCTTCAAAGGCTTGATGTACATGCTCTCATTTTTTATTTCTCTATGAGCTCAAACATGTATGAAAATTTAAAAAAAAATTTCATTGGAAGAAAATAAATTTTAAGGCTTAAAAAAAAAAAAAAACCTCTCTGGAAAACGTCGCTATAATATAGTCTCAGTGTCGCTATATAGCGACTTTTAAAAGTCGTTATATAGCGACTTTCGTAAAAGTCGCTATATAACGACTTTTAAAAGTCGCTATATAGCGACCATTATTAACGTCGCTATATAGCGACTCTTATTAAGAGTCGCTATATAGCGACGATTTACGACACCCGATTTTTATACCGACGATTAACGCTAGGCGGGCGCTAATCGTCGGTACGTAAACGTCGCAATAGGATGCGTGTGTAGTAGTGTAATCTTTTGTTTAAGGCTCTCAACAATTGCCGAGTTTTTATAAATGTAAGATCCTCTGTTCAAATTTTGCTCGGTATAAGTTGATAATTTTTATATAACCTGTTATTGGACGTAAATGTACATTGTAATCTCTTTTGCTCAATTTTCACTCAATAAATTGTACTTTTGCCATCATTTATATTTATTGCAACAAGAACTAAAATACCAAGAAAGGACTACAATTTCCTTGGTTTATGACCAAAATAGCGCTAAAATAACTCCAACGACCCCACCGTTGTGGTTGCCTGGAGATACATCTAGAAATATACAATTAAAATTTCAAAAAATGCAATTGAGGATATGGCCCTTGAGGGATCCCCTTTAGGGGCAAGGGCCATATTGACATGCCATTTCTATCCAGTGGCATCTTGGATATTGTATAATGCACGTAGATATGGCCCTTGCCCCTAAAGGGGACCCCTCAAGGGTCATATCGTCAATTGCATTTTGCTTGGTTGCACAACGGAATACATTTTCCTTGGTACACAAATATATAACTCCAAGAACCAGCATGGTAGCTATCATAGATGTCCTCCCGTAATACGTAAAAATAGGTAACGGAGCTATAACTCCAAGAACTAGCGTGGTGGTCTCTCCAAGACAACCTTGGGCAATGACAGGTGATCACGCCAGAGACTGCATTGAGGCGATGCTCAGAATGATAGATTGTCTCATTATTATGCCAAAAACCAGTGTGGTGGTCTCTCTAAGCCAACCTATGATTTGCATGGGCTACGGGCAAAGAAGTGGCAAAAGGTTGCATGATGACAGGTGGTCAGGCCAAAGACTGCACTACGGCAGTGTTCAGAATGATAGATTGTGTCTAATTATTACGGCAAGAACCAGCGCGATGGTTTCTCCAAGCCAACCTTAAATTTTAATGATCTGCATGGGTGCGTGCTCAGTGACAGGTGGGCTTGGGGGGGTCACTATGTATAAACCCTCTATATCACGTGCATTCAAGGCCTATATTTAAATTCTCTTATCTGTAAAAAATTTCATTAATAAAATGTACCCCTTTTCTATACAAATCTGTAAATTTTTTCCAAAACTATTTTAAATAATCCCTTATGTATATTTATTTCTGTAAACTTTAGAAATAAAAAAAATCCTTCTGTTGAACTCACGTGATAGGGTTACATATGATGAGTGACCCCCCTGAGCAGGTGGGAAAGCTGCATCAAAAGGCTGTGCGATAATAAGTGATCAGGCAGCGTAGGCCAGAGACTAGGTTGCGTGAAGCAGTGCAAAGATGCCATGTGTTGAGCTATGTGGTGTTATGAACAAATAGATTGTGTCTCATTATTACGCCAGTGCACCTTCATGACATCGAAAAAATTTTCGGCGAGAGCGTAGGTCCGCACAAAATTCAAATATTCACCCAGAACCACATCGCGTCCCGGCCCCAAAATGGCCCCGAGAATAGTTCCACAATTGGCTACATCCAAGCTAATGTTGACCCGAAAAGTAACACATCACAATAAATGATAAAACTAAAAGATATTAAGTACTCCTAATATTAACTACCAAAACATGTTCCGCATTAAATCTCACTTTTGTAGTTTTGAATTATTATGTGTATAAGTGTTCTGCATATAAATGTTTTTAATTGGTATCACTCATTCATGATCAAAGGCACTCTATAGGTATAATTAAACATATGAAGGTCTTATGATATTCATTAACCCTTGTATCTTGAATTTAGCGTGAATTATAGCATAACGAACAATCAATATACGATTTGAATTTGGTGTTCTACATGACATTAGGTCACCTAAAAACTCACGCTACTCCATAATATCCTATTGAAGACATATACAAAGTATGGTTGAGTTTGAAACTTGTTAGACATGTCAAAGAATTTGTAAAAGATCAAATTTTGCCTCGCCACCATCAGTATTCACTAAATTACATTTAAGGCCATATATCATAATGAATATGATTATCTAGCTCCAAGGAAATACAAACATATGTGTTATAGTTATCCTTAGACTCTAGGACTTACAACCTCTAAGAAAACTCATTCTAAGTAAGAAGTATGGCCATTTTATCTAAAACCTAAGAAAACAGCTTGAAATATCAATGTTATGTTGACCTTAAAACTTTAGGTAGAACTCAAAGTAATAGGTGCAAGTTCCACTCCATAATAATTCCAAGTTCTTTTCAGCATATAAGCTATTATGGAAAATAATCAAAACTCCAAAATACCTTACTAAATTTGCCTTTAAATAATTCTAGGAAGTGGCTAATTAACAAGACATAAAAGTGTCCTAGGACATTTTTACGTCCTTCTACCAAACTAGTGCTAATTAAAGTGTCCTTGATTTTTTTGTAGGGAGGGTATGATTATCATCTCCCCCCCCCCCCCCATCATGGCCAAATTGCCAATTTTCCATTGATGGACTTGTGTGATCAAGCCTTGAACCCATGTTTAATGTAGCTTTGCATGAATCTTGGGCCCATCCCATCCATATGCGTCTACTCAACTAGATCGTTTTTTAATAATAGAGGGCATCTATTTAGGGGGCAACGTCCCCACGCAAGCTAGTAGGGTTTGTCCTAGCCCTTCTAGCAACTAGCTTGAAGTGCCCCATGAATGTAGAACTACTAGAATTTGTTTTTTCTCAGTGCTGCATTGCTAGCCCAACAACTCCAGTCTAAGCCCAAGCGCCACAAACATTGATCTTATTTATGGTTGGAGGTAAAGTGCTCCGCGAGCACTTTCTTGAGAGGGAAGTTGCAGGGATGTGATGAGTGGTCAAAAGGCCTCGAGCCGCCTTTTGGCTTGCTTTCTGACCAAACAAGTCCAACCGGAGTACTTTTTCGGCCATTAAGGTCAAGTGGGAGGGGGTTATATTCGACAATTTTAGATTCTATTGGTGGTGCTACCTAGCCAACTTGTTGTGTGTCAGTCACTATTTCGGCTAGATTCACCATCCACATTGTTTTGTTCTACATCAACTGCTCGAGTTTAAGGCATGGGGAGACTACAAGCTAGACAACATGGCAACTTGTGGAATCGTTGTCAAACTGTGTACTAGATGACTTGATAGGGTGAGCAAATGACATGGCACAATGACATGGTTGGCATGCATGAGATGTTAGATTTGCCATTTGTTGATTGCTAATCTAGTTAGTTGCCCTTTTTTAGCTCATGGAATGCTCTTGTATGATTGCACTTTTAATGGTTGGAGTTTTTGTTTTTGACAATTTCAATGACATTTTCACCATTAGTTTGATTTGGAAGGTTCTTTAATTGCATGGCAAAGATTGATCTTTGATAATCAACGACCTTGACGATTGGCTAAAACAGCATGTAAAACCCTCGTTAGGCCCTCATAAATCACAATCTGGAATCACACAAGCCTTCATGGGGAACTGTTGCCTTTTGTAATGATAGATTAGTATCCCATTGCTAGAGTTATAGGTTGGATTCAAAAGGGAGCATTGGTTGAGTGGTCGCACCTTGATTTAATGCAAAAGATGTTCAAAGCCTACAAAGTTTGTCCAGCACCATTGCGCCACCCAAGCTTGAACCAGCCTACCCAAGTAGATATTAACAAATCACAATTTCTCGCAAGATTGCAAAAAGTCAAAATCCTCCAATGATAATCTCTAGAAATGGTAGTTGTATTTATGAGTGCTAGGCTGAGCAAGTTGGTGTGGACCCAGGAGGCTTGTAGCCAAGCATCATCAAGCAAGTTGGTGTGGACCCAGGAGGCTTATAGCCAAGCATCATCATCTGAATGTAGCCTAAGCAAAGATAGGCTGACGAGAATAATGTTACCTTGACCTTGAGCCAGAGATCAGGTCAATGGGTACATAAATGATGGCTTCTCAAGGAGGGAGTATTCTCCATCTCGAACGAGATAACTTTTGGCATGCATATATGATATGCACAACATCGTCAATTGAACGATGGGATATACACCAACCCAACAAGTTGTGCAGCAGCCACTCCTTGCGTAGCATATCCCATCTATTGAATCGTCCTAGTATTAGAGTATAGATCCTCACCACAAGACACACCAAATTTATGTTCGCATAGTAGAGTAAGTCATGGCAATGCGACGTAGACCAGCTTTCCCTTCTCTGTTGCTCGCTTCCTTCCTTACTTCGTTGCCTCCACACCCTCAGGTCCTCATCCCTCCCTATCCCTTGTACTAGCTTCTAACTTGGGTGACTCCTTCCCTCCTCCTTTAGGCTTGCTCCACCTTGCATTGTGCCTCCCCTCAACATGTTTACCACAATTAATCCGAGCCTATGAATTAGATGGTCCTGAGTGCACTGTCATTGTTGTAACAGTCTGATGCAAGCTAATTTGAGGTAGAGAACTTGACCACTCTCATGCAACGCCGGTGTTTACCCAATGGCAATATTTTTCCAAATAAACTTCAACCATCATGACAATCTTAGAGCTGCCCAAGAATAGACATCAATCTGGCATTGTGTGAAACTGGCATACAATTCACTCACAATTCATTCTTTTAGGATTTATGGTCACCAACCCACTGATTGTAGGAGATACATGGCATACATTTTCTGTCATTTGGGACTATTTGGAGGATTTACTAAAAACAATCATGGGGTTGTTTGGGATTTACTAAAACAAGCACGATGGTTTTTTGGTATTACTATACTATTTGGGATTTATATTTTCCCTCTTTGGGGTTACTAGAGGTTGTTTGGGATTTACTGTTTGCTATTTACTATTTGAGATTTACTAAAACAAGCATGGTGGTTGTTTGGGATTTACTAAAAGCAAGCAGGGGGTTGTTTGGGATTTACTATTTGGTATTTACATGAACAAGCAAAATGGTTGTTTGTGATTTACTAAAAGAAACATAGTGGTTGCAAGGTTTAGTACACAGCAACACAGAGTATGGGTCATCTTCCTCGTTGTCCCTAGAGGCAGCGATAACTACAAAGTTATCCCCCTCTTCCAAACAGTCAATGAGGTCATCGAAACATTCCCTAAACTAGGGTGAGTCATTGTTTGTCTCCCCATTATTTATCACTCCATCTTCATGGAGTGGGAAAACTTGAACTGGCTCCCATCTCTTCATAGTTGCAAAGTCCTCACAATTGTCATGATCCCCTATGATGCATGCATTGCAGAATTTCTTATTTTGAGCAAGTTGTTGTTTGAAAAGCCCCATATGTTTTGTAAGCTAATGGCCTCATAACCATGCCTACTTCTCATGCCACAAAATGGGCTAAGGCTAAAGCATTATGAGACAAATTGAGTTTTACACTACCAAATTTATGTTTAAACATACTTATCACATTGTTTATCCTATCAAGGATTTTAAGTGACCAAGGAAGTCGCTTTATGAATAGAGTTCTCCTAGACTTACCGAAGGAATTTATGTGGTAATACATAGGACAAGCGTTACATACTACCCAAGGTGTCAAGTTCTAGTGGAGTGCACTAAGAATGAAGTACCAAATTTTTAAGTGACCAAGGAATTCACTTCATGAATAAATTTTTATTGGTCCTAACGAAGTGGCAAGTAATTTATGGTGATACATAGGACAACCATTACATACTACCAAGGTGTCCTAGTCAACAAGCCAACTATAAAGGCACTAAAGGATTTCTTATCCAAGATAGTGAGCATAATTAATCAAACTAATTGTGATAGAAGGATCCCTTAAAAATCATGGGCTTATAACTTACAGAATAACCGACAAGGCTACAATAGATCATATCCCATTTTTCCTTACTTATAGGTTCACTAGACTTCTGTTGAGGGTGACCTCTCCACCCACGTGGGCTTCACCCAAGGAGGATTAGTACACCCCTAGTAAAGGGAAGCTACATTAGGGAGTAGTGGATGATTTTGTAACTGTAGGGATAGTTATAAATGTCCCTAATTGCTAGTAGTAGTGGCCTTATCCACCACATCATGTTTTGAACTATATCTATTTTGTGGACTGTTACACCCGACTGAAGTCGGACGATGTTATAAGCTGATCTTCAGCTCTTGTATGAGGGTGATTGTTGTGATTTGCTAGAATACAAACTCCTAGTAGCATTTCTACTGTATACACAATTATCTCAATTCTCTGTATGTTTTGAATTATCTTTTCATCGTTTTGACGTTAGTCAAACGTAAGTCCAACCTTGGCACTACCATTGCCAGGTGTGGATATGTGTAGGTGTTCTCTAGCCTTTTGGAGACACCACTAACACTATTGGTGATCCTCTACTATGTTTGAACTCTGACTGCCAGTTACTGCTACATAGCAATTCTGCAAAAAGAGAGAAAACCATAAGATCTACAACACCATAGGAAAAATAGACTCGCAGATGCAACAACTTCCATGAAAATCAAGTATACAGCAAAGCATTGTCGTAGCGACAACTTCTCACAAAGCAAAAAGGCACACAACCACATTCAACAAAAGAAATCCTTCAAAAATCACTTGAAGCCGGACTATGGTCAGAATTCCTTCAAGGCTTCTATTATCGACTTCATTCAAAGAAAATTAGCTGGATAGCTGCCACAACACTCTGGACAAGTGAATAAATTGCAACAAGTGGGGTGCCTAGGAAGTTGTATCTCAGAGTCTAAAATCAGCACCAAGAAGAGCCTGGTCTAACTTTGTCCGACAATACAAGGAGGGTTCAACAAGCAGACCAACGTCCTACTATGCACAAAGCACAATCATCTACTGAAGATCATAAGATCGATAAAGTGCAAGCAGACTCCTCATGACAATGCACTAGATGCAATTCAACAGTAGCCAATGATTAAAGTGCTCCATTTTTCTCTTACATGGCAAGTACCTTGGTCCATGACGAATAACTCTCAAGAGAAAATGTTGCCTCGCCGCATCGGCTATGCCTACTTCACCAAAAACCATGCTAGACTGGAAGCAAGCACACAAATGGATGATCAGGATGAGATCTTCCACGATGCAGATTACACACCGAGTGGAACAATTTCTTCCAACAATTTTGTGCAATCACGTGCTGAAGAATTAATCGAGGAGTATTGCAACAAATTTCGTAGCACACTTATTTTTACGAGCTCAAAGGAAACTCGACTTTAATCCATTGCCTCCACCTCCAAAAAGAACACAACAAGCTCCACCTTAAAGACAACAACAGCCAAGACTGCAGAATCCCTTGGTGAAATCAGCTAAATTCACTAACAAGAAAGGACAAGATCCATACAGTCATGTCGGATAGTTTGAAACAAGATGAGCAACAACCGAATTCGGACAACTCCCAGACCTCACCAAAAAAGAGCAATTTGCAGCAATATTTAATGGTAAGGCGATGAATTGGCTTATGCAATACGGTGTAGCTCATTTTGAATCTTATGATGGAATTGAAAATTGCATTTTTAAGCCATTTTCATAAAGAAAAAGCTCCAGAAGACATACTCAATAAGCTTTGAAATATGAATCAAAAATATCTGTTAGTTGAAGACTATGCACAAATGTTCAAAAATTTGAACAGGAGGTTGACAAACAATCAACAACCAACTGATGAGACTATTTTTGTAAAGGACTCAACAAGGAATTATGGATAGCAGTAGCTAGCAGAGATGAGCTTGGAGGGGTAAATGATTTTAACAACATGGTTGATGCTACACAAAGAGCAGAAAGAAGACTTGGCACAAAGTCAAGGTCCAAAAAACAAAAGAAGAAAATACATTCCGACTCTGACATAGATTCTAAAACAAAAATAGATACTGATGCAGAAGAAGAGAAAAGTGATGCAACAAGAGATGAAACATCAAATGAAGAGAGTGAAGAGGAAGATACCTCCAAGAAAAAGAAAAGACAGAGAAGGACAAAGAAAAATCAAAAGGCTAGAAGAAAATTGCATCCAATGGCTGTGACAATGTTGAGGGCCATGTCCTGCATGGAGCGCACGCAAATATGAGATAGTAAGTGGGGTGCATGTAGTAGTTTTCCTAAGGACAGGTGGGTGGGGAGGTTTCTAGCTTAGCAGTTGTCCTATGAATCAAATATGAGCCAACATATAGATTTAAATTGTGAAAATACAAAGGGTGCACATCTGCATACATGCATACTACACTACTCAACAAATGTCCCACTAAATGGCAAAAATAGTAGATTAGAAGTCTTGATTCATGTGAAACTACCTGGTAGGACAAATACAGAATAACAGCTCAGTATCCAGTCTAAAAAGTACAAAGAGGTTGCACATTAATCAAAAGACACAGGTGGCTATGACAAACAACTGAGACAAAACACTACGAAAGTCAAATGACTGTGGCCAGGGTGTAGGTTTTTCCACTGAGGTGGGGAGCAGGGAGTTTGTTTCTAGAATAGCAGTTGTCCTATTAAATGGCCAAAACATGTAGCTCAGCAATCTCTTCTAGAACTTGAATCAAATATGAACTAAAATATAGAGTGAAATTTGAACATGTGAAAATAAAGGGGTTGCACATATGCATAAATGCACATGACTTTGTGCAAACGAGAGAGAGAGAGAGAGAGAGAGAGAGAGTGCAAGCTCTCTAAGTTAGAGCAAATGATCAAGGAGCAATTGGAAACTTTAAAAACGCCCCCACCTCGACCTAAAATTACTTGTGCATTTTGTGGGAAGGACAATCATGAGAAAGAAAGATGCTGGTATAATCTAAATTACAGGGGGAGAGTTCCTCCTCATGTACAAAACTCAAACAATTAAGCCCATGATTGCAATCGGTAGCCAAGGACAACAAAGATTCAATAATCCACAACCAAGAAGACCCAATTAGCAGAATTGGGGAAATCAACAAGGACAAAACCAGAATCAACCATGGAAGGACACAGACAGGGTCCTCAGTGTGAACTTTGGTGCAAGAACCGAGGAAAAAGAGGAATCCCCATTATCAACTATAATGCAAGAGTTACTCAAAATCAGCAACAGCAGAGCCACCACCAAGAGTTCATATGGTGTACTTGGATCCTATAAATGAGGATTACAATAAATGAACTCAAAGAAGTGAGTGTAATATACAAGCACTAGCAGTGACCAGATCTAAAGGTACAAAGCCCATGCCCAGCCTTGGAGATGCACCAAGAATGACAACAAAGCCAATGAACTGGCCCAACAAGTCAGAAATCAAGCTCTAGTACAATAAATACTTGAGAATAATGCGGTGTCAGAAGCACAAACATCACAACTCCAAAACAAAGGTAAGGCTAAGCTCGACCTCAAACAACTCCAAACACAGTCCTCCGATAGAAAACGTCTGACATCAAGCTATAGCAATCAACTTCAGCATGGCAACATAAAGCAATTTAACAAGGCTGTAGACACACAAACAAGAGTACAAGCTTTCTCCAACCAGACATATATTCCAAAAGATAAACAAGATCTGCTGGCTATGAAACCAGCTCCTGGACTCAGCAGAGCAGCAAAACAATGGTGACAAAGTCAAGATGACAGAAATCATAGAGGAACAAACAGTTCTAATTCCAGACACCACGCTCAAAAATAGAAGTCAGATATAGGCAAAGGACAAGCATGAAAAGGAAGATTCCACACTCTTCTTTAAAGAGCTTTTGGAGTCCAAAGTTCAAATACCATTGGATCAACTTCTGAATCTTGTTCTAGCGTTTAAGCATCAATTATGTCAGAATTTGCATTTTACTAACAATAATATACCTATGTCACCAGATTTGGTGTTCCTATTGAAATAGCGTCAAATAGAGGAACACATTTCCTCAACAAAATTATCAGGAAGATGACTAAAATGCACATGATGTTGCATAAAAAATCTACAGCCTATTATCCACAAGCCAATGGGCAAGCTGAGAGCTCCAATAAACTGATGAAAAAGATCTACAGAAGAATAGTTGCTGATCACCCTGAGGATTGGGATCGGCACTTGGATTCAGTTCTATGGGCACTTAGAACAGCACATAAGGTTGCAACTAGGTTAATACCTTTCAGGTTGGTTTATAGCTGTGAAGCAGTAGTACCTATGGAATTTCTAGCAGGTAGCCTGAGAGTGGCAATAGATAATAAATTATCTCTAGAAGATTCATTCAATGCAAGATTAGAACAACTTCTGCAATTGGATGAGGATAGGCTCACAAGTTCACATACACTTGATATAATTCAGAAAAGGAGGGCAGCATGGATAAACAGAAACATAAAGTTTAAATTGTTCAAAAATGGTGATTTAGTGTTAATGTTTAACACAAAATTGGGGAAAATTCTAGGAAATTTCAAGCTCAGATATGATGGTCCTTTCAAGGTAATTGAGGTTTTTGATCAAGGTACCTTCAAATTAGCTGACCTACATGGGAACGTATTTGACAAACCAATCAATGGTTTCAGGCTCAAAACTTATATTGGACCTAACCCCACTCAAGCAAAAATAAACACAATCTCTTTGCAACTCTGCAAAGACCTCAAACATGATGATATATATGTTTTCACTATTCAAATTGACAAATTTATCTTTAACAGCCTCTGACTACAGTCCGATACTATCTTTAACAGCCTCTGACTACAGTCCGATAGACACACATGAAACGTTTCTTTCATCCACAACAACATTTAGGTATGCTCTAATCCAGACTAGCCCAATCCAATCAGTGATCCAGACCAACCCAATCCAATCAGTGATGCAGGTATGCCAAACTTCAATGAAGTGCCCAAAAGATGCTCACAACTAGGCCAAATCATGTTTGCCATGTGAGAGAGATGATAGACCACTTGACAGTGATAGGATGCCCCATCAACCCTTTCTCCCGTTGGGACCTTTTCAGAAATGGGGACTAGATTTCATTGGACACATCAAGCCTCCAGCAAAGTTTCTAAGTAATCAATATATGTTGGGTGCCTTTGACTATTGTACAAAATGGGTTGAAGCTATAGCACTCAAAACATGCAAAGCAAGAACTGTAACACATTTCCTTTATCACAATATTGTCACCAAATTTGGTGTTCCTATTGAAATAGCATCAGATAGAGAAACACATTTCCTCAACAAAACTATCAGGAAGATGACTAAAATGCACATGATGTTGCATAAAAAATCTACAGCCTATTATCCACAAGCCAATGGGCAAGCTGAGAGCTCCAATAAATTGATGAAAAAGGTCTACAGAAGAACAGTTTCTGATCACCTTGAGGATTGGGATCAGCACTTGGATTCAGTGCTATGGGCACTTAGAATAGCAAACAAGGTTGCAACTAGGTTAATACCTTACAGGTTGGTTTATGGCTATGAAGCAGTAGTACTTATGGAATTTCTAGCAGGTAGCCTAAGAGTGGCAATAGATAATAAATTATCTCTAGAAGATTCAATCAATGCAAGATTAGAACAACTTTTGCAATTGGATGAGGATAGACTCACAAGTTCACACACTGTTAATATAATTCAAAAAAGGAGGGCAGCATGGATAAATAGAAACATAAAGTTTAAATTGTTCAAAAATGGTGATTTAGTGTTAATGTTTAACACAAAATTGGGGAAAATTCTAGGAAATTTCAAGCTTAGATATGATGCTCCTTTCAAGGTAATTGAGGTTTTTGATCAAGGTACCTTCAAATTAGCTAACCTACATGGGAATGTATTTGACAAACCAATCAATGGTTTCAAGCTCAAACCTTATATTAGACCTGACCCCACTCAAGCCAACTCTGAAAAGACCTCAAACACGATGATATATATGTTTCAGCTATTCAGATTAACAAATTTATCTTTAGCATCCTCTGACTACAGCCCGATACCAATCCAATAGACACACATGAAACGTATGTTTCATCTACAGCAACATTCAAGAATGCTCTAATCTAGACTAACCCAATCCAATCAGTGATGCAAGTACACCAAACTTCAATGAAGCACTCACAGTGGTGCCAACAATCATCTAATAATAGTCAGACTCCGACTCTGATTACGTGTGACATCATTCCCCCCATCTGACCTCACTTCGACTCCAACACCCACTCTTGCTCTGCTTCAAGCCGAAGGGGACCCTTCGTCTCCGACCCAACTACTTGTTCACCATCAGACACCGCTTCGACATACTGAAGGGTTTCTGACAGTCCTCCAACCCTGCTCCAACAACAAGGGAATCTGTCTCAAGCATACCCAATTCTTTGTACTGACAAGACAGCCAACAAACGTACATGGTATGAATCGAAACATTATCAACAAGCCTCTTCACTCGAATGAGGCTCACACCTCCACATTAGCCATTCTCACAGACTTGTCCCCAACAAACTCCATCATCACAAATACATCCCACAATGCTAAACGCAAGCTGATAAGCAGTCACTCATACATGTTGAAAATCACTGGCAGTTCATTGCATGCACCACTGACCGTATGCAAGTCTACCCTGGCCATCTTGGAAAGCTTCCCCACAGTCTCTCACATAGTATGAAAGTTTTCACTAGAGTGGAGGTATGTTCACTAGCAATGTCATGCTTTTCCTGGGTATTATTGCACAGGTTTTTTAGCTTCCAATCATAAATGAGGAGGTTGTCTACAAAAAAGATGTGGACTCTGACATGCAAAAGGAGTTCGGCCCCTCAGAGATGCAGAAAAACTACTTCATCAACAAAGTCAAGATTTGAGGAGACAATAGCAATTTGTGTGGTATCTTGAGTGGATGTAGCTTCTTATCAAGACCAACACTATGAGCAGAGATTCCTATGCTACCCTCAGTGTAGCTGAGAAGGGGACCAAGATTTCATGGGCTCATCTCCTACACTCTCGCCTGATGAGCAAAATCGCCAAAAAAGACTTCAGCACCTCAAACGCTCATTCAAAGATCGGGTTGTTCATTGCAGCCCTATTCGAATTTGCTAGTCGAATGGATGCAAAAGGCTCAGAGATAGTTCAACACTACAGTGCAAAGTGCACCAAAGCAAAGCAGGCACAGACACCCCAGGAAGACAAGGCAAAGAGAGACATGATACAAGCCCTGCAAGATGCCCAATACTCCTCAGACGATGCCACTATGGTGGCCAATCCCTGGCAAAGCAACTATGAGATAAACCCCTTGCAGGGGAAGAGTTTCTAGGCTTGCCAGCCGAGCAAAAATATTCCAAGAAGATCAAGCTAAATCAAGCTAAATCTTCGGTCTAAGTCTATGCTTCCAAAGCCAGAGATCTAGAGCAAACCTGAGGATAATATTGCTAGCATTCTACTGACAACACCTCCTAGGAGCTATTTTGAACAATTCTCCCCTGTTCATAGCATGGCCGACTTGCCAACATCACCAACACATAAGCAGAAGATTCTGAGTACAAAAGGAGGACAGGCCAGCAGAGAGCCAAAACATGCACTGAGAGTTTTACAGAACTATGTTGATGAATAAAGGACAATTCAGCTACAGTTGAGACAGCAAGTACAAGAATTAACTAAAGACAAGAAAGCGGGACATGAATACATGCTAAAGCAGGCCGACATGCAGAAGAAGCTACATGCTACACAATTGGAGCTCGAGGAGGTCAAGACAGAATATGCATAGTACAGAACCATGTGGGAGAAAAATGTCTCCAAACTCACCTCCCAGGTGAGAGTCCAAAAAGAATGCTTACCTAATGTCACAAATTTTGGTTGGAAGAAATGAAGGCATACTTTATCCTATAGTTGGATCGAATGGGTGCATCCCATTCTGACTTAAACATTGAAAATCTGTTACTCAAGGAACGGATTAATGCTTTAGAAGGGTTGACTAGAAACTCAAGGAAATCGCGGGGAGGTTGATGGTATTTTCTTAAGCTCCTCTAATCTCATAGAAATGAAGACACAGCTAGTCCAAACATCTCAAGCCCTGTGGTCAGATCTTAAGAACCGCTTGTTTGTTATTGCATAGTGACCATATGAGGCATTTGCCTCTACTGCTTATGCCTATGAGATTATGGCACAGGAATTAGAAACCCTTAAAGCTGCAGCACAGAATGCTAAATAGAATAAGATGCCATTAGATGCTGATAGAGAAATTTTTGAGCTGACAATAGAGCCTAGGAAACCAGATGAAACAAAGCAAGGCTAGTCTACACAATTGTCTACCAAACATGCTTCTTTCAAACATGAGGAATATCAAAATACAAAATTCATTGCTATCCCCAACCAGGCCTTAGCCCCTACTGTAGATTTTGAAGAGGCAGAGACAAAAATGGAAGAGGAACTAGAGCTACATGATAGCTCCAAGAAAGACAAAGAGGAAGCAGATCCAATTGCTGCCAAGGCAACAATAATCGATCTAAACTCAACACATACTAAAAAGGTCCACTTGATGGACTATTTCTAGTAAGGGTTCAAGTCTTCCACTTTTTGGAAAAAGTCTTACCACCCGGAGTGCCAGGTGTTGAGGGTGACCTCTCCACCCATGTGGGCTTCACCCAAGGAAGGTTAGTATACCCCTCATAAAGGGAAGTTACATTAGGGAGTAGTGGATAATTTTGTAACTATAGGGATAGTTATAACTATCCCTAATAGCCAGTAGTAGTGACCTTATCCACCACATCATGTTTTGAACTATTTTTGTTTCGGACTGTTACCCATCTGATGATGTTATAAGCTGATCTTCACCTCCTGTATGAGGGTCGATCTTCTGGAATACAAAATCCTAGTAGCATTTTTATTGTATACATAGTTATCTCAGTTCTCTGTATGTTTTGAGTTATCTTTTCATCTTTCCGACGTTAGTCAAATGTAAGTCCGACCCTGGCACTACCATTGCCAAGTGTGGACATGTGTAGGTGTTTTCCAGCCTTTTGGAGACACCACTAACAACTTCGTACAGATACCAAGTCTACAAGTCATCATGAAACATCATTTTGGTGAACTTGATTCTATTCAATGCTAACTTGAGCAAACTTTTATAGCCTTGTGGTCAACTTGGTCCTAATAGGTGATCTAAGCATGAAGGCATGGCGTGATTGCCGTATCATACCGCGCATTATAAGGAAGCATCTATTATGAGGATCTATCATTAATTCTCAATTTGGATTCAAGAAACCCAACTTTAAGATGGGATAGAATGGCCGCTATCAAGTCATCAAGGTTTTCCCTAATGGAACTTTGCAACTCGAGGAGCTTCATGATGACCACTTCTTGAGCTAATTGACAATAGTAATGTCAACTTGTACTATCCTTATTGTCACCTCATTATACGAATTAAAACGTTACCTTAAGCCTATTCTATTCATTGAGATCTCAACAGGTATCATACATACAATCATACACATGACTATGTGATTTAATTCAACAAATTTATCATGATTGACCATGAAATGGTAGAATATAATCAAGCCTTGTTTGGTAAAGATAAGAGATCTTAATAAGCTTTGTTTTACAATGATAATATATTTTGATGCGTGCAATTACTTTAGCTAGAGTGGGAAGGCTATTTTGCTGCAATTTAGTGCTAACTCGATGGCACTTGACATGATTAAGCTTGTACATGTCCATGGCTTATCATCATGCATCACTTCCTTAAAGGATTTCTACAATGTGATTTCTATGAATGGGGAGGTATGCCCTTTAAATTTATTTTTTCCCATGGAGTTACAAGGTTATGCTTTGGTTTACCACTTGTTGTACTACCATCGAGCACTAATATTTCTTAGTCAAGGCTCCTCTATTGGGCTTCAACTTTTGTAATATATTTCCCAACTCCATTTGCAGTGGGCAAGGACTGGTTACAACCTTCTTCACTTACAAGAGCGCATGAAGATAGACTAACCACTTAGATTTGTATTAAACACCTATTTCATTAATTTTGGACTGGTGCACTGTCCAAATTCATTTTATGAGATAATTTTGGATAAAACATTTTTAAAAAAGAGGCTCTTATAAAACAAAACTTTGAGTCAAAAAAGAAGAATTTAAAAAATCAAACTAGAAATAATTACATGACATGTTATTAAAACTAGAGTATATTAAAAAAAGAGGACATCACATTGTTAAAAGAGACAAAAAGTAAGATTTTAAAAAATCAAATTAAAAAAAATGGTGTGACATGTTATTAAAACTAGAGTACATTTTAAAAAAAAGCATGACACATTTGTACAGAAGTAGATCATATAACTCAAAGCCATATGGTGTCAAAAAACTCCTTACATGCTCAGCCTAGAAGATCTCATCTTGGTGTCTCTTATCTTCTCAATAACCCAAACTCCAGAAGATCTCATCACCAGTCTCTCTTATCTTCTCAATAACCCAATCTTCTCTATGAGGCTCTTATTGTTCTCTCAGCATCCGCATCAAATCGCCCATGATGAGAGCTACGATAACAAAGGTTAATAAGTCTAAGAGATCTTGTTGTGCTTTTATAATATGTCTTAAAAGTCTTTCACTCTCTGCTATCTTGAGAGTCTCCTTCCTCTCTATGTGCCTCCGTGCGTCAAATTCCTCTCTCTCCATCTGTGTCAATGGAAAGCCTTGTCGAATTCTGACCTCTCTCTATGCTCCTTGGTCAGCAATCCATTCTTTGAGACTCTTAATTCCAGACTCCACATCTTCGACGATGCCAAGGACATCCATGGGTGGCGAGATGATAAAGAAAGAGAGATGGACTAGGATGGAAGAAAGAAGAGAGTGTTTGTGGAAGGACTAGGATGGAAGAATATTTTGACCCCTTCTCTAAAAGTCTTTGTGGAACTTTGACCCCTTCTCTAAAAGTCTTTGTGGAACTCTAGTTCCATTTCTTGTCTATTACAACTTTACATTAGAGAACTAAAAAGTCTTTGTGGAACTTTGACCCCTTCTCTAAAAGTCTTTGTGGAACTGTAGTTCCATTTCTTGTCTATTACAACTTTACATTACTTTACATTAGAGAACTAAAAAGTCTTTGTGGAACTGTAGTTTCATTTCTTGTCTATTACAACTTTAGAAAACACATAAGTCTCTATGGAATTAAATTTCCATCACTTGACTATAGGCAACTCTCCACCCACAACTATGCCCATCTTCCTGCTCTACTACTAAACGCCTTTGGAAGTCTAGCGAGTCTTTGTACTGTCCTATTTCTCTGATAGCAGATACCAACTTCTCAACCGACCTCCTCATCATGACATATTAAAAAAACTTATTGTGTCTATTACATAAGGTACATAATATAGAAGTAACAATAGATTAATAGAATACTTACGTTTGCATTGAGCCATGAAAGCCTGCAATCGAGTTGACAAACCAACAATAGTTGTCTTCAAGGTCCCAAACCACCAAACTCCAATGTTCCCTACACGAATAATTAAGAACCATTATTATTTAACACAATGTTGCCAGTATAAGATGAAAATAAAGGTTGCCATAATACTTACATCTCGTGATATGCCATAAATAGGACTCACACGCCATATAAATGTAAAGGTTGTAACCATTTACAAACATCGGCTATCGTCTTTCTGCAATCGCTAAGTATAGGAGAAAGAAGGGAATCCAACATATACACACGGTTTTGTACGGATCTACAATATCATGAGATAACTATACTGCACCAACAAATAAATGAATATTAGCTTATTAGTTTTAATCAAAATATTGAATTATCAAGCAAAGAAAAAGTTTGTATCAAACCTGAGAATGGCCATCATAATGTTGTTAGTGACCTCATTTGAAGCTCTAGAGAGGATTGAAATCTCCTCTCCACCAAATTCAAGATACTGAGGTCTATGTTGAATCATAACCCTAACATTAAAAGAGCTTCCCAATTCTTCCAATGAAGCCATGTTTGTACAGTTGAGGTCTTCTATCCCCTTTGACTCTTTGACGGCATTCATTTCGCACTCCTCTGAGCCATTATCTATTTGACTTGTGGGAGGGTCCATAATGTTGCCCTTAATGATTGCTCGAATGGTACATGTTATAAATGCATAGAGATGCAAGTCCGTATATGTTGACAGTGTGGTGTCATTTTGTATATCAAAAATTTGACCAAGTACCAAAAAGCAATTGTAGCCCACCCTCCATCCACAATTGTAGATGTGGCTATCCTCTTGATGTGATACTTGACATGTTATATACTCTATTTGTTGTGCCAAGTCACGTTGCCGCATTACTGTGTCGATAGCACCTACCACTTTTGAGCCGATCTGCACATCAAAACATATAACAAGAGTGAATATGTGCATTGCATATCAATCTACATGTCAAGAAGTGACAACAAGTGTAGTCTATACTTTAACACAGTGCCATGGACGGATGTCATTGAGTTGGCAAAGAAGCACTTCTTAGCAAAGATGTCCATGACCACCAAACTCCAATGTGAGCTGCATTATCAATAAAGAATAATTATTGTGTTTGAGACAATTCTAGAAACGCAATAGAAAAAACAAGTAGGGTTTGTTGCTTACTTCTCATAATATGATGTAAAGATAACCCGTGCCTCATTCATAGGAACATGCTTCAACCACTTACAAACATCCTCTATGGTTTCTTTTTTATTGCTAAGCACTTCAGAAATAAGAGGATCGAGCATATATGAAACTCTTTGTATATTTTGAGGAAAATCTACTATAACATTACTATATTTAAAAAAAAAGTATCAGCTTCTTGGGTTTAATCAAAGTACACAAGTATAAAGCCAAGGAAAAGGCTGCATCAAACCTGAGGATGGTTGTAATGACTTTGACATTAACCTCTTTCTTAGGATTCAAGAGGATTAAAATCTCTTCTTCACCAAATTCAAAAGTATGAGTTTGTTGTTAAATTAACAACATAACAGTGAATGAACTTCCAATCTGCTGCAATAGAGTCATATTTTCATGACTCGTCTTATTGAGAGAGTAGTCTACATCGTATTCTTCTTCACTTGCTATGTCTTCTACATCCTCCTTCTGCTATAAAAATATAAAAAAGTTATGAGATTTACACATCCCATATAAAGGCTTAAACAAGCATAGAAATATAAAGATAAGATTTCATACATGCTACAATGTAGTCATATTTTTTGGTTTTTCCCCAACATTAATAATGGTTTTTTCATAAGACTGCATAGAAGTATACAGATAAGGTTTCATACATGCTTTCATTAGAGTGATTCTCTCCTCCTCTTGGAGGAAAATTTTAAAAAGTTATGAGATTTACACATCCCAAATAAAAATAAAGGTTTAAATAATCATAGAAGTATAAAGATAGCATGCTTTCATTAGACTCAGTCTCTTCTCCTCTTGGAGGAAAATATAAAAAAGTTATGAGATTTACACATCCCAATTAAAGGCTTGAACAAGCATACAAGTATAAAGATAAGGTTTTATACATGCTGCAATGTAGTCATATTTTCAGGTTGTTTCCCAATGGTAGCAATGAATATTCTCAGCCCGAAACACTAGTAGATCGACTTCTATATATGATTCCATTTTGACTAGTAACTCCAAATCAAAAATCTCTTTAAGAAGCAACATGCAATTGTAGGCAACTCTCCACCCACAGTTGTGCCCATCTTTTTGCTCCATTGGTAGATGTCATTTGAATTCTACTTGGTCTTGTTGCTCCCTGGTTGATACTAGCCGATATGCAGCACTGTCCATCATGACATATGAAATATATTAATATGTCATGATCAGAAGATACAAAATAAGAAAGTAACAAAAATATTAAGAGAATAATTACCTTGGGGAGTTGGCATGATAGCCTTCCATTGAATTCACAAACCACAAACGGTTGACTTTAAGGTCCCAAGCGATCAGACTCCAATGTGAGCTACACGACCAGATCAAAAATGATTATTGTTTAACACAAATTTGCCAAAGAAATAGTAAAAATAAGGTTGGAGTTGATACTTACTCCTCATAATAAGGCATAAAGATGACTCGCACCCCATCTAAATTCAAAGGGCTTAACCAAGTACAAACATCTTCTATAGTCTTTTGAGGAGAGCTAAGAATAGAAGAAAGGAGAGCATTGAGCATGTAGACACGATTCTGCACTGCACTAGGAAGCTAAGAAATAACTACACTGCACCAAGAAATAAACAAACATTAGCTCATAGAATTGATTCTGCATTCTGCACTAGGAAACTGAGATATAACTACACTGTAAACAAATAAACAAATGTTAACTCATTGAAGTAGCAATAAATAATCAAATGTTACCTGAGAATGGCTAGGATAACATTGTCATTAACCTCTTTTAAAGGATTGGAGAGGATTGAAACCTCCTCTCTACCAAAGCTCAAATACTGAGGTTCTCGTTTCAAAATGACCCTAACTTCAAATGAGCTTTCCATTTTATCCAATGCAGCTAAATTTGTAGAATGGGTCTCTGTCATAGCTTGTATTCTATGTTTGCGGTCATTCTGCTTTTCCATGGTATCTTCAAAGCTCTTGTGCTTATGGGATTCTTTAACCAAATTTAGAGGTGGTTGCATTGTTGAAGTAGAAGGGAGTACCTCCATATTGACTTCATCCATTTCTTCTCCCTCTATTGCCTGTAAACAAATATGAGAGATTAGATTCATTATCTTTAAATTTAAATCTTATTTAAAAAATGGTATTTAGTTGAGAAATAGAGAGTTCATATCGCTAAGTATTGTCGTAGTGGCCTTTTTACATAACCCTACGAGCTATAATTATCAAAGAAGGCATCATCATCTTTCTCTTCATCCACCAACCTCTCTCTGAATGGGTCATGTAAGTCCATCTTTTCATCATCATCAACTGGGACATTGTGATCTTCAAGGTCATCATCCATGTCATCAATCTCCTTGTGCTCTACCTCTTTTTCATAGCCTGTGGTTAGATTCTATTTGTTTTTATTGAAAATATATCGATTAAACATTTCTACTTTCCCTTCTCGAATCCCCCTCAAGTATCAATTTATGATCTAGATTGAAACCCATAGATCATGATTCTCGAACTAGCAATCGAAAAGATCTGCTTGAAGCTGAAAATAGGCCATGAAATGCTTGTTTTCAATAATATTTGTGGAGTTTCCTTTTCTGAGGAGATCCTCAAATAAATATCCCATCCTGCACAAGGTGACCTCCCAACCTGCTGGTAGCGAATTCTCCACCATGGTAAGCAAGAGACTCCCACTTTTTGCCGGACTTCCATAGTTTTTTTTTTGATAATGTATGGACTTGGGAATATCTTGCTCTTCTAGCATCAATCTCAAATTATTTGAATTCCCTCTTATGTTCTTTTGTAAGAAGTGATCAAGGTTGGGACTTCGCATACACAAGAAGAATGATTCAAGAGATTGAATCGCTATGCCACATTCTCTCTTGCCTCTCTTTGCTGCATAAATACCACTATAGATCTTCAAATCTGATGAATATGCTCGCTCTAGAGTAACCTGCATGGCTTCTTTGTCTTGTTTATCAACAAAAATGACAATGTTGCAAATTGCCACTTTGCTAATGGTGGTATATACTATTCTATCAATGAAGTTATGGATATCATAGCTAGAAACTTCATTGATGAAGAATAGTTGTGGCTTGTCCCATGCCGACTCATTCTTAATGCAGTCATCTTTTGAAACTCCCCTGAAGTTCACAAGCTTTCTAGACTCTGACGTAACCTCTACATTGAATTGAAAGCTTTGGTGCATATCTGTCGGCATCCTTATCTCAGTGATTGATCTTTCCACATATGCAACCACCTGTTGTGGGATTTCTTTTCTCATGTAAGAGGTTACTATTTCTGACCCATCTTCATCCTTTTTAATCCACTTGTTTGCCCATAGCTTTACCTTGGTGTTGACAAAGAAGCTATATGCTTGACCACATTATAGTCAATGTTACAATGACTAAGTGGGATTTGTTTCTCTGACAGCAAATACTTAATGGCACTATGCACTGCATCATGCCTCACCTGTACATTGATGCATTCTTCCAAGCAGTGGTCTTTGTCTTTCTTTCCAAAAAACCATTCTTTCTATAAAAGTTTCTGTGCTGCCATGGATGCATACTTGTCAAATTCCTCTCACCCCTCCCTCCACTCACTTTCTCTCTCTATCCTCTCCTCCCTCCACTCATTCCTCTCACCCCTGGGGGCACGGCTGCCAGAGCCCCTCCTTCTCTCTCCTCTGTCTCCTCACTCCCCTCTCTTCCCTCACTTTCTCTCTCTACTCTCCCTCTCCTCACTTCTCTTTCTCTCTCCCTCCTCTCCCTCCCCTCATTCTCTCTCTCTCCTCTCCCTTTCCTCACTCCTCTCACCCTGGGGGCCACGGCCGCCAGGACCTCTCTCTCTCTCTCTCTCTCTCTCTCTCTCTCTCCCTCCTCTCTATCCTCTCTCTTCCCTCCATTTCTCTCTCTCCTCTCCCTCCCCTCACTCCTCTGTCTCTCTCTCCTCTCCTATCTCTCTCTCCTCCCCTCCCCTTTCCCTCACTCCCCTCCCTCCACTCACTTTCTCTCTCTATCCTCTCCTCCCTCCACTCATTCCTCTCACCCCTAGGGCCGCGGCCGCCAGAGCTCCTCCTTCTCTCTCCTCTATCTCCTCACTCTCCTCTCTTCCCTCACTTTCTCTCTCTACTCTCCCTCTCCTCACTTCTCTTTCCCTCTCCTCACTCCTCTTTCTCTCTCCCTCCTCTCCCTCCCCTCATTCTCTCATTCTCCTCTCCCTTTCCTCACTCCTCTCACCTTGGGGGCCGTGGTCGCCAGGACCTCTCTCTCTCTCTCTCTCTCTTTCTCGCTCTCTCACTCTCTCTCTCTTTCTCTCTCTCTCTCTCTCCCCCCCTCTCTCTCTCTCTCTCTCCCTCCCCTCCCTCCCCTCACTCCTCTCTCTCTCTCTCCCCTCCCTCTCTACGTCACCCTCCCTCTCTCAGCCCCGCTTAGCCCCTACCGCTCAGCCCCTCCCGCTCCTCTCCGCCTCGCCTCAGCCACCCCTCACCTCCTTCTCACTCTCTGCCTCTGCCACACCTCAGCCTCACCCACCCCTCCACCTTGCCTTGCCTCAGCCTCGCCTCACTCTCCGCCTTGCCTCCGCTCACCTCCTTCTCTACTCCCCCCCTCTGCTGCCGCCCCCTCACCTCCTTCTCTGCTCCCCCCCTCCCGTTGCCTCCCCCTACCGCCTCCCCCTCCCGTCGCCTCCTCCCTCCCTCATTTCCTCCCTCTCTCTCCCCCCTCCACCCCTCCATCCCCCCCTCCATCCCTCTTTGCTGCCCCCTCCATCCCCCCTTTGCCGCCGCCTCCCCCTCCCACCGCCTCCCCCTACTGCCGCCCCCTCACCTCCTTCTCTACTCCCCCTCTCCCGCCACCTCCCCCTACCGCCTCCCCCTCCCACCACCTCCTCCCTCCCTCCTTTCCTCCCTCTCTCTCCCCCCTCCATCCCCCCTCTGCCGCCACCTCCCCCTCCCGCCACCTCCCCCTACTGCCGCCCCCTCACCTCCTTCTCTGCTCCCCCCTCCCGCCGCCTCCCCCTATCACCTCCCCCTCCTGCTGCCTCCTCCCTCCCTCCTTTCCTCCCTCTCTCTCCCCCCTCCACCCCTCCATCCCCCCACCTCCCTCTTGAACCTCTCCCTCTCATACCCCCCTCTCTCTCTCTCCTCCCTCCCTCCTTTCCTCCCTCTCTCTCCCCCCTCCACTTCCCTCTTCCTCCTGGAGGCCGCGGCCCCCAAGGCTCCTCTCCTTCTCTCTAAACTTTCTCTCTCTCTCTCTAGTTCCTCTCACCTCTCTCTCTCATAACCCCCTCTCTCTCTCTCCTCCCTCCCTCCTTTCCTCCCTCTCTCTCCCCCCTCCACTTCCCTCTTCCTCCTGGAGGCCGTGGCCCCTAAGGCTCCTCTCCTTCTCTCTAAACTTTCTCTCTCTCTCTAGTTCCTCTCTCTCTTTCTTTCTTTCTCTCTCTTCAAATTTAAAAAAAAAACAAATCTACAAAACTTAGATAAATAATTAATCAAAAAATTTTACAAGTACCTAGAAAAAGTTTGTAACTTTGCTCTTTCTTGCTTTCTTGCTCTTCCTTCCTTACTCTTGCTTCAATGAATGAAATGAGGGGAGAATGAATGAAGAAGGAAGACTATATATAAGAAAAACTAGGTTTTCCTCCTCCTCTCCTATTCGCTTTCCATTCCTCCCCTCTCTCCTATTGGCTTTCCATTCCTCCCCTCTCCCATTGGCTCCCATTACTCCCCCTCTCCCATTGGACCCCCATCCCTCATCCCAATCTTCCATTGGCCCTCCCCCCATCCATTTATTCTTCCTCCCCCATTGCCACCACTCCCATCCCACATTTCCACCACGTCCCATACTCCTCCCATTTCCCCATCCCACCCTTCCATTTCCCAAAATCCCATATTTTCCCATCTCACCCTCCTCTTTTTCATCCCCTATCAACTCCCCTCACTCATTTCACTCCCTTATTATCCTACTTCCCCTCTCCCATTCCATTCCTCCCTCCCCACTCTCACTTCCACTTCCCATTACTCACTTGCCATTTGTAAACTATTAATATATTATTATACTATTTTTTATACTTATTATCATACACCCCTATTACCTCCCCTCTCCCATTCCACTCCTCCCTCCTCACTCCCACTTCCACTTCCCATTATTCACTTGCTATACACATTTGCAAACTATTAATATATTATTATACGATTTTTTATACTATTTGCAAACTTACATGTGGGCAAAATCACAGGTGTTAAAGCGATCCTATTGCGGTCATACAACAACTGTGCTTTTATTCAAGGGCATATTTACAAGGGTGTATTTATCCTCATCAACAAGCTTATTTCAGCTTTTATTTTGACACAATACTCAAGGTATGAAGTGCATGATTTGTGCACAAGGTGTTTATTTTGCTGTATCAAAATTGTTTGCCACACACACACATATATATATACTGAGATTTTGCTAATATTATCGCATCTACATTTCTTCGATGGGCACAAAACTTTGTACACGCCTCAACCTAGGTTTTATTGACTTGCGTACAAAGTGGTGCACCCATCCCATAAGTACTTGTTCGAATAACACACCTACAAACGTATTTTATGACGATTGTGCATAACACTAGGAACAAAATGGTATATAATGTGCGATCGACTATGCAAAGCATATCCAATGGACACAAGACTTTGCACGTTCCTCAACCTAGGTAGTATTGACTTGTGTGCAAAGTGGCATCCCCATCCGATAAGTACTTGTTCGAAAAACACACCTAGGATCGTGTTTTTTGATGGTTCTGCATGACACCAAGGCAAAAACGGTATTTAATACTCAGTCTACCATGCAAAGCATATCCGATGGGCATAATACTTTGCACGTGCCTCAAAAGTGGTGGTATGGTGTTCCATGCAAAGTGGAACGCCCATTCAATAAGTACTTGGTATGATAATACACCTAAGAGCGTGTTCTTTGACGGATGTGCATAACACTAGGGGAAAAACGGTGTATAATGTGTGATCCCTAAAGCATGACTGATAGACACAATACTTTGCACGCACATCAACCTAGTTGAAATTGACTTTCGGCACAATACTTTTACTATGCCTCAAACTAGGTGGTATTGAGATGTTCTCAAAGATGCAAACCCATCTGATAAGTACTTGGTCAGATAACATACTTAAGGGCGTGTTTTTTTACGGATGTGCATATCACTACGGGAAAAACGGTGGATAATGCGTGATCGACCATGCAAAGCATATTCGATGGCCACAATACTTTGCACGCACCTTAACCTAGTTGAAACAGACTTGTGTGCAAAGTGGAACCCCCATCCGATAAGTACTTGTTTAAATAACACACCTAGGACGGTGTTTTTTTATGGTTGTGCATGACACTAAGGCAAAACGGTGTTTTATGCTTGATCGACAATGCAAAGCATATCCGATGGGCACAATACTTTGTACACACCTTAAACTAGGTGGAATTGACTTACATGCAAAGTGGCGTACCCATCTCATAACTACTTGATCAGATAACCTACCTACCAGCGTGTTTTTTTATGGATGTGCATGACACAGGCAAAAATGGTATTTAATGCTTGATCAACCATACAAAGGATATCCGATGGGCACAAGACTTTTCCTATGCCTCAACCTAGGTGGTATTGACTTGTTCTCAAAGAGGCACACCCATCCAATAAGAACTTGGTTCTATAACACACCTAAGGGCATGTTTTTTTACGGATGAACATATCACTAGGGGGAAAACGGTGTATAATGCGTGATCGACCATGCAAAGCATATCCAATCGTCACAATACTTTGCACACACCTCAACCTAGTTGAAATGGACTTGCATGCAAAGTGGAGCTCCCATCTGAGAAGTACTTGTTTGAATAACACACCTAGGACCGTGTTTTTTTATGGTTGTGCATGACACTAAGGTAAAAATGGTGTTTTATGCTTGATCTACAATGCAAAGCATATCCGATGGGCACAATACTTTGCACACACCTTAAACTAGGTGGAATTTACTTACATGCAAAGTGGCATTCCCATCCCATAAGTACTTGATCGGATAACATACCTAGCAGTGTGTTTTTTTACGGATGTGCATGACGCTAAGGCAAAAATGGTATTTAATGCTCGATCGACCATGCAAAGCATATCCTATTGGCACAATACTTTTCCTACACCTCAACCTAGGTGGTATTAACATTTTTTCAAAGAAGCACACGCATCCGATAAGTACTTGGTCAAATAACACACCTAAGGGCATGTTTTTTTGCGGATGTGCATATCACTACAGGAAAAACGGTGTGTAATGCGTGATCGACCATGCAAAGCATATCCAATGGTCACAATACTTTGCACACACCTCAACCTAGTCAAAACAGACTTGCGTGCAAAGTGGAGCCCCCATCGGATAAGTACTTGTTTGAATAAGACACCTAGGATCGTATTGTTTTATGGTTGTGCATTACACTAGAACAAAAATGGTGTTTTATGCTTGATCGACAATGCAAAGCATACCCGATGGGCATAACACTTTGCACACACCTTAAACTAGGTGGATTTGGGTTACATGCAAAGTGGCATGCCCATCCCATAAGTACTTGATCGAATAACATGCCTAGCAGCGTGTTTTTTACGGATGTGCATGACACTAAAGCAAAAATGATATTTAATGCTCGATCGACCATGCAAAGCATATGGTTGTGCATTACACTAAGGCAAAAACGGTGTTTTTCTGCTTGATCAACAATGCAAAGCATATCCGATGGGCATAACACCTTGCACACACCTTAAACTAGGTGGAATTGACTTACATGCAAATTGGCATTCCCATCCCATAAGTACTTGATCGGATAACATACCTAGCAGCGTGTTTTTTTACGGATGTGCATGACACTAAGGCAAAAATGGTATTTAATGCTCGATCGACCATGTAAAGCATATCCGATGGGCACAATACTTTTCTTATGCCTCAACCTAGGTGGTATTGAAGTGTTGTCAAAGAGGCACACCCATCCGATAAGTACTTGGTCAGATAACATACCTAAGGGCGAGTTTTTTTGCGAATGTGCATATCACTACGGGAAAAACGGTGGATAATGCGTGATCGACCATGCAAAGCATATCCAATGGTCACAATACTTTACACACACCTTAACCTAGTTGAAATGGACTTGCGTGCAAAGTGGAGCCCCCATTTGAGAAGTACTTGTTTGAATAACACACCTAGGACGGTGTTTTTTTATGGTTGTGCATGATACTAAGGCAAAAACCGTGTTTTATGTTTGATCGACAATGCAAAGCATATCTGATGGGCACAATACTTTGCACACACCTTCAACTAGGTGGAATTAACTTACATGCAAAGTGGCGCGCCCATCCCATAAATACTTGATCGGATAACATGCCTAGCAGCGTGTTTTTTTACGGATGTGCATGACACTAGAGCAAAAATGGTATTTAATGCTCGATCGACAATGCAAAGGATATCCGATGGGCACAATACTTTTCCTATGCCTCAACCTAGGTGGTATTGACAAGTTTTCAAAGAGGCACACCCATCTGATAAGTACTTGGTCAGATAACACACCTAAGGGTGTGTGTTTTTTGGGATGTGCATATCACTACAGGAAAAACGATGTATAATGTGTGATCCACCATGCAAAGCATATCCAATGGTCACAATACTTTGCACGCACCTCAAACTAGTTGAAAAAACCTTGCATGCCAAGTGGAGCCACCATCCGATAAGTACTTGTTTGAATAACACACCTAGGACCGTGTTTTTTTATGGTTGTGCATTACACTAGAGCAAAAATGGTGTTTTATGCTTGATCGACAATGCAAAACATATCCGATGGGCATAACAATTTGCACACATCTTAAACTAGGTGTAATTGACTTACATGCAAAGTGGCATGCCCATCCCATAAGTACTTGATCGGATAACATACCTAGCAGCGTGTTTTTTAACAGTTGTATAATGCGTGATCGACCATGCAAAGCATATCCGATGGTCACAATACTTTGCACGCACCTCAACCTAGTTGTAACAGACTTGCGTGCAAAGTTGAGCCCCATCCAATAAGTACTTGTTTGAATAACACACCTAGGACCATGTTTTTTTATGGTTGTGCATGACACTAAGGCAAAAACGGTGTTTTATGCTTGATCGACAATGCAAAGCATATCCGCTGGTCACAATACTTTTTACAAACCTTAAACTAGGTGGAATCGACTTACATGCAAAGTGGTGCACCCATCCCATAACTACTTGATCAGATAATCTACCTAGCCGCGTATTTTTTTATGGATGTGCATGACACTAAGGCAAAAATTGTATTTAATGGTTGATCGACCATGCAAAGGATATCCGATGGGCACAAGACTTTTCCTATGCCTCAACCTAGGTGGTATTGACTTGTTTTCAAAGAGGCACACCCATCCGATAAGTACTTGGTTGTATAACACACCTAAGGGCGTGTTTTTTTATGGATGTGCATATCACTAGGGGAAAAACGGTGTATAATGCGTGATCGACCATGCAAAGCATATCCGATGGTCACAATACTTTGCATGCACCTCAACCTAGTTGAAATGGACTTGCGTGCAAAGTGGAGATCCCATCTGAGAAGTACTTGTTTGAATAACACACCTAGGACCGTGTTTTTTAATGGTTGTGCGTGACACAGGCAAAAATGGTATTTTATGCTTGATCCACAATGCAAAGCATATCCGATGGGCACAATACTTTGCACACACCTTAAAGTAGGTGGAATTGACTTACATGCAAAGTGTTGTGGCCATCCCATAAGTACTTGATCGGATAACATACCTAGTAGCGTGTTTTTTACAGATGTGCATGACACTAAGGCAAAAATGGTATTTAATGCTCGATCGACCATGCAAAGCATATCCAATGGGCACAATACTTTGCATGAGCCTCAAAAGCAGTGGTATTGAATTACATGCAAAGTACTACACCATCCGATAAGCACTTGGTTGGATAACACACCTAAAAGCGTATTTTTTTATGGTTGTGCATGACATTGAGGCATAAACGGTGTTTAATGCATGATATACCATGCAAAGGGAGGTAGCAATCCAAGGGTGTCCACTTCCGGACCACTTTCAGGTGAGTGTGACACCCACTCGAGTGAAAATACAAAGGTTTTGCTTCGGTCTGCAATACCTCGATCGAGGTATTATCTCGAATGAAAATCACACACGAGGAAAACCAAGCCAATACCTCAATCGAGGTCCTAGAACTTTTTCACCGAACTGAGCCTATACCTCGATCGAGGTCTCCCGGCATGCCACCTATACCTCATTCGAGGTATCGTGGCAATCCAGCTATACCTCGATCGAGGTATTGTGGCAAGTCCACATACCTCAGTCTCGATCGTGCCAAATACCTCGATCAAGGTATGTGCCATCCAACAGGGCAGTTGAGATACCTCGATCAAGGTATGCTGGACCAATGACTTGGCCGCATGTCCAATACGTCGATCGAGGTATGTGGCATCCGGTTGGCAGCTGACATACCTCGATCGAGGTATCGTGGCAGGTGCATACCTCGATCGAGGTAGATGGACCGATGTGTATGGGGCATGTCAAATACCTCGATCGAGGTATAGAGGTATGACGGAGCGATGTATATGTGGCATGTAAAATACCTCGATCAAGGTATCGTGGCATGTCTATACCTCGATCGAGGTATGATGGATCGATATGTATGTTGCATGTGAAATACCTCGATCGAGGTAGGGAAACCCTAAATTTTCGTATATAAAGAGAGGGATCCCCCCTCATTCTTCATACCTCGATCGAGCTCCTCCTCATCGAAATCGACGGATTTGCGAGAGCTCGACGGAATTGTGGCAGCGAGGAGAGCGACCGACGGACAATGACGGAGATGGACGGAGCGGGAGATTCCAAGTAAGGTTTTTTTTATGTAGCTTTTTTTTTTGCGAAAATTTATTTAAATTTTAGTTTATAGGAATAATTATAAAATATTTCTAAATTTCAAATGCATTTTAAAGTTTTTTTAAATTATTTTTGGAATTACATAATTTTTTATTTAAAATGTAAAAATGTAAATATTTTATTTTTAAAAATCATCTTTTAAAAAAAAGAGATTAAAGTTATTTTTTAAATTAGTGCTATTTTTATTTAAATAAAAAAACGGCTAAATTTGATTTTTAAAAATGATCTTTTAAAAAAAAAAGAAAATAAGAGTTTAGGTAGCTTTTATGTTATGTAAGTTATTTAAGTTAGTGAAGTTTTTATTTAAATGTCAAAAAGTATATAATTTGTTTTTTAAAATCATGTATTTAAAAAAATATATAACTGAAGTTTATAAATTACTGAAGTTTTGAATTAAATATAACGTTTAAATTTTGTTTTTAGAAATCATCTATTAAAAAAAGAAAATAAGAGTTTAAAGTAGCTTTTATATTATTTTAGTTTATAGGAATATGTAATCTAATTATAAAATATTTCAAATTTTCAAATGCATTTTAAAGTTTTTTTAAATAATTTTTTTAATTACGTAATTTTTTATTTAAAATGTGAAAATGTATATATTTTGTTTTTTAAATTCATCTATTTAAAAAAAGAGAGATTAAAGTAGGTTTTATGTTATTTTTCAAATTGGTGCTATTTTTATTTAAATAAAAAAATGTTTAAATTTTAGTTTTAAAAATCATCTTTTAAAAAATAAGAAAATAAGAGTTTAAGGTAGCTTTTATGTTATTTAAGTTAGTGAAGTCTTTATTTAAATGTCAGAAAGTATATATTTTGTTTTTTTAAATCATCTATTAAAAAAAAAGAGATTAAAGTAGTTTGCATGTTATTTTTTAAATTAGTGAAGTTTTGAATTAAATATAACATTTAAATTTTGTTTTTAGAAATCATCTATTAAAAAAAAGAAATTATTGCGGTGTGCGTTTATCTATCTTTATGTGGAATATTATAGATTATATAGTTGGCTAAGAGTTGTTTCATAATTTAGGTAGAGTAAGTAGGCTGAGTTAACAAGCTAGAGCAAGATGATCTAGTTAAGGCCTAGTCAAAAAGTTGTTTAGGGCTAGCTATTCCCAACTAGCTAGCAGCCAGTCATGCCAACCAATAATTCAACAGATGCTCCAAGTCAAGCAGTATAACCAGGGTTATCTCAATGACCATAACCTATCTCTATCCTATAAATATTGTCATTTCCTATATATTCTATACATTTCAAGATGCTATTCTACATTAGTTTGGCATATGTTTAGAGGTGCAATTTGACTTCCACTTGCAATTATTGAGAGGTGCATTTGTCCACCTTCATGTGGAATATTCTAGTATGCAGGTCTTGCCTTGGATTATATCTTTCAAGTTAGCATCTATTCCTTGTAGTTTATTATAATGTATTGTACATAACATTTTCTTTCTATCACTCAGTATCTTTACATCTCTCTTTCAAAAATACACCTCTACTACATACTTTGACATGCTAGTAGAGCCCATGGTAGTGTAGAGCCTCGAAAAATGGAGGGAGCATCTAGAACAAAAGCTATTTGCTATTAATTACAGCAAGGGTGGGTAGTATAAACAAGGAGAATGAGCTTGAAGAAACCGACTTTCTAAAGTAAACAACTTGTAAATAATTGTAAATACGAATTGAATTTGCAACGTAGCACTGTTGTAGGCATAGCCACACATTTGGCCCATCTACCGATAGGTGCATAGGATGATCCCAACGACATCCTACCTCATCAAGGAGTATGTACAAATAGTTTTCATTACGTAAATAGATTATAAGTCATATTGAATAGAATATTATTTTCATTACCCAAATAGAATATTAATTTCCATGTGTTTTTTTTGTGCATGCGCTAGCCAGTGCACAGGTTCTAGCACCACTATTCGTATGCAGATAGAGATTCTGAGAGCTGAGATGAGGGCACTGCAGGATGCTAGGGCACCCCCTCACTTGGTTGCGAGTCTAGATTCAATCATTGAGGCTCTGGGTCGATTGGACACAGTTGAGGACGTTGTGGATACCTTTCAGGCACAGGCTGAGGCAGCACTCGTCATGGCTTGAATTAGAGAGCCATTCGAGAGTTGTTTGAGCGTGAGTCACCTCACAGGCAGGCCTTAGAGGATATGTTTTGGGATGGTCACACTGAGGCGATGCGACCACGATCAAGGCTGCCCTTGCATATTTTACGTTGTAGGCACCCCGTCATAGCAACACACATTTATCCAAGATATCTCGCTACGAATGATGGTCGATTGCCTCACAACTGTCAGATAGCCAGGTCATTTGCCATGCAGCTATATGCTGAGTTTGTGCTTGGTCATTGGGTAGACTACCTTAGTACCCGTGTAGGATCAGGAGCGGGACATGGTACGATGGGGCGTCAAGAGCGTTAGACTGTAGGTGTTCGGTGTCGATGCGAGGCACCAGAGTTGCACACTATCCCTGCACCGGCATTGCGAGCTGTTGGAGGACGGATTAGGGGGGATGTTCATTCAGTGGCATCATCCTTGCATGACATGGTCTCTACCCTATCGAGATCACTTTCGATTCCACCTCCCACATCTATGGAGCCTCCCACATCTACACCACCTCCCACATCTACACCGCCTCAGCATGAGTTGGAGACTCAAGATGCACAGATTGCAAAGTTGGAGGCATTGTTGGCCAAGTCTAGGGATGAGATTAGTTATTCTGATTATTTTAGTTTATTTTTTTGTTGCGTGTTTTGAACTGAAGTTTTTTGGTTAATTCTCACCATGTACGCGACATGTTTGCATTGCAGGCACATCTATTGCGACAGGATATGGAGTCTCGTGTACGACTGTTGGAGGAGCAGAGGATTCGAACACGCATAGCATACCATCATGCGGAGCACTATATTTTGCAGTTGAGACATATTAGTCGTGATCCATCTCACCATAGGATCGACCCCAGCGTGGCCCTATACCCCGCTCCTCCTATAGATGTGCCGACTAGGACACCCATAGATGCACCAATCATAGCTAGGCTTCCTACTGCCACTTGTGTCCTTTGCCACGAGGAGTTTGACACTGTAGGGTGGTTTGGACTAGGGTGCGGCCACATCGCACATCTCCATTGCATGACCCGCCACATGGTGGCACGATCAGTGTGCCCTTTATGCTTTGCTGACATTGATGTGGCCACATACAGAGAACTAGGCATGGATGATCTGTATCCTAGTCATCGTCAGGCCATTGATCCATTCGCCTACGTGGTCTTGACAGAGCACTACAGGGAGGAGGCACAGAGAGCTTTACTGCAACAAGAGGGTGCTGATACATCAGCAGTTGCAACGTGTGTTCCGTGATGCTTCTCATATGGTGATTTCATGCCAGGTGATGAGGCACAAGCAGAGGAGGCATGCCGTATTGAGTGAGAGGCAGAGCTTCAGACATCATTGTAGTAGTGGGTGGAGCAGCAGCTTGGGCGGGTTCGAGACCAGCGTCTTCTACATGTAGAGATGATTACTCGCACTGGATTTGAGGCACGAGTATTTGTAGATGCACGACTTTGGGATCTGAGATGTGCATACATAGAGGAGGCGAGGGAGGCAGAGATGGCAGCGGTGGCTCATGCAGCATGCCCTTCTCTTCATCAAGATGAGGCTGGCCCATCTGATCCGACTTTGCCTGGGGGCACACAACGGACGGTTGGGCAGTGGGTCATACAGGAGCCACGTCAGAGGATGATTAGAGGATCATATGTGGAGTTATCAGATTATAATTCAAGATGATTGTTTCGGCTTCACACATTTCTTGTTTAGGGATGCACTTCTGCACGATGATGATGATGATATACACATTCATTTTAGTACTTTCATGATATTGTTCTTACTTTTATGATGTATGAGCATTTTTGTACTTTCATGATGTTCTTCTTACTTTGTTTATCTCAGTTTATAGTTTTTTCAAATCTAACATAAACATTTAAAATTAGGAGTATGATTTTAAATTTCAAATATCTCAATTCACACATCTAACACATAAGGTATTTTAAAAAGAATGCCATGTGAAGTAATTGTAAACATTAAGCATTGAAAAAGTGTTCAAGTATAAGCTCTCTCTCTCTCTCTCTCTCTCTCTCTCTCTCTCTCTCTCTCTCTCTCTCTCTCTCGTGCTATGAACTTTATCATTTTGAATATCATATTGAATTTCGTATATATCAATGCTTGCAATTATTACACTAAACCTAAGAGCCGTGCGAAGTTTCATCCCCATGTGCGTATTTAAAATTAAGAGTATGATTTTGAATTTCAGATATCTCAAATCACACATCTAATACATAAGGTATTTTCAAAATAATGCCGTGTGTCATAATTGTAAACATTAAGCATTGAAAAGGTGTTCAGGTAAAAGGTCTCTCTCTCTCTCTCTCTCTCTCTCTCTGTCTCTCTATCTCTCTCTTTCTAGAGCTCTCTCGTGCTATGAACTTTATCATTTTGAATATCATATTGAATTTCGTATATATCAATGCTTGCCATTTTTCATACGTAGTCACTAGTAGGGATTATACCTTCCACGTGGCACATACGAAATGAGTTGGAGACCAAATCTTGCATGGATGTGTGCATTATACCTTCCACGTGGCGCATACCAAATCAGTTGGAGACCAAATCTTGCATGGATGTACGTCTAGGGTAGCCTAAGAGCCGTGCAAAGTTTAATACCAAACGTACCCAGCGTCTACACCAAAAGATGTCACATGATGTTGGGGGTAATAAACTTCACGCATCTCTTCACTTCCTACTACTTTTGAACTGAGTGACAACGATATTTATCACTGAGAAAGGGACATTAAAAAGAAGCTTTTATGCCAAGATACCACTTCCCTTGGATGAGAATGAAGATGGTAACATCCCAAATGATGTTGTACTCAAGCATAGGGAGTGTTTAGGGTTTAGGGTTTTTAGGATTTAGAGTTTAGTCGTGCTGTAGGGATTTGTAAAAATCTATGCATTATACCTTCCACGTGGCGCATACCAAATCAGTTGGAGACCAAATCTTGCGTGGATGTACGTCTAGGGTAGCCTGAGAGCCGTGCAAAGTTTATTCCCCAATAGATAAGTCCACACGTGTATTTCATTAGTACGTGCGCCATTTTTCATACGTAGTCATGCTAGTAGGGATTGTAAAAATGTACGCATTATACCTTCCGCATGGTGCATACCAAATCAGTTGGAGACCAAATCTTGCGTGGATGTACGTCTAGGGTAGCCTAAGAGTCGTGCAAAGTTTAATACCCAACAGATAAGTCCACATGCGTATTTCGTTAGTACGTGCGCCATTTTTCATACGTAGTTGTGCTAGTAGGGATTGTAAAAATGTATGCATTATACCTTCCACGTGGCGCATACCAAATCCGTTGGAGACCAAATCTTGCATGGATGTACATCTAGAGTAGCCAAAGAGCCGTGCAAAGTTTAATCCCCAACAGATAAGTCCACATGCATATTTTGTTAGTATGTGCATTATTTTTCATATGTAGTCATGCTAGTAGGGATTGCAAAAATGTACGCATTATACCTTCCACGTGGCGCGTACCAAATCGGTTGGAGACCAAATCTTGTCTGGATGTACGTCTAGGGTAGCCTAAGAGCCGTGCAAAGTTTAATCCCCAACAGATAAGTCCACATGCGTATTTTGTTAGTACGTGCGCCATTTTTCATACGTAATCGTGCTAGTAGGGATTGTAAAAATGTACACATTATACCTTCCATGTGGCGCATACCAAATTAGTTGGAGACCAAATCTTGTGTGGATGTATGTCTAGGGTAGCCTAAGAGGCGTGCAAAGTTTAATCCCCAACAGATAAGTCTACATGCGTATTTCGTTAGTACGTGCACCATTTTTCATACGTAGTCGTGCTAGTAGGGATTGTAAAAATGTATGCATTATACCTTCCACGTGGCGCATACCAAATCAGTTGGAGACCAAATCTTGCATGGATGTACGTCTAGGGTAGCCTAAGAGCCGTGCAAAGTTTAATCCCCAAGAGATAAGTCCACATGAGCATTTCGTTAGTACGTGCACCATTTTTCATATGTAGTCGTGCTAGTAGGGATTGTAAAAATGTACGCATTATACCTTCCTCGTGGCGCATACCAAATCAGTTGGAGTCCAAATCTTTCGTGGATGTATGTCTAGGGTGTCCTAAGAGTCGTGCAAAGTTTCATCCCTAACAGATAAGTCCACACGCGTATTTTGTTAGTACGTGCGCCATAGCTTTGCCGCAGTCGTGCTAGTAGGGATTGTAAAAATGTATGCATTATACCTTCCACGTGGCGCATACCAAATCAGTTGGAGACCAAATCTTGTGTGGATGCATGTCTAGGGTAGCCTAAAAGCCGTGCAAAGTTTCATCCCCAACAGATAAGTCTACATGCGTATTTTGTTAGTACATGCGCCATTTTTCATACGTAGTCGTGCTAGTAGGGATTGTAAAAATGTACACATTATACCTTCCACGTGGCGCATACCAAATTAGTTGGAGACCAAATCTTGCATGGATGTACGTCTAGGGTAGCCTAAGAGCCGTGAAAATTTTAATTCCCAACAGATAAGTCCACATGCGTATTTCGTTAGTACGTGCACCATTTTTCATACGTAGTCGTGCTACTAGGGATTGTAAAAATGTACGCATTATACCTTTCACATGGCACATACCAAATCGGTTGGAGACCAAATCTTGCATGGATGTACGTCTAGGGTAGCCTAAGAGCCGTGCAAAGTTTAATTCCCAACAGATAAGTCCACATGCGTATTTCGTTAGTACGTGCGCCATTTTTCATATGTAGTCGTGCTAGTAGGGATTGTAAAAATGTACGCATTATACCTTCCACGTGGTGCATGCCAAATCAGTTGGAGACCAAATCTTGCGTGGATGTATGTCTAGGGTGGCCTAAGAGTCGTGCGAAGTTTCATCCCCAACAAATAAGTCCACATGCGTATTTCGTTAGTACGTGCGCCATAGCTTTACCACAGTCGTGCTAGTAGGGATTGTAAAAATGTATGCATTATACCTTCCATGTGGCGCATACCAAATCAGTTGGAGACCAAATCTTGCGTGGATGTATGTCTAGGGTGGCCTAAGAGTCGTGCGAAGTTTCATCCCCAATAGATAAGTCCACATGCATATTTCGTTAGTATGTGCACCATTTTTCATATGTAGTCGTGCTAGTAGGGACCAACAGATAAGTCCACACGCGTATTTCGTTAGTACATGTGCGAATTTTCTTAGTCACGTTTTTAAAATGTCCTAAAGCACAAAACACAATTACAACATTACTACTAATAAACAATTTTTTGTTTTACAAACACAACAAATCCCATTGCGGACATCATGTATAAAATAGAATCTAATACAATGATGTGTATGAACGTGTATACAACCATCAGAGTGAAATACAAAATATGAGTCCATGAAAATTACAATGGTACAGTCACACAGTGACCCTATATATATCGAATACAAAAATGTGTAATCAACTAGTGATACCCAATAAAAATCAATCTGATCAACTGATGATCCCAAAAAATATGATATGTAATGTGCTACTTCTCAGGATCAGCTCTCATGCCAATAGTTGCAAGTATGCTCTCGTGATTCACCACTACAAGGCTATGAGCATTGAAGTGCATCCCATGCCCATCCACTATATCCTCATTCAGCACACTCTTCAGCATAGAGCATCGCAACGAGTAATAATCCACACCCTCCTCATTGCCCTCCGAAGCAATAACCGTGAAGATATCACCAATATGCAACATATCTGTAAGCTGGTCATAATCTCTAGAGGAAGTGAATCTTGCATCCTGATCATCATGTACCTCCTCCCAAGGCTGGAAGGGAGAAAGCACTCGCCGTACCCATGGATCGGCCCATGGTATCATGGAGCACCCTCCCCAATCATCATCAATGCATGCAGAGCAAAAACATGCAAACCGTCAAGAAAAGATCGCGGGGTGACTCACCTATGCTTCTGATGGAATGGAAATCAAGAGTGCCAGACACTGAACAACAATCAAAAGGCCTAGATCGATCAAGACTCCCAATGTCCATGCACCAAAAATACCGGCTCACCACCCTATCGTCACGCGACTGAAACACGCGACTGAAACGAGGAGATAGCACTAGTGGATAAGTGTTGGCTCCACCACCGCACCACATCATGTGCATCCTTGAAGCGATTGGCACTGTGACGCAACTGGTATCAATGCAAAGCATGCTTCACACAAGAACCTGCACCATCGTGCTCTCCCTTACCGTGCCCTGTCTCAAAGTAGCTCCATGTGATCGGAATGCCTATCTCATGGTGCCATCTGCAGAACCAATAAAACTGTCTAGTGGATTTGAACTGACCACCACAGCCGTCTGACCAGATCCAATGCTGCTGCCATGTGACACCATGATCCCTCAAGAAACTATCATGCAAAGTGAAGCAATGCTGCACAAAATGGGCATCATGCGATCGATCATCACTAATGTAGAAGTGATACTCTCGCACAATGACGCGTGAGTCCATGGTGCTATCAATGCCATCCACATGAGCCTGTGCATGACGATAGCTAATGTGCACAAATATAGCAACCTACAATATGGCATTGAAAAAATATATGACTATTGAAATAATTCAATATAATGAGGCCATAAAAAAATCAATACTCAATCACATGTCACCTGTTTGGAGAAATAATACTCCGATTGGATCTCATGCTGTGGTGCAAAGGTATAATTCTCCGTAAAGTCCACCACTGAGACAACCACCCCTGTAGGAAATGTCCTCAAACATGCACGGAACTAACGATCCTCCCATTTCACAGTGTGCGAGTGGCGTATGTAGCGATACAGCTTCCCTCGAAAACTGTCAATGAATACAACATGTGGTGCCTCCTTCCCCACAAGCTGCAACCTCCTCGACTGTGCACCACCATCTAATGTCAAGGTACTATACTCATATTGATGCCAACGAACCATCTGCACATCACAAGTATCTAGTGCAACTCATGGCACTCTAGCAAAGTCACCACACAAAGTACACCTGCCTTCCACACAATCAAGGGAGTGGAATAAAGCATCACCATCTCATGTACACAATATGGAATGAATGAAGTCGTGAGGGCTAGTAGGAACCACTCCCCTATGACCATCAAGGGAACGGAATATGTCATACATCAATCCAAAATCCACATGGTAGCGACAACAGCATGTGTCACGCTCCTGAGAGCATCGCACAAACCATGGCCTGCATCGCTCAAATGACCTCTGCCCAATCCTGAACTTCGGGTGCGCCTCTACAAACTGAGTGTACAACTCAGTCTGGGTACACTACTCCAAAAAACATGCACCATGCTCAATGTACACACCGCGTGACACCCTCTTCCACAATGCCTTCTTGAACACCGGGGATGCTCTGCAATGCTCCTCCCAAAACTGTTGTGTGAAGGACCTAGTGGAATCATCCAACAATCGATCACTGCGAGGTGCATGACCACTCGAAGCCCAAAGAGCATCAGTCTCACTATCCTCTAGACTCTGCCTCCTAATCATGCCTGCTCGCAATGTGCGTGGTGCAATCTGAAGAAGACATGAAGCGGTACACACATGGCCTATCATATGAGCTCTACTAATGGCAGCCACAATAGCACGACATGCTGCCAAGGCATCACTGGAGTTCCTATGCTTAATAGAAGCATAGGAACGTTGAACACTACTAAGGACCTCGCTACATACAACCCTATCTCTACGTGCACCAAGACCAGCAAGCCTCCTACACTCTACCAAGTCAAGGTGATCAATCAGGGACGTGAGAAGAGCAGATTGCGAAGCTGCCGTGAGGTCACAAAAAAAAGACTGCACAATCTTGCTAGTACGAAGATGGATAGTGGACTTCGGCAAGTCACGTCGTGAAGCAACACTGCTGCTGCAAGGTGGGGCAAGGGGATCAATGGGAGATGGTAGGGTGGAGGGGGGAAGGGAGGCGCCAAGGGAAACGGGGGGAGGGGGAGGCGGAGGGGGGAGGGTGGAGGGGGAAGAGGTAGAGGTGGAGGCCAAAATGTAGGTGGCTAGGGGAAGGGCGGAGGCTGGAGGTAGGGGAGCGGATGAGGATGGCGGGACAATGGAGGTGGGGGTGGGGGTGGGGGTGGAGGTGGAGGTGGAGGTGGGATGTAGAGGTGGAGGTGGATCGGTGGTGGCAGCGTGAGCTCTAGCTCTAGAGGCTCTCTTACGCTCACGAGCCTTCCGCTTGCACTCCTCGTCAATGAGATTTGGGGGGTTCCTACATCTTTCACGTCTACTAGCTCTACAGCTTTGAGAACCCATTCTCAATGGGTTCTCAAAGCCGTAGAGCTAGTAGGCAAGAATGGCTAAGAATGGGTGAAATGAACCAAAACGTGGTGTCTTATAGAGAGCCTCAACTCATCCACTAGATTGCTCTTAGATTGCTCTTGATTATTATTGGTGGAGAAGGTGCTAAGATTGAAACTAATTGGCTGGAATCCAACGTTAATTTCGAATATTTGCATCATTTGATTTTATTCCAGTTTTGTACCTCCAAATGCCTCGATCGTGGTCATAAACCTCGATCGAGGTATGCTATGCCTAGGTCATATACCTCGATCGAGGTATTCAATGCCTCACGTAGGTCATAAACCTTGATCGAGGTACATACCCCATGGTCATAGACCTCGATCGAGGTATTCTATGCCTCACGCAGGTCATAAGCCTCAATCGAGGTATTCTATGCCTCGCACATCGCGGTCATAAACCTCGATGGAGGTATTTATGCCTTGCGCACATCGTGATGTGTATACATGTGGCTGATGTGACACCATGCATGGTCATGATGTGGCAATATGGTGTGGAATATACGAGTCTCTTCCATGACGTGGAAATGTGATGTGGCATGATGAGTTGGCATTCATGAGGTAGTAGATTGACATGGCAAATTGAGGTGGAGGGATTGGTGATGTGGCAAGGTTGACGAGGTATGCCAAGGTGGCAAGGTGTGATGACATGGCTCCAAGAGTTCCTATGATGTGGAATGATGAGGTGGCACATGTGGCTGATGTGGCAGCACGTGTGGCAATGTAAGGTGACATGGCAAGGAGTGATGTCACATCTCCTTGATGACATGGCACCACGCGGTCTAACAACGTGGCATGGTTGCAAGGCAAAAATAGATGACTCAACCTTCTGCATGGGTAGCATGCACACTCCAATGGCTTGCCACTAGGGTCGGTGATGCTCCTAGCCTACCTCACCAAGCCTAATACCAAGCCTACCTTGTGTCACGCACCGTTCTTTCACAATCACGATCAAAATTGTAGCAAGATAATAATCACGAATGAACAAGAAGAGAGATTGCAGAATGAATCAAACTGATGAGTCATTACAATAATTTTGGAGAAGAATCACTCCGTGAAGGAGCTCGATACCACCCGTCCACCCCCGAGCTATCTCACTCTCACTCTCACTCGCATGAAGATGTTCAAATCAGATGATCAAATGATCAAATCTCAATCACACTCTCACTCTCACTCTCACTCTCAAAATATCTTGATCTGATCTTCTTCTTTGTGCTGCCTCGATTCGCGTGCACTAATTGTCACTTTCGCAGTGCCTCAATATGTGTGCCTTCTCTTCACTCGAGCAACCTCGATATGTGTGCCTTCTTTTCTCTTTCATATAGCCTCGATATGCATGCGTTTGGATTGTGTGTCCTCCTCATGATCTCCTCTTCTTTTATAGCCTTTCACGACTCCAAAATAAGCCGCCAAAAACCTCCAAAATCGGCCAAGAACAACTTTTCTCGAAAAGCATGCGTGTGCTTTTCACCTTCTTTTAGTGTGCGCTTATGATAGTAAACGCGTACGGCATGAAAACGGCCCTGTTCGGAGCATCACCACACCTGCCTCGTAGATCCAATGGACAAGCTCAATAGCTCATCTCGTAGATCGGACCCTCTTCTTTCCCTTTGCATGTGACCTTTCATGGCTAATTCTTCCATCTCGACCTCCATCTAATGCCTGCAACTCTTGACACGGAAATCTAGACGCACTTTTAGCTCAAAACCACTTTGTTAGCAACTTCTGACCTCCATACAAGCATGCAAACGAGTGAACCACAAATTTTTCATGAGGACAAAGTTTTTCTACTCAACAAGATCTAAAGCTCTCTCATACAGAGTTTCTTCAAATTATTTCTCTAACCAACTCAAAATCAAGCCGACACCATAATGGACAAAAAACCAAAATTTTTCGACCAACACCAAACTTTCCCAAAACCTTCAAAACATCAAAACCATCCTTTTTGAACACTATCTGTGATATATATTCCAAAATATTTCATATACAAAATTCAAGCGTCACACCTTGTCTTGGTATTAGGCTTGGGTGGCCCTTTTTCCCCCACAAAAGGGAGATTTCACTCTTGGAGGCCATATCGTATGTTTCCCTTACTCAAATTCAACCAAAATTTTTTCCACTTATTCATCATGCAGAGGACTAAAAATATTGACATTTTTTGAAATGTTTGGTCATGTTTGAGAATTACTAGATTTATTTTTAATATTATTTGTTGATCCTCTAAGGAGTAAAAGTAAAACTTAAACTTCAATCTTCATAAATCTAACCGTTGGATTTGGGATTTGATGATTCAACCACACACCCTTATGTGCCTACTAACCTTTCACCGAATTGGATTTGCTTAATTATTCAAAATACTAAAAAAATGTGGTGTGCTACTAAAATGCATGTATTTTATGACTTTATTTATTATAAATAATTATTTATAATTAGATAAATCATTCAAAAAATTGCCAATAAATCAAGTTAAGCTCTACATAATGTAAAGAGACCACCTACAAAGTTTTAATAACATTTAATCTAAAATGAGTGAGAAATTTAGAATTTAATATGACACTCTCTGTTCGTGACAAAGGTGTGACCACCTTGGAACCATGCCGTGTGACACAAAGAAATTTTTTGTGTGTGCATCGAATTTTCGATCAGACTATACGATTGTGTGCACAATAGCAAGTGTGATGTTGTGTCTGAAGACTTCAAAGACTAGATCCATAGGGAAGTAGGTAAGATTTGCATTTTTTTGTGCTAAAAAGCTTGTTTTTCCACCTCCTAAGGATTGGGGAGTGAACAAAAAGTGGACACCCTTAGCTTGCTACTTCCCCAAATCATATCCGATGGGCAAAATACTTTGCACACACCTCAACCTAGGTGTTGCTGAGTTGCATGCAAAGTGGCGTGTCTGTCTGATAAGTACTTGATCGGATAACACACCTAGGAGCGTGTTTTTAAACGAATGTGCTTGAAACTAAGGCCAAAACAGTATTTAAAGCTCAATTGACCATGCAATGCATATCCGATGGGCAAAACACTTTACCTGCACCTCAACCTAGGTGGTATTAACTTGTTTGCAAAGAGGCACACCCATATGATAAGTACTTGGTTGTATAACACACCTAAGGGCGTGTTTTTTTACAGATGTGCATATCACTAGGGGAAAAACGGTGTATAATGCGTGATCGACCACGCAACGCATATCCGATGGTCACAATACTTTGCACACACCTCAACCTAGTTGAACTTGACTTGCGTGCAAAGTGGAGCCCCCATCCGATAAGTACTTGTTTGAATAACACACCTAGGACCATGTTTTTTATGGTTGTGTATGACATTGAGGCACAAATCATTATTTAATGCGTGATATACCATGCAAAGCATAGCCGATGGGCACAATACTTTGCACGCACCTCAACGTAGGTGTTATTGAATTGCATGCAAAGTGGCGTGTCCATCTGATGAGTACTTGATCAGATAACTTCTCCCACCAATAAATTAAGTACTAATTAAAAATTATAATAAATGAGTAGATTATTATAAAGAGACTAATATTTCTGTAATTGTTGCTGCTGCAGCTTGCTTGCAAAGGACTCTCATAAAGGAGATGGCTATAGATTTTGTTCCAGGGATGGATGTGATTTTATGTAGCAAAAGAGAAGTAGTTGCATTTGCTACAATCCATGATAGTGATCCCAATTCAGTTTGCCACTTTCGAAGACTTGGCAAAGATAAGGTGGCAGTTACTGTATCAAAGATTCTTAGGGCACATGTTGAGCTAAAGTATAAATGTGGAGATATGGAAACACTTGGAGATGTTATGCCCTACAATACATCCAACAAATCATTTATAGCATGGGACAAAGACGAGACTTATGCAACAGACATTATCAAGAATACAAAGTGCACCACCTTGGATTTTACTATAGGGGACATTTTACAAATGAGATCATTTGCAAATAAGACTGTAGCAGAAGGTGAAGTATTGGGATTTGAACAAGTGGAGCAATGATCATTTGCATAGATGAGGATTCTAAAAGTCACTGATGATGGTATGGTTGATAACATAACATCCTTATGTGATCCCTACTATGAGGTAGGCAAGAATATGAGATGGAGCATGCAATTTTTAAACATGGGAAAGAGGCACGTGGTTTTTAATGATAAAGACAAGGTATACTACAATATCAAAGGACCTAAAAAGCATGCCCATGTGCCAGGCTCTATCACTTCAAATGTGGATGATTTCAATGTACTCAATTATAGAAGTGACATCTTATCTGGAGTGGATGAGTTCATTGGTTCCGAGAAACAAAATGATTTTAGAAGCGAAGCCTTATCTGGGGTGGATGAATTCTTGCACAGTGAGAAGGGCAAAGGTTTCAATAGCGATGTCTTGTCAAGTGTGGATGATTCACGCATATTAACAAACCTGGTGTCAATCAAGCTTATGGATTTGTGAAAGCCATGCAAGATGTCCCAATGAGCGATGTTCTCTCAAGAGTGGAAGAGTCTCAAGGCATTGAATTCATTGAATGGTCCTAAGAGTATGTTAAAAACGAGGATGAGATTAACAGAGGATTATTCATTATTTAACTTTGATTGTGATATGGCCAAGGATGCAACGACCAATCATGGATGCTTGGTTACAAACAAATGTGAGGAGAAGAAGTGCATAAATACAGATAACAACATGCACGAGGAACGAAAACGGTCATACATATGCTTGAAGAGAAAGTGAATCTAGGCAGATCCACAAAAGCAACCAAAGAGGAAGAGAGTAATAAAGGAGGAGAACATGTTAAATGCATTGGGATATCTATGTTGCAAGCTAAGATGTATGTGCTTCATTGATCTTGCAGACATCAGGGAATGTAGAGGACACGTGTGGGACACGTGTGGCAAAGAAGACGAAGCGAAAGAAATGAATACCTTCTCACAAGTCTCTCTTGCTTTCTTCAGAAGGGCAATAAAAGGCTAAGTTCAAAACAAAAGGTAAAACCTCTCGTAAATGGAAAAAAGATTTGCAATAAGGCATATCGCAATATTACTAGATTATCCCATGGTACATATTGGGATTTAGTCACCAAGGCAAAGGGCGGCAACAAATTTAGCATTCACGGTACTAGAGGAAGGTCCAAATCAAGAATCTCAACTATCAGGGTAGCAGCAATTTTGCAAGACTTCATACATGAAAATGCTTTGTCTCAACCCCATATATCTACCAAACTCCCTAACGGTGACGCGATCACTGAAATGCACCTTCCAATGGGCTTGACAAAGCTCGAAGTATTTGACTCTATTGCAGAAAAGCAAAGGCAAAGAGGGGATGCTGTGGCTTCTTCTCATACTTTGCATACTCTTTGGAAGAAGAACTTTGGATATGTTAAAATCCCAAACAGGCAAAAAATGTCAAAGTGCAATGTCTGTGATGATTTAAAGCGAGCAATTGAGAGTGCAACATGTCCAAATCAAAGGGAATTATACAAAAAAAACCAAAAATCTCATCATGACCTTATTCAACATTCCAGACAAAAATATGCATTTTGGAAGGAGCAAGCTATTTTGCATCTCGATGACTACATGTGGCTTATTGTAGATGGCATGGATCAGAATACAACAACATTGCCTCGTTTTGTTGCCACTCCACCTAAATTACAAGGAAGGCACTTTCTAAAGACACATCTATGTGGAGTGTTAGTGCATGGAATTAAGTTCTTTGCAGATATATGGATTGATTCCTTGCATCTACATGATAGCAATCAAGTTGTAACATCTATTATGAAGGCAATTCACAATGCACATGTAAAAAAAGGTTGCTAGCGAGAAAATAAGAATGTACTGACTTTGAGAATACAAGCTGATAATTGCTAGCGAGAAAATAAGAATGTACTTATGTTTGCATTTTGCTCCATGCTAATTGCTCATCGAATCTTCAATGAGGTCAAATGTGGATTTTTGTATGTTGGGCATACACATGAGGATATCGATCAGGTTTTTAGAACAATCTCAAGAGAGCTTAAATGCAAGGATGTGGAGAGAATAGATGACTTGGTAAGAAGATGTGGCAGACAAGTTGGTGGTCATAAGGAAAGTACAGTATGTGAGAGGCTCGAAAGAATGTACGATTGGAAGAGCTTCATTCTACCTTTCATACAAACGGGTGGTGATCCATTGACACGTCATACCAATCCACACTACTTTCATTTTTTTTTTAAAGATGAAAAACCCGTAATGCAATGGCAACAGTATTCTCATGATACAAAATGGGAACCTGAAGAACCTTACAATCTCTTAACTTCAATTCCTAGCAAGGAAAGGTATCCAACATGGGCTCCTATACAAGAATTCAATGAGAGGTCTAACTATGAAATAGAAGGATTAAAAACATTTATTACATACAAAGAGAAAATGTTTAGCTGACATATTCTAAGATTGAACGTCCCACTACAATGGGCTCCTAACCAAACAATTGAATATTGTGTAGTATCAAAGTATAAGAACTCAACATAACCACTAGCAATTGTGACATGTTTGCATTGTACTTCAACCCTTGAAAATAATATTTTTGACCTCACTCGACAGTGCAAAAGGAAATTTATTTGCAAAGTAAGGTAGAGGAGGAGCGAGTTCCTTGATAATAATAGCTAACATAATGCCTAAAGCATGCTGTATAAGGCTTTGTTGAGAACCATAATATGACAACTTCTTCAATTACAATTTGTTGTGTGTGTTGAAAAAATATTTGTGCACACTAAAAATAGTACATTAGTGCATACATAAGGAAAAATAACTGCTTGACTCTCTGGACAAAGTGGTGGCATGCATCTCTTAAAGGTTTATTTAGGAAAAAATGTGCTTGTCCCTTAGGGAACACTGCTTAGTAAACAACATATCCATGTTAGCATTCTATTGATCAAGAATTTGTAGGGGATTTAGACTCGATTCAAACAATTTGGATTTAAATCATTATTGAAATTAAACTAATTCCTTAATTTCATTTAAATATATTTCTACCCAAAGAATCGCTAAAAGTCTTGGTATAGGCATGGCAATAATAATTGGTTATCATGTGCTAACTTAAGATACCACACCATAATTGAGCATATTATGGCACATATTTTAATTTACCTTGTACTAAAACCAATTATCAAGTGATACCATATAATTAAGTGTGGTAAAGGTGTATACCAAAGAGCCCGCTATAGGTGAACAATCCAGATCCAAGTACTCCACTAAATTGTGCTGGCTAGAGTTCTAAAAGGACTAACAAGGTTTATATATCTATTTGGAAAGTTGGTTTCTCATATTATAGTTTGATCTATTTCAAAAAGTACCATGTGTCCATTGTGTGGCTTCTTGATACCATCCTTGATCAACTTATACACAGATAATATATCTAAAATTGTTTTAGTTTTTTGTAACGATAGTGTTTGTTTAAAAAATAGATGATAGTTTATGATTTTCAAAGCTAATTGCCTTTTATTTTTGAGGTTATAGCATACTAATTTTTAGTTCAGGTGACCGCCTTTGATCCTTCCTTTTTTTTCCCATTTTTTGGTTGTCTAGCTCACTTAGTATGGTGGCCTTAATCAACTTGAACATGGAAGTATATTTATAATACTATATAATACGCTATTCAACAATTTTGCATTTATGTAACGGATCAAAGTAAAGTCCAAAAATCTTTAATACTATACTACTTCTCTTTCAAAACAAAAGTCAATTGTCTCTTGGAAAGGCGACATCTGTATACACGTACTTGCTATTACAATACACGTTTTTGGAGAGGTGGTATGTGTGTGTGTATACACATGTGTACATGTGCATGCACATGCACACGCACACGCACACACATGAGCACATGTACATGGACATGTACTCGTAGCTGCACCCGCATGCGCACACAAGCAAACATTATGTAAATGCACATGCACACATGCACGTGCATGTGCACGCACTAACAATAGATAGTCATATTGCTTGAAAGTACTAAATAGAACTCCATAAATGGGCGAAGTAATAGTTGCGACAAACGGATGCACGCATGTGTGCTTCGTATTGAAGTATACAATTTACATTTAAAATGAAACTTTGGTCTTGTCATTATGTTCACAATGATCACCAAAGTCAATTTCTATTTCAAACAAGCATGTATAGACATGATAAATAAAATTTTCAATTATGGAAGAGTCGGCCATCGCCATTTCTTGCAAATCCAAAGCAAAAATTAGTTTGAAATCTATATGTGAATGCAATATGCAAGTAGTTTCCCCCCTCCCTATTCCCTCCTCCCTACCCTCTCCCCCCTTCCCCTCCCTTTCCCCCAAGATGGACACATACTTCACTTGGTAGTATGACATTAGTTGGATTCACTAGTTGTAAAATTGAAAAGGACACATATTTACATAATTTTCTTCAATTAAAAAGAATACACTGACAAGCGTTTTCCAAACTATAGTGATAATAAGCAAGATGATGATGATTCTATTGGTCAAAGCCTGATGATTTTTTAAAGTCGAATAAACTTTTGTGCTTTTTGGACATATAAAATAAATGTTTTGAGAGTTGATTTTTTTTTTGGGGCTCTTTTGTTTTGAAACCGGCACTTTAGATTTTGCTTTTCGAAGAAATAAGCCTTTATTGAATTTTCTACTTTAAAAAATGAGAAAGAGATAGATGTTTTAATGGTTTATACTCTTTAGAATTTATGTTTCCAAGAAATAAAATTTTGTTGAGTTCAATGGTTAAAGAGATTGGTCTTTTAATGGAGCATGTCATGCAATACTGAATTGATTATACAGTCCTTCTTTAAGGTTGTACACATTATCACTATAGGCGACCTTGTGACTTGTAGATGTAAGTCCAAGACTCAAGTGGCAAATCTGATCTTGATATTTTCAAGCCACAATAGTTGCTCTAGTAATAATGAGACATGTTGCTCTAGAATATGTCAGCTTGCAAGAGAAGTAGACAGAGATTATGAGACAGAAAAGCCGAAAATCCAGGTCAAGGCACAAGGAATAGAGTGTGGGTAGAGCAAAGCACTGGCACGATATCGAATTGGCAACGGAAGACACTTTTGTAACATCTACAAAGGGAGAAACAACGAGAACAAAGAAGACTCCTTGTAGAGCAGCAGCAAGAAGCGGTTGCAGATGCACACATTCGATCATTGCCATCAGAGCAAAGAACATGAGATGTGGTGTCACGATTGGTGGAAGCATTCAAGGTAGCAACATCAGGCCATTCAGGTAATTACCAGTCTCGATTCTTTACAAGCTTTAGCTTGCACCCTAAAGTTCATAGAGTAACAACCCTACCAACACCTCAGGAGATGCACACCCAAGAGGCGATGCTCTCTAATCTGAGAAATGGCTACAGAAAGTGAAACGAGTGCACATATTAGATCAACTAGCTACAAAGAGAGCGACATTAGCTATGTTAGTGTCCCCTAAAATAAAGGAGAAACAGCTTGGGCGCACAATGTCAAAGATGTTGTCAATCAGAAGGACCAACATGGCTCCTGCGGTTGAATCTAGAGTAGAAGCAATGCACGATCATCCCAATTCGAGAAGCCTGTGGACTTCAACAAAACACAAGAAAAGGAGAGACAGCCTAAGTGCAGAAGTCATTGCTATAGTGACAATGTTTTGGCACAAAACTACGAGAGTTTCTCCAAATAGAAAGGGCATATGTAAGAAGCGGACGGGAAGAAAGGTGTTTGAGAAGCATATCATACACATGCTAGATACAACACATGTCAGTGGTGCCTAAACCAACCCTATGGTTGTTTGTGATTGAGCTTTGGGATAGTTTACTTGTTTCTTTTCTTAAACTAGAAATGTGATTGTCCTAAACCAGACTGGTGGTTGGAACATCATGCAACCGTAGGCTAGTTCAGCTCAATCAACAATGATGTGATTGTCCTAAACTAGCGTGGTTGAACAAACATTAGTTGTAGTCCAGCTCGATGGCATGGTTGAGCAGAAATTAACAGCAATATATTTTGCAATATATTGTTATTTTACTAAACCAGCCCAGTGGTTGGAACATCATGCAACCGTGGCTACTTCAGCTCAATCACTAGTTATGTGATTGTCCTGAACAAGTGTGGTTGAACAGACATTAGTTCTTGAACATTGTGTTTCTTAGTACTTAAATTCGTTAAATTTAATTTCCTGCTATTCACGTCATATACCACTGTTAAATTATGGAATTCAGAAATGAAAAGCAATATATTGTTATTTTCTAATGGTGACATTCAGAACAGAAAAGCAATATACTTGTTATTGTCTAATATGTGGAGTTCAAACTGTCAGGCTAAACCATCCTGGTGGTTGAAACTATGATAGTGTCCTAAACCATCCTGGTGGTTGAAATTGTGACTATCATAAACGTGTCCTAAACCAACCTGGTGATTGAAATTATGACTGTTCTAAACCAGTGCGATGGTTGAAAATTGTTTTGCTTCATTATATACTTTAATTAGACTATGTTTTGTATTCTTTAGTAGTAGCAAAAAGGGGGCTTGAGCATTGCTCTGTTGTTCCCGCATGTTGGGTTAGCAAACGGAGTTGTATCTCAAGTTTGTGGATCAGAATCTGGACATTTCGATTGGGTAGAGGAGCTTTGAGCATTGTAAGCCCTGGTATGTCAGGAAACTCAAAGATAGGAATGTTTGTTGTTGCAAAACACACATAGACTTTGACCTGGCCCAATAAGCTATGAATGACTTGAGATCTGGTCATGTTGGAGCATTGCTCCATGGGGATCAATGCCCATGCCTCCCTAATGAATGCACAGTTTGTAGGCCACCTAGATCCTCATCATGTGTTGCAAGGGAGGGCAGGTTTTGTAGCTTGAGGTCTGTGTGGGAGCCAGTGGTTTGTCCAAAGGGAGATCATGAGTGGCACAGGATTGGATGCATTCACGGCACACGCAAGTTTGAAGCTGAAGAAGAAGACATTCAAATGTCTGTCCAAATAAAATGAGGGAAGACAACCACGTTGCTCTAAAATGGAGGAGATTTGAAAATGTTAATGTTGAAGGATCCGATAAAAAGAGATGACTATCATATAAGAGCACCCTAGGTTACATGGTTCAATCCATCCCAAAATATGTGCTTCACAATTTCACGGCCAGCTGCTGGCAAGATAAGCAGTTCAGGATGTGCCTTGCCAATTTTCCCCCTGACATTATTGTATCTATCATAGATTTTGCAAAAAATTATTCTTTTCAAGAACAAGATGAGATACAAAGTGCTCACTAGTACAACAAGCAAATAACAATTCTTGTGCATATCACGTACAGTCATTTGCTTGATTCTTCCACGCCTAATGCCAGTCTACTTGCTGACTCACAGGAGTCCAGGTCAGTGCAACGCACTTACCATTTCTACATTTCAGATGATAGGGAACATGACACCCTATTTGTGCAGCATGCTTTTCTACTGCATTGCCAAGAATGGCTGAAAAAGGAAAATCTCCATGCAAAAAATATAAAACAACATTGGGTGTGGTCAGATGGTGGTGCCTCTCAATTTAAATCAGCACGTGGATTCTACTTCATCTCAAGGTTCAAATCCCTGACCGCGGTCTAGACATGATGTGGAATTTCTTTGGGTCTAGCCATGGCAAGGGTGAACATGATGGATACAATGCTGTTATTAAGCAAGCTCTGTTTACACGAATTAGCATGCCCTCAAGAAAAACTCAATGATGCCCATGATGCTATTACATGGCTTACAGCCAACCTCTCCATAGGAGTGCATTCAACATACACTAAACAAAGCCTTATGAATATTGTATTATGCAGAGTGTTCCATGAAGTGAAAGTGGATGAAGTGCAAAGGAGAAGCCGGCACAATTGCTAGAAAATTAAAGGAGTTCACGGTCTGCACATATGGGGCTTTTCAAACAACCAACTGATTAAAACAAGAAAACTTTCTTGTTTCGGCATTGCATGCATCATAGGGGATCATGACGATTGTGAGAACATTGCAACTATGAAGACATGGGTGCAAGTTTAAGTTTTTCCCTCTACGTTCAGATGGAGTCTCAAACAATGAAGAGACAAACGACTCACCATAGTTTAGGGAGAGTTTCGATGACCTCACTGATTGTCTCGAAGAGGGGGATAACTTTGCAATTGTCATAGATTCTAGGGAGAATGAGGAAGATGACCCATACTTTCTATTGCAGTGCACAAAACCTAAGGTTGAGGAAACATTTAAGGATAATTGGGGAATGACCTATGAGAAGTGGGATGTACTAGTCGGAGCTTTCTGGTACAAAAAAACATCCAAGAGAGGCCGCAATTATGAAGTGCTACATAAGAGTCCACAAACATGTGTGTACTCTCATCTAGTAAGAGCTATTAAGTTCCTAAACAACCTGTGCCACAACGAAAGAAGGGCAAGAGTGTCTTCAAATTGGATTTAGACATGCATGAGCACATCTTGGTGTGTCTTGGAGCAATGGATGAGGATGACTAAGATAGTACTGAGAAAATGTATGTAGTCTCATTGTAGGGAAACAATATGTCCACTTGTCCTACAAAATGGAATTTGTATTGAGACTACTTCTTTTTAGTATATCCCAAATAACCACTGTGCTGGTTTTATTAAATTGTTTTTGTAAATCCCAAACGGTAAAACCCATGCTTGTTTTAAGTATATCCCAACAACCACCATGCTGGTTTCCCATAACGAATCCACACATCCTACAAATCCATTCATCTTGTAATAATAGAAGCAAACCACCATGCTAGTGGCTGTTGATATCCTAGGGCAAACCAACCACCACGCTGGCGATAACTTGTCCTGCACTACTACCATGCTATCCCTACACTACTGCCATGCTATACTAAAATTTGTTGCACAGTGCTATACTAAAATAGTGCCCTTTAAACTGTTTATCATTTCTTAACCGTCGGATTTCATCCCATGCTTGCTTTTAGTATATCCCAACAACCACCACATTGGTTTCCCATAAAGAATCCATTCATCTTGTAATAATAGAAGCAAACCACCGCGTTGGTGGCTGTTCACATTCTAGTGCAACCAACCACTGCACTAGTGATAACTTATCCTGCACTACTAACATGCTATCCCTACACTACTATCGTGCTATCCTAAAATTTGTGGCAAACTGCTAGTGCCCTTTAGACTGGGTATAGTTAACTATTAGATTTCAACCACCAGGCTACTCAATAAAACATTTAAGTACTAACATGGAAGCAAGTTGATACAAAATCAGGTATTACGAGCACCATGAGAATATCCACAAGTTCAAGAAATGTTTGCAAGATTTTTATTATTTCAAGGAAATTCTAGATTCCCAACTATCTTATCAACCTCTCTATAGCAAGCATCTCCTAGCTCTGGAGGCCAGTCTACTGCACTATGGCAAACCTCTTCACACACTTGGATCACACACTGCTTGCTTGACTCTACCAATTTATATGCCCATAGTAACTCCTCCTTTCGCTGGGGGTCCTCTTCATCCTACTCTTTGCACTCTATACATCTTCGAGCCACCTCTTTCATGTCCTGCCAAAAGAAACCTACATCATGAGCTTGACAAGTACCTTAAAGGAGCAAAAAAAACAATAGCCAGGGAATCATAATCACCGTCTGTGCCGACTCCAAGTAATACACCCACCACCGAAGCATGTCCTCCTTGCAGCTATTTTCCTCCTTCTCCAGGTCTCTTTCTGCGAGGATGCCATCCAACATCATTTTCAGATAGAACAAAAGCATTCCAAAGTCTTTTGGATATGCCATAGATTCACAGTAGGTGGACCGGTGTACAGAGTTTTGGGGCTAGATTTCATAATGGGCTCTTAGTTGTGTCTGCACTACACTTAAATAGGGAGAGAGTTCATTGAGCCCGACCTTCTCATTCTTCGGTCTCATGTTAGTTGTCTAATCTAAATCTCTCATCTCACATTAGTTGTCTAATCGAAATCTTTCATCTCACATTAATTCACTAATCAAAATCTTTTGGTCTCACATTAGTGATCTAATCAAAATCTTTCATCTCACATTACAGGTCAAATCAAAATATTTCATCTCATTATTATCACCGCACTGGCGTGGATCAAAGGACACTATCTAGTCACTTAGCTGAGAAAACATTGCCCAAGTAAACTTTGGAGAAGATCAACAATTCAATAGATTACACATTGATTACATAGATTACAATCTCAAAGACTTCTTCCCTTCATGTCGGCCCTTCCCTTAATGCCGCTTCCTCTTTCCTTTATTTGAGCTTCTTGGTTGCAAGCTCAGCCCTTCTTGCTCCTTTCTTGAAGGGGGCTAGTTCCTCCCTTAAGGCTCCTTTTCCTCACAATCAGGTTCAGTCTTGACCTTCAATTTGAGCTCCTTGTCTTTAAGATATTTTTCCCAAATGGCAAATTGAGCTGCAGCATCTACTTTCTCATCGTAGATAGCTGTAGCAAGCAAGCACATTTGATCTATCCATAACCTGGGCAATGGCAAATGGCATTCTCTACATAGCGATTTTCTATGCACCCACACTCCAAAGCAAAAAACGTGTACAGGGTGGTAGCATGCATGCCACCAGATACAGCAATCATCTATGATGGGGATATGGTAGACCATGCATTTCAGATCCTGCTACATAGCAGGATAGGCATTGGATTTTACTATTGCGGCCGTCAATACCATAGTCTTGCTGTGTACATGACGAAGTTGCTCCTTGATTCCTTCATCCCTCATCCTAAGGTTGCGGATGTTCTCCTTCATCTCCTCTACTTTTTGCTCACTCTGTGCAACAGCTTCATCTAAATCCCTTAGCATCTGTTGAACTTTCGTAAATTCCTGAAAAACTTCTTCATGGGCGGTTTCCAAGACTTCCATTCTAGATTGGAAATCTTGCAGGGCGACGGGCTCCTTTTCATAACTATCGAAAGCCACTGCAAGCTTCTGCAAACATCCATCGTGATCTTCTTGCAGGGTATTGTAGCTTGCTCTTTGGACTTCCAACAGTGTTTCAAAAAAATGACCCTCACCGTGGCTGCTGCAAATTTCTCCACCGTGGTGGCTGGAACTTGCTCCACCATGGCTACTCTCTACATCCTTCCTAGCCTGGGGAGCTGCCTCGTTGTCTTCTCCACCCCAGCTACTCTCTGCCCCATCCTTCCTGGCCTTGAAGCTCTCTCGCAGTTCCTGCATCACCTTTCTGGTTTCTGCATTCCCCCTTTTCAGCTCCTCCATCATCTGGTCTTTTTCAATGTTCAATGAGTTCTGTATGCTGCAGAACCGTTTGTAAAGACCCTTCTTTTCGGCTCTCTGATCTTCAAGGTCCTTTTGCATCTTTTCTAGCTCCTTGTCCACCATGTCTCCGCCATTTCTCAATTCTTCAAGCCTATCTTGGAGCTCCTTCAGGCGCTTCTCTGCTTCTTCTCTTCTATACCTTTCCATGTCGATCAATTTTGTGGCGGCCTCAACTTACTCTTGTACCTACAAGGCCCTCGCTTGTGCCTCCTCTATCTTGGCTTCTGCACCTTCCCTGAGACTTTTCTCAAGTTGCGATGCCTTTGCTGCATCGGTGGCTTTCTCTTGTAGAAAAGTCACCTTCTGAGACATCTGCTTCTCGTATTGCTCAAAAATCCCTTCCAGGGTAGATGCCATCAGGTGCATTGCAACTCCAATGGACTGAGATGTCAATTGGGATTTGCCATGCACACAATTCTTCAGGTTGGTTAACACGCTCTTGGAGATCGCCCTTGAGAAAGATACATCACGTCCTTTCAGTTGCTCTACTACAGCTTGAACTTGCCAGAACTTGCAGGTTCCTCTCGTATCAGAAACGAAGTGAATGGTCTTCTTCAGTACATCTTGGAGGTTTGTTGGCAAGCTCAAAATCTTGACTCCACCATCTTTACTAATCTAAGTGTTGGGGTATATGTCTAGAATTTATCCTGTCTCTTCCACTTCATCTCAAAAAAGTGTGCTCGCGTACTACCTCAAGAAATTCCTAGAGCCTTTTCAATCAGGCTTTCATTGATGGTAATCTTGTGATCTTGATAGACTAGTTGTCCCTCCTTCATGTTCACCTCCTGCACCATCTTGGTGAAGTTTTGGAGAGCATCCAAATTGGGCTTTTGAATAGCAAGAGAGGAGCTCCCATATGTCATGATTTCAAGATCATGGGAGGTGGAGCTCTCACACTGTGCTGCGAAGGGGGAGGAAAGATTGTGTGAGGAGGTCCTAGACTGTGCAGGGTCCATTACAAGAGGGGATAGAAGCTGTAGGAAGAGTGCAAGGAAGAAAGAAATGGTCAAGAGGGATAGACGATGAAGCAACCAAGGAAATGGAAGTGGAGGTTTGAGATTGCAAGGGAGAACGCAACGTTCGAGAGGGATATAAGAGGAAACAGTTAAGGGAATGGAATAGCTGATTATACTGTCAAGGTGAGAGCCACCGCTATGGTTGTAGCCCAACTATTGTCAAGGTGAGAGCCACCATAGTGGTTGGCTTGAATTTTGAATAATTCAGGGCAGCAGTACTGACTTGCATGGTAATGAATGCTTAGAGGTGGTGGCATCTAAGATTCCCAGCCACGTATGTGGTGGCAGTGGCTAAGATCCACCGGCTTGTCAGTTAATTACCAGCCACCACAGTGGCCCGCAATTATTCAGCTTCCAGTTACCACAATTACTCAGCTTCCAGTTACCACCACCAGGCTTGCATGCATGATTACTACGAGTGCAGTAGATTATGGTAATGAGGGATTAAAGGTAATTAGGCTTCATGATTTACTTTTGTGGGAATTACTGCCCGATGGTGGTGGCTGTCATCCACCACGTCTGTCGTGGTGGCTACAATTCCACCGTGCCACCGCTCACCCACCACCTCACTCTGGCATGCATAATCACTACGAGTGCAGTAAAAATTACCAATCACCGGACTCACATGCTCAGTAGAGAACTAGAGTGCATGGTAATGAGTGATTAGACATGGTAATGAGAATTACTGCCTGATGGTGGTGGCTCTCATCAACCACGTCTATCGTGGCTAAGTTAATTACAAGCCACCGGAGTGGCACAACATGGCATCTTCTTCATGATTACCAGCCCATCTGGGGGATTCCACTGTGGTGGCCTGCAATTAATATGGATGGAACCCAGGCTCCAGCCACCGCGATGGCTCAAACTTTATAATATATATAAGATCCATGGCATTTGGCATATTACTACGTTGCTTTGATCAGCCCATGCTCTACTACTTTGCTCCACACCCCTCCTCTATCTCTTTTTCGCCCCTACTCTACTTTGCTCCATGTTCCCTCCTCCAACTCTCGTCACTACATCTGCTCTCCTACTCATCTTTTGCTCACCCACTCATCTTCAGCATGCCTAGTTGGTCCCCCCCTCGATGCGCTGTGATTCCAATAATATCTGCCTTCTCATATAAGGTGATTGCGTTGCACTCATGTGGAGTAGAAATGCTAGCACTAGTGGAGACCCTTCGTTCCCACAAGCAACTCACCACACATCTGAATATCATCACCTTGGTTAACATGCTCACAGAGGGCCTCTTTATGGCCGTGTTGTATGGGTTCCCCCTAGATGTCGATGAAGGCCTCAATATTTTCATAGCAGAGCACTCTCGACTTGCTGGGGGGGCCATAATCTAAGTCCTGGCAATGTGCATGGTCTTCGACCTCTCCATCATATCCTCCTTTGGCTCCTTAAAAAATTTTAATGCAACAAGCTAGACTGGCAGAAAACTGAGTTGTACAAATTCCCTCTTGCTCAAACGAGGCTCTTAACAATGGCTGGATGTAATCTTTTGGGTGAGCTCAATGATCTTTTGTCTCGATGGATGAAATGTTTTGGTCTCTAAGGCATTTATGTACTCTCTTTTTGTTCAATTTGAGGCTCTCAATATGCATTGTTGTTAACTTTTATATTTGTACTTGAATGGTTATGGCTGCTACCTGTAAACTTTTGTTTAAGGCTCTCAGCAATTGCCGAGTTTTTATAAATGTAAGATCCTCTGTTCAATTTTTGCTCGGTATAAGTTGATAATTTTTATATAACTTGTTATTGGACGTAAATGTACATTGTAATCTCTTTTGCTCAACTTTCACTCAATTAATTATACTTTATATTTACTGCAACAAGGACTAAAATACCAAGAAAGAAGGACTACAATTTCCTTGGTTTATGACCAAAATAGCGCTAAAATAACTCCAACGACCCCACCGTTGTGATTGCATGGAGATACATCTAAAATTATAGAATTAAAATTTTGGAAAATGCAATTGATGATATGGCCCTTGAGGGATTCCCTTTAGGGGCAAGGGCGATATCGACATGCCATTTCTATCCAATGGCATCCTGGATATTGTATAATGCACGTAGATATGGCCCTTTCCCCTAAAGGGGACCCCTCAAAGGTCATATCATCAATTGCATTTTGCTTGGTTGCACAACGGAATACATTTTCCTTGGTACACAAATATATCACTCCAAGAACCAATGCAGTGGCTTTCATAGATCTCTTCCCGTAATACGTAAAAATAGGTAACGGAGCTATAACTCTAAGAACCAGTGTGGTGATCTCTCCAAAACAACCTTGGGCGATGACAGGTGGTCACACCATAGACTATGCTGAGGCGATGCTCAGAATGATAGATTGTGTCTCATTATTACGCCAAAAACCAGCGCGATGGTCTCTCTAAGCCAACCTATGATTTGCATGGGCTACGAGCAAAGAAGTAGCAAAAGGCTGCATGACGACAGGTGGTCAGGCAAGAGTTTGCACTGCGGTAGTGTCAAAAATGATAGATTGTGTCTAATTATTATGGCAAGAACCAGCGCAGTGGTCTCTCCAAGCCAACCTTCAATTTTAATGATCTGCATGGGTGTGTGCCTAGTGACAAGCAGGAAAGCTGCAGCAAAAGGCTGCGCGATAATAAGTGATCAGGTGACGTAGGCCAAAGACTGTGCTGTGCGAAGGAGTGCAGAGATGTCATGTGTCGAGCTATGTAGTGTTCTGAACAAATAGATTGCATCTCATTATTATGCCAGTGCGCCTTCATGACGTCGAAAAGATTTTCGACGAGAGCACGGGTCCATGCAAAATTCAAATATTCACCCAAAAGCACATCATGTCCCGGCCCCAAAATGGCCCCGAAAATAGTTTTGCGATTGGCTACACCCAAGCTAACGTTGACCCGAAAAGTAACACATCATAATAAATGATAAAACTAAAAGATATTAGGTGCTCCTAATATTAACTACCAAAACATGTTCCGCATTAAATCTCACTTTTGTAGTTTTGAATTATCGCGTGTATAAGTGTTCTGCATATAAATGTTTTTAATTGGTATCACTCATTCATGATAAGAGGCACTCTATAGGTATAATTTAAACATATGAAGGTTCTTATGATATTCATTAACCCTTGTATCTTGGATTTAGCATGAATTATAGCATAAGGAACAATCAATATACGATTTGAATTTGGTGTTCTACATGACATTAGGTCCCCTAAAAACTCACGCTTCTCCATAATATCCTATTGAAGACATATACAAAGTATGGTTGAGTTTGGCACTTGTTAGACATGTCAAAGAATTTGTAAAAGATCAAATTTTGCCTTGCCATCAGTATTCACTAAATTACATTTAAGGCCATAGATCATAATGAATATGATTATCTAGCTCCAAGGAAATACAAACATATGTGTTATAGTTATCCTTAGACTCTAGGACTTACAACCTCTAAGAAACTCATTCTAAGTAAGAAGTATGGCCATTTATCTAAAACCTAAAAAAAACAGCTTGAAATATCGGTGTTAGGTTGACCTTAAAACTTTAGGTAGAACTCAAAGTAATAGGTGCAAGTTCCAACCCATAATAATTTCAATTTTTTTTCAGCGTATAAGCGATTATGGAAAATAACCAAAACCCCAAAATACCTTACTGATGCCTTTGAATAATTCCAGGAGTGGTTAATTTAACAGGACATAAAAGTATCCTAGGACATTTTTATGTCCTTCTACCAAACTAGTGTTAATTAAAGTGGCCTTGAATTTTTTGTAGGGAGGGTATGATTATCATCTTCCCCCCCCCCCCCCCCTCATCATGGCCAAATTGCCAATTTTCCATTGATGGAGTTGTGTGATCAAGCCTTGACCCATGTTTAATGCAGCTTTGCATGAATCTTGGGCCCGTCCCATCCATATGTGTCTACTCAACTAGATCGTTGTTTAATAATAGAGGGCATCTATTTAGGAGGCAATGTCCCCATGCAAGCTAGTAGGGCTGTCCTAACCCTTCTAACAACTAGCTTGAAGTGCCCCATGACTGTCAAACTACTAGAATTTGTTTTTTCTTAGTGCTGCAGTGCTAGCCCAGTAACTCAATCTGAAGCCCAAGCGCCACAAACATTGGTCTTCTTTATGGTTGGAGGTAAAGTGCTCCGCGAGCACTTTCTTCAAAGGGAAGTTGCAGGGATGCGATGAGCAGTCAAAAGGCCTTGAGCCGCCTTAAAAGGCTTGCTTTCTGATCGAACAAGTTCAACCGGAGTACTTTTCTGACCGTTAAGGTCCAATGGGAGGGGGTTATATGCGATAATTTTAGATTTTATTGGTGGCACTACCTAGCAAACTTGTTGTGTGTCAGTCACTATTTCAGCTAGATTCACCATCCACATTGTTTTATTCTGCATCAACTGCTCGAGTTTGAGGCATGGGGAGACTACAAGCTAGAATGACATGGCACAACGACATGGTTGGCATGCATGAGATGTTAGATTTGCCATTTGTTGATTGCTAATCTAGTTAGTTGTCCTTTTCTAGCTCATGGAATGCTGTTTTATGATTGCACTTTTAATGGTTGGACTTTTCATTTTTGACAATTTCAATGGCATTTTCACCATTAGTTTGATTTGGAAGGTTCTTTGATTGCACGGCAAAGATTGATCTTTGATAATCGACGCCCGTGACGATTGGCTGAAACAGCGTGTAAAACCCCTGTTAGGCCATCATAAATCGCAATCTGGAATCACACAAGCCTTCATGAGGAACTGTTGCCTTTTGCAATGCTAGATTAGTATCCCATTGCTAGAGTTATAGGTTGGATTCAAAAGGGGGCATTGGTTCTCACCTTGATTTAATGCAAAAGATGTTCGAAGCGTGCAAAGTTTGTCCAGCACCATTGTGCCACCAAGCTTGAACCAGCCTGCCCAAGTAGATATTAACAAATCATAATTTCTCACGGGATTGCAAAAGTCAGAATCCTCCAATGATAATTTCTAGAAACGGTAGTTGTATTTATGAGTGCTGGGCTGAGCAAGTTGGTAGCCAGCCAAGCATCATCGAGCAAGTTGGTGTGGACCTAGGAGGCTTGTAGCCAAGCATCATCGTCTGAATGCAGCCTAATCAAAGATAGGCTGACGAGAATAATGTTACCTTGACGTTGAGCCGGAGATCAGGTCAATGGGTACATAAATGGTGGCTTCTCAAGGACCGAGTCTTCTCCGTCTCGAACGAGAGAACTTTTGGCATGCATATATGTTGATATGCACAACATCGTGAATTGAATGATGGGATATACGCCAACCCAACAAGTTGTGCAGCCGCCACTCGTCCTAGTATTAGAGTCACCACAGGACACGCCAAATTTATGTTCGCATAACAGAGTAAGTCACGGCAATGCGACGTAGACCAGCTTGCCCTTCTGTCTTGCTCGCTTCCTTCCTTACTTCGTTGCCTCTGCACCCTCAGCTCCTCATCCCTCCCTATCCCTTGTACCAGCTTCTGACTTGGGCGACTCCTTCCCTCCTCCTTTAGGCTTGCTCCACCTTGCATTGCGCCTCCCCTCAACATGTTCACCACAATCGCTACTCTTTCCACCCTCCTTACACTCACAATTTGCCTCATCGTCAGCTCCACATCCACCCCTGCGCTTTTGCTGCTCTCTTTCTCCTTCGTTCCATCCGCCGCCGCATCCACCCACCAACAAGATGGTACTGCAAATCGCTGCTGTTTTGTTGCCTTGTGCTGCCCGCTAATTTTTAGATAGGACGTAGGGAATCGTCCATCTCCTGCTTTCGACTTCATCATAGGACGAACTGTTGCAGCTTTGGACCGCAACTTCAGAAGAAGAAAACGAGCTTAAACCTATCGCTTAGGACTAAAAGTTAGGCCGACATGAAATTCGAGCTATAATTTCTCATCCTAAATCTAAAGTCTAGCACGAGCCAGCTACAAAGCTAGCAAGTTCTATTGCCATCTCTGCCACTGTCAAGTTTTGTTGCAATTGTTATGCTGTTCTATCAACTCAAAATCCGATTTCTTTATGCAGTGAATGCACTCTTAGCTCTGCACACAGCTTGGTCTGCAAATCCTTCCTCCTGGGATACCAGCACAGATCCTTGCGAAAAGAAATGGGTTGGTGTCTTCTGCGACAGCACAAACACGCGAGTCACTGAATTGTACAGTTCTTAATAACCCTTTTCCGCTTCCGTTGCCTTGTTTCGAACTTTGGATCCGCTCGACGATCACCCCCATTAGTCCAACTCCGTCCAATACAAAAAGCCATTCCTTGTAGGCAAGCTCAAAATGCTATCTTCTTTCATGTATGGCAGGCTTCTTATTAATCAGAACCTTAATGGAGTTCTTCCTGCTGCGATTGGAGACTTGACCAACTTGAAAGATTTGTACAATTCTATCTAATTGTTTGCAATTTTTTTGGTAGCGGATCTTACAAGCCGAAAACCGCCTGTCTACCAACGCTTTCAAAACAGCTTGTCATATGTTGAGAATTTTGGCTGAAAGACCTTACTGCTCTCAACTTTGGCTTCTTAGGGATCTCTCATCTAATCCAAGGCTACGAGGCAGTCTTCCTAATGAGATTGGCAAATTGACCAACCTGAGGAGATTGTAAGCGAATGCATTCTTTGGTTTTTGTAAACTCTTCACCAGTGCTTCGATCATTAATGATGCAAAATCACTCGCAGCTTGTCCGGCTCACAGCATGTAGTTTTCCAGGTATGTGCAGTTTTGTAATTTCTCCGGCTCAATTCCATCAGGGCTAGGGAACATGACGCAGATGCGATTCTTGTACGTTACACCTCCACGATGGACGAATTGTCACTCCATGCTTCTTCCGTTCGGTGCTGCGCATTACAATAATTAATATATCTTGGGTGTTCCGTGACATTGTCCAGAGGCTTGACTCAGAACTTTTTCACGGGACCTCTCCCTGCAAGCATTGGTTTGCTCAAGCATATGATCTGGCTTGATCTCTCTAGCAATTATCTCTTTGGGAGTCTACCAGATTCAATATCAACAAACACAGTTCACCTGTGAGTGAAAATTTTTAATTGAACTGTCTTTAGCAATTGTACATATACAATAGAACTTGAATGGGTAACTTGCATGTATTATTTGGCTAAGTGGGGGTTTGCCTGTGTCATGGTTGTCAAATCGGAAGCCATCTACAAAATAACTTATTCTCAGGGACCATTCCATCGACTATTTTCAACTCACAGATGCAGTTAAAACATTTGTAAGTGGAATTTGCCAAGTTTTTAATTCGTATATATATTATGGTTCCTGGGGGGTTTGGAAAGTGTGAGAGAGAGAAATAGAGCCATGATTGTAGTAAGTCATTTTCAACGTGAACACTCTTGCTTCAAGGATTAACTTGTCAGTCGTGCAGACCACTGAAGGTTTGAATTTTGGGTGATCAGAACACTGAACAATAATTCATTTACCGGAAGAATTCCTTCCACGATTGGCGATCTGGCACATGTTAGGATTTTGTAAGTATCATGGTATAAATCTCCTTCATGCTCAGTAGAGTCAGTACTCTTATTGTTGAGACTCGAGAGTTGTTTGCTGCATGATTGCGTTTCCTTTAATCATGATCGCATTGCTTTTCTTTCAATGGACAGGCGATTGGATTCGAACAACCTTTATGGCACAATCCCATCCACGATCAGCAAAATTTCAAATCTCACCACATTGTACGATCTCAAAATCTGAATCTGATCATGTGCAGCATACCAAGGCTTTCTGTCTTGATGATGCCTGCAGTTATCTCAAGCATGGTGCTCCTCTCCGGATCAGAAACTCGCTACTTTCCAGTGTCCACCTGTGCCTAATTGACTATGTCTTCTCTTCTGTGACGCAGGCAGTTAAATAACAACGCTCTAAGTGGTCCGCTGCCAGACCTTTCGAACAATACGAAACTGCAAGTGCTGTGAGGGTTCCTACAAGCAGCACGTAGATGTTTCTTTGCAATTTCGAAGGAAATGCTGTGCTGTGTATGCAAAACCGGGTGCAAATTCATGGTCTCGTATTTGTTCATGGCAGGGAGCTTGGATGTAACCAATTTACCTCTTCGGCGATTCCAACATGGATCAAAAAATTGACAAACCTCTTACTACTGTTAAGTATGGCGATATCCCGATTTTAATACATTTAATACACACTGCGAAATCAACATGGCGGACATCATGTTCCTCTGGTCTAAACTTTTGGCCCCTTTTCCCACAGATCCCTGCAATCTGCGAATTTGACTGGCGGTATTCCTGCTGAAATTTTCGCACTACCCAACATCAGCAACGTGTATGTGCTCTAGTGATATGAATTTGAGGCTCGAAAAGAATGAGGAAGCTAAATGATTCATGCACTGATGCTTAATTACAGGACACTTGGATCGAACAGGTTGAATGGCACCTTAGACCTCACCGCTCCCAGTTCCAAATTGCTTCTCGTCGACGTGACGGACAATGAAATATCCGACCTTGATGAGGGCACCTATACACAAGAATTACTGTAAGTGTCCTCTTCTCAGCCGTTTGGGGCTACTACGTCACTCATTTGTTGTCTACAACGCTGATCGCCGTTGCGCCTACGACAAATAGTGACATACGTTTTGGTTGATTCATGTGTCCAGATTGAATGGAAATCCATACTGTATTAGCAATCCAAATATCTGTAGGACTACACGTTCTGTCCGCACGTCGGTTGCAGCCGCTCCTCCGTCAACTGCTATGACCACATCGGATTGCAGAAATCGATCATGCCCTGATGACTATTCAATCAATCCTAAGGGTTTTGGGGACTGCCAATGTGCCCGTCCTGTTAAGGGAAGTGGTTTCTTTCCTGCGACCGAGATGCCGGTTTTGACTGACTACTACATCTCTGTAATGGAGCAGCACGTAGCAGATGGGCTTAGCAAATATGTCGGATCAAACCTAACGTTTCGTAAAAGCCAATTAGTGGTGCAAGTCGTCTCGAATTTTCATGTAACAGTTTCGGTTTTCCCTCCTAACAGAATCTATTTATGGCTTCCAAACGAGGCAGCTAGTATATCTTACGTACTCAAGAATCAGGATATCGATTTTTTCGTCGTCGGAGCATGGCTTTGTGGTTTCAATGGCCCCCCTTACGATCCGGGTAATTCATTGAAGTCAAGTTCTCATGTGCTTTGCCTCGTCTTTTGTGCACGATCGGAAACCTGTGAACAAACTTTCTCGATATTTACTGGAATGCACACAAGTTTCTGACCTTTTCACGTTTGTGACCTTTTCATATATACGAATAAATCATTCTAGCTTGATCTCTAATATAACTTTATGTGAAGTTTCAAGATGCGATTCATTTACCTTGCCTCCTCATAACTTGTATTTAAATGTGGATCATACTCTCGTTGCTTTTCCTAATGCAGAGATTAAAGTTGTCTACAAGCTCAGCACAGCTGCGAAGATTGGAATCGGAGTCGGCGTGTCAGTTTTTGCAGTAGTGATGATGGTGATCGCCGCATACTCTGTCAAGCAGAAAAGGAGAGCGGAGAAAGCAGAGAAGCAAAGCAAGCCTTTCGGTGAGTCATTTCTTCATGTCGATTAAAATTAGATCTCGTTCCTTGTTTCCGTGGAGGCCTGATGGGCAAATCTATGTTGCATATTTCCAGCATCTTGGATCGCAGAGAGCGAAGGAGGGATCGCAGAGTTTCCTCGATTGAAAGGTGCACGCTGGTTTTCATTCGATGAAATCAAAAGATGTACCAACAATTTTAGTCGGAACAATGAGATCGGTGAAGGAGGATATGGAAAGGTACTCTTGCCGTCCTAAATCGATTCTTTCGCATGTCTTGCCTACGCTATTATTTTTCTTGATAATTTATCCAGCTGAAATCAATAGTTTTGTCCAAAATCGAACGATTTCCCAGTTTGATGAAGGCAGTAGCTGATTTCTAAATAAGTAGAGGAGATCAGTTTTATGTTGGACAACCTTCAGTATTCTTGAACGAGTAATTTGCAATGGTCTAGGATGTGTGTTGTTGGATTCCCTGCCCAGGTATACAAAGGATACCTTTTATCCGGGGAACGAGTGGCAGTTAAAAGGGCAAGGACTAACTCTTTACAAGGTGCGACGGAGTTCAAAACTGAGATAGAACTGCTGTCCAGGCTGCACCACAGAAACCTGGTTGGTCTAATCGGCTTCTGTTTCGAAGAAGCGGAGCAGATGCTTGTGTATGAATATATGCCAAACGGGACGATACGACAATGCCTATCAGGTATCATTCGAAATGGGAGAGAGAGACGGTTGAATCTCTTTGAGCAAACGAGAGAGTTACTTCCTCTCGATTAATATTATACAGTTGCGTTTTGGCAGGTCGAACCGGGATGAGCATGGACTGGGAAAGAAGGATCGCAGTTGCTCTGGATTCTGCAAGGGGCATTGCGTACCTACATAGTGAAGCTAATCCGCCTATCATTCACAGAGATATAAAATCAAGCAACATCCTTCTAGACGAGAGATTAGTCGCTAAAGTTGCAGATTTTGGCATCTCTATGCAGCTTGGATACGCAGAGGAGAACAATTCCACGGAAGTGAAAGGAACACTGGTAGTAATAATATGATGACCGACGAGGCAATTCACTCAAGTTTGCCACTAAACGATCTGGGTTTTATAACGATAACCGAGCTCTTACTGAATTTTATGTGCCTCTACAGGGATACTTAGATCCAGACTACATCATGACCAATGTCTACACTGAGAAAAGCGACGCATATAGCTTCGGGGTGGTATTGCTGGAGCTGGTAACGGGGAGGGCGCCCATTCAGGGAGGCAAGTCATTGGTACGTGAAGTGAAAACGTTCGTGGAGAAAGGCGGGCTGCTTAATTCTTCGTCGACCGTGTTGGAATTCTTGTTAGATGGCGATCTGATGGCAGAGTCTCCACCGATCAAGGCATTGAACAATCTTGTGGAGATTGCACTCAGTTGTGTGGAGGATGATCCAGCTTCTCGACCCAGCATGGGGTGGGTGGTGAAACAGCTTGAATCTCTGTACCTCCAGCACCGCGCAGTCGCTTGCATGGATGTAGAAATGACAAAGGATCCATTCTCCGGACGATTCGTGGAACGCTCAGCATCTCTCACCAAATCTTCGACTTGCTCTTCATTCGAGTATAGTGGAAGCGGCAGATTATTGATTCCCAGATGATTGCTACGTGATTAGGCAGGCAACAAGAGGAAATTCAAGCCCTCATTGAGCCACGTGTCATGCTAGTTTCAGACTTGGATGACCAAGTGTCTTGGCTACCACGCTCTAGTGTTCACGTCTTGTGCACTGCAAATCTCGTGTGCTCGTTGTACGAGAGGTATGTACCCTGAAGTTCATTAGTTTTTTTGAAGTTCATTAGTTTTTTTGAAGTTCATTAGTTTTTTGGCGTGCCCTCTAGCAACTCTTCGAATTTGCCAAAGCATAAAATTAGGCATTTTTAGAATTTTTGTTAAGTGCATTTTTCCTATTGGACAATATATTGACTATTCTTCATTTCACTTGAATGCAACTTTAAAGTGGTTGACTCTACTCTCTCTCTCTCTCTCTCTCTCTCCTCACACACCATCTTTACCTTTTCTCCCCCGCCCCCCCCCCCCCCCCCTCTCTCTCTCTCTCTCCCTTTATCTCTTGTAGTCTTTCTCCACACCATTTCCTTTTTGTTTGCTTTTTTTATCTTGGGCAGGTGTTATGAATGATTAAATATCATTCACCTTATTTAGATCTCCCTTTGTACATTCATCACATCTTCTTGTCAAGATATTGTAAGCCTTCCACTCTTCTTACAATCGTATGTTGCCTTACTAGGAGTAATAATGAGATGGAATTCTTCTCGGGGTAATGATTGTCTTACTGGCATAATAATGAGATGCAATCTAGCAAAACTTGTTGTTCTGAACACCACAGAGCTCGACACGTGTCACTACACTAGCAGTTCTGTCCTCCTACGTACAGTCTCTATGTTGCATCTTTATACAGTAAACTATCCACAGTCTGTCCTATCATCTACCTATAGCTCGTTACATATCATCTACCCGTAGCTCAATACCTGTCATCTACGTGTAGCTTTTATATGCTAATCTAAACTCACGACCACCGCATTAACGTTGGCTTGGTGCAACTACCGTGCTAGTTCTTGGAGATGGCTAACATAGCTACTCCTAATTAAACCACATAAAATATATTTACCTTAATTAATTGGCTCGATCACATGCGACCCGCGTTGGAGTCCACAACATATATTTCGCATCAAGGGCTCCTCTTTCTTCTTAGTGTGCCATTGGGCAGGTTTAAAACCAGCCTGGTTGTCGGAACAACATGTTGTTATAGTGTAATGAAAGTGCAATTAATAGTTTAAAACAAGTGGTTAAAAGTCAATCCTAAACTAAGGAAAATATATTTCCTTGTGCAACCACCATGCTAGTTCTATTTAGTGCGAGTTGAAGTTAATCCTAAATCAAGAAAAATGTCGTTCTTGGAACTATTTCAATGCCACTTGCAGTTAATCCTAAACCAACAAAAATATATTTCCTTGCGCAACCACCGCACTAGTTTGGTTCCATTTTAGTGCGGGTTGTAATAAAAAATGTATTTCCTTGCGCAACCACAATGCTATTCTTGAAACTATTTTAGTGTTGCTTGCAACTAATCCCAAAACCAAGAAAAATGCACCAATTGCTTATGCAAAGACTGCAACCAACAACGATTACTACCAGCAATAGCTAAAATAATAGTATTATTTATATTAAAGTTTCAAAAGAGATTACACCCAGTAAGTATAACAACTCTGTCATTGCTAAGAGCAAAAGTTGAACAAAGACATTATATCTAAAGATAGTTTATAACAACTCAACAATTGCTGAGGGCCTCATCAAGAAAACATTGAACAAAAGAGATTATATCTACGTCCAAAGACAGTTTATAAAAACTAATAACTCAACAATTGCTGAGAGCCTCATGGAGCAAAACATTAGCTTCGAGTGGCCATCCTACTAGTTCTTCGAGTCATGAAGTTATTTAGTTAGGATCAAGTATTTCTTATACAACCATCTAGACCACCATGCTAACAAGGTGGTATCATTGGCTTGACCACTACACTAGTTCTTGGAGTAAGTTTAGTGTTGGTTGTAATTAACTCTTAAATCAAGAAAAATGTAATTCCTTGCCCTTGAGTGCACTTTTTCAAGTCGATATGCCCTTTGAGGGGTCCCCTTTATGGAGCAAGGGCCATATCAACATGCCATTGGACAATATGGCATGTCGATATGACCCTTGCTCCTAAAGGATACCCCTCAAGATCCATATCAATAGTTACATTTTTTTATACTTAAAATTGTATTTTTCTAGATGTATTTCCTTACACCACCACGCTAGTTCTTGGAGCTATTGTCATTCTAAACCAAGAAAAATGTAGGTTCTATTTTGGAGCTATTTTAGTCCTATTTTATTCCTTGTGCAACGACCGCACTAGTTGCAATAAATCCTAAACGAGGGGAAAAGTATGCCTTTTTTGCTTCTTTAGAGCTTCTTTAGAATCATTTTCACTACCGGAGTAATAGTAATAACAGTTTTGTAATTGCCTGTGCAATGATCACTCTGGTTGCAGTTTAGTTATATTTTACCAAATGTATTTTCTTTCAACCAACGTGTTGATTCTTGGAGCTATTTTAGTATTACTTATAGTTAATCCTAAACCAAGGAAAATGTTTTCCTTGTGCAATGACCGCACTAGTTGTAGTAAATCCTAAACGCGGGCAAAAGTATCCCTTTTGTGCTTTTTTAGAATCATTTTCACTACTATTGTAACAATAGTAACAATAGTTTTCACAATAAATCATAAATTAGGGAAATTTATGCTTCTTTAGAACCACTTTTACTACCCCAAAGTAACAATAACAAAAGTTTTTGTGATAATAGTATTATGTTGAAGTTGAAACAAAAGAGATTATATCGGAAGCAAAAATTGAACAAAAGAGATTACATCCAAAGAGGAACTTTTTAGCACTTGTTATGTCTTTGTAGCACTTGTTTTTAAACTTTTATTACTTGTCATCTCAACATCACCACAGTGGTGAGACCTGGTGCCAGTTTTTTCCCTTGTTAGCACTTTCTTACACTTTCTCGATGCTTCCTGAACTGACAATAGAATGTAAGTATCCCATTTCCCTTACCTTCTAGGACACTTTGTCTAAAGTTGCTCAGTTAAAGTTTCCCATAAGGTGAGGGAAATGGAAAAGCTTTGTTCAAGCATTCTAACAACTTCATGAAATCTCCCCAAAAGTGGGAAAATCTTGATCAATCATCTCAAAAATGGAGCCACAATGGTATGAGAGATGCCCAACATTTTTTGAGATCTCCCTCACCTTTTGGGTGAAGAGGAAATAGAAAGGATGCTTGGTACCACTCCCTTTTGGAAGGGTAGAAATGATGGGTCTATAGGAGAACCAAACAAAGGGTACCTGGTGCCTCGTGTTCTCTGTTAGGAGCTAGTTCTCTACCTCTAAATGGCGGTCTCTTAACACAGTACCAATTCTATCCAGCCTTTTCTGGAAGGCCCTCCCAAAGACTGTTTCCCTTGGCTTCCCATCCTACAACTCGGAGTCATGGCTATCATTGGTGGAGTGTTATTGGATGGAGAGCCAAGGCAAATAATGGATGCCATGACTTAGGTAGCATTAAGTAGAAAGGGAGTCAAGGTTACAGCAGAAGAGTCATCACAAGGGTGGAAGCAGGCTTTGAGAGCCTAGAAGGGGGTAGAACTGAGCAATTCCTAGGTGCGAAAAATTGTTTCTCTCCCCTTAGGGCCTTTATATAGCTGGGTTGGAAGACTTTCCACACTCCCATTCTTTTCCACTTCGCTTCTTATGCCAATTCGTGCGACTCTGGGTGCCTATCGCTGTTGCTATGATCACACAATCCACTATGGATTTTGCTATGATTTGACAATCCCGATAATATAACACCCCCTTAAATGATACCTTTTTGGGATGCGGGGGGAGGAGTAGTGTCACATGTAGAGTTCCAATTAAATAGTCCAACCAGTACCCACCTTGCTAGTAGCCTCCTAGCCTAGCATAGGCAATCATATATATCATTGTCTAGCCACTGGTGTATATTTCTAAGACTCCAAATCCCATGATGTGTGATTATATGGTTGCCATGGGAGAATTTCTCCATCATTAGAGCTAAGCAAACTAGCAAATTAAAAATTGTAACCATTTTGAAAGGTAATATAACTAGAAATTCTAGAATTCTAACAGTCTGATTTTCTATTATTCTTATAGTTTGATTCCGAATCAATGCTAATTCGAGCCTACGAATTAGATGGTACTGAGGGCACAATCGTTGTTATAACAATTTAATGCAAGCTAATCTGAGGCAGAGAATTCAGATGGTGGTCATGACCACTCTCATGTAGGGTCAGTGTTTGACTAGTGGCTATAATTGTCCAAATGAACTTCGATCATCCACAACCTTAGATCTATCCAAGAATAGATATCAACCCATTTCAAGGATATTTCAAGCTACAATGTGGATCTTGAAATCTAAGCCTACAAATTGATTCTGTAATGTCGATCTTCAAAATTTGAGCCTATGAATTAAATGGTCTCTTAGAGCTACCCACTTAAAATAGACATTGATCCATTTGAAGGAAGGTTATACAATGTGGATCTTTTGAATGAGATGGTTTTGAGTCTCCAATGTGGATCTTGAAAATTTGAGTCTACGAACTAGATGGTCCTTAGTGCAGTCATTGCAAGCATTACACCTAAAAATTCTAATAGTTTGATTTCCAATTATTCTAACAATCTGATTCTGGCTCAATGCTAATCCGAGCCTATGAATTAGATGATCCTGAGTGCACTATCATTGTTATAACAGTCTAATGCAAACTAATTTGAGGTAGAGAACTTGACCAGTCTCATGCAGCGCCAGTGTTTACCCAATGGCTATATTTGTCCAAATAAACTTCAATCGTTGACAATCTTAGAGCTGCCCAAGAATAGACGTCAATCCGGCATTGTGTGAAACTAGCATACAATTCACTCACAATTCATTCTTTTAGGATTTATGGTCACCAGCCCACTGACTGTAGCAGATACGTGGCATGTACGTTTTCTATCATTTGGGACTACTAGGGACTATTTGGAGGATTTAGTAAAAACAATCATGGGGTTGTTTAGGATTTACTAAAACAAGCACGATGGTTGTTTGGTATTACTATAATGTTTGGGATTTATATTTTCCCTCCTTGGGGTTACTAGAGGTAATTGTTTGGGATTTACTGTTTGAGATTTACTAAAACAAGCATGGTGGTTGTTTAGGATTTACTAAAAATAAGCAGGGGGTTGTTTGGGATTTACTATTTGGTATTTACATAAACAAGCACAATGGTTGTTTGTGATTTACTGAAAGAAACATAGTGGTTGCAGGGTTTAGTACACAACAACACAGAGTATGGGTCATCTTCCTCATTGTCCCTAGAGGCAGCGACAACTACAAAGTTATCCCCCTCTTCCAAACAGTGAGTGAGGTCATCGAAACACTCCCCAAACTAGTGTGAGTCATTGTTTGTCTCCCCATTGTTTGTCACTCCATCTTCATGTAGTGGGAAAACTTGAATTGGCTCCCATTTCTTCAAACTTGCAAAGTCCTCACAATTGTCATGATCCCCTATGATGCACACACTGCAGAATTTCTTGTTTTGAGCAGGTTGTTGTTTGAAAAGCCCCATATGTTTTGTAAGCTAATGGCCTCATAATCATGCCTACTTCTCATGCTATAAAATGGGCTAAGGCTAAAGCATTATGAGAGAAATTGAGTTGTACACTACCAAATTTGTATTTAAACATACTTATCACTTTGTTCATCCTATCAAGGATTTTAAGTAACCAAGGAAGTCGCTTCATGAATAGAGTTCTCCTAGACTTACCCAAGGAATTTATGGTAATACATAGGACAACCATTACATACTACCCAAGGTGTCAAGTTCTAGTGGAGTGCACTAAGAACGAAGTACCAAATTTTTCAATGACCAAGGAATTCACTTCATGAATAAACTTTTATTGGTCCTAACCAAGTGGCAAGTAATTTATGGTGATACATAGGACAACCATTACATACTACCAAGGTGTCCTGGACAACAAGCCAACTATGAAGGCACTGAAGGATTTCTTATCCAAGATAGTGAGCATAATCAATCAAACTAATTGTGATTAAAAAATCCATTAAAAATAATGAGCTTATAACTTACAGAATAACCGACAAGGCTGCAATAGATCATATCCCATTTTTCCTTACTTACAGGTTCACTAGACTTTCGTTGAGGGTGACCTCTCCACCCATGTGGGCTTCACCCAAGGAGGATCAGTACACCCCTAGTAAAGGGAAGTTATATTAGGGAGTAGTGGATAATTTTGTAACTATAGGGACAATTATAACTATCCCTAACTGCCAGTAGTAGTGGCCTTATCCACCACATCATGTTTTGAACTATTTCTATTTCAGACTGTTACCCGACTAAAGTCGGATGATGATGTTATAAGCTGATCTTCACCTCCCGTATGAGGGTCGTTGTTGTGATCTACTGGAATACAAACTCCTAGTAGCATTTCTACTGTATACACAGTTATCTCAGTTCTCTATATGTTTTGAATTATCTTTTCATCTTTTCGACATTAGTCGGACGTAAGTCCACCAACCCTGGCACTACCATTGCCAGGTGTGGATATGTGTAGGTGTTCTCCAGCCTTTTGGAGACACCACTAACACTATTGGTGATCCTCTACTATGTTCGAACTTTGACTGTCGGTTACTGCTACATAGCAATTCTGTAAAAAGAGAGAAAACCGTAAGATCTACAATGCCACAAGAAAAATAGACTCGCAGACGCAACAACTTCCACAAAAATCAAGTATACAACAAAGCATTGTCGCAGCAGCAACTTTGCAGAAAGCAAAAAAGCACACAACCACATTCAACAAAAGAAATCCTTCAAAAATCACTTGAAGCCGAACTATGGTCGGAATTCCTTCAAGGCTTCTGTTATCGACTTCATTCAAAGAAAACCAGTTCGATAGATGCCACAACACTCTAGACAAGTGAATAAACTACGACGAGTGGGGTGCCTAGGAAGCTGTATCTTAGAGTCTGAAATCAACACCAAGAAGAGCCTGGTCCGACTCTATCCTACAATACAAGGAGGGAACAAGCAGACCGACGTCCTACTATGCACAAAGCACAATCATCTACTGAAGACCGCAAGATCGAGAAAGTGCAAGTAGACTCCTTATGAGAATGCACTAGATGCAATTCAATAGTAGCCAGTGATTAAAGTGCTCCATTTTTCTCTTACATGGCGAGTACCTTGGTCCATGTCAGATAACTCTCAGGAGAAAATGTCACCTCACCACATTGGCTACGCCTCTTCACTAGAAATTGTGCTAGACTGGAAGCAAGCACACATACGGATGATCAGGATGACATCTTCCACGATCCAGATTACACACCGAGTGGAACAATTTCTTCCAACAATTCTGTGCATGGCATAGAAGTAAGTGAAGTACAGCTCGAACTTAACCAATTGATGGTGCAATCACTTACGGAAAAATTAATCAAGAGGAGTATTGCATCAAATTTTATAGCACACTTATTTGTACAAGCTCAAAGGAAACTCGACTTTAATCCACTACCTCCACCTCCAAAAAGAACACAACAAGCTCCACCTCAAAGACAACAGCAGCCGCCAAAAATGCAAAATCCCTTGGTGAAATTAGCTAAATTCACTGACAAGAAAGGACAAATTCCATATAGTCATGTTGGATAGTTTGAAACAAGATGGGCAGCAAGCAGATTCGGACAACTCCCCGACCTCACCAAAAAGAGCAATTTACAGCAACATTTAATGGTAAGGCAATGAATTGGCTTATGCAATACGATGTAGCTCATTTTCAATCTTATGATGGAATTGAAAATTGCATTTTTAAGCCATTTTTGAAAGAAAAAACTCCAAAACACATACTCAATAAGCTTCGAAATATGAAGCAAAAACATCTGCTGTTAGTTGAAGACTATGCACAAATGTTCAGAAATCTAAACGTGAGGTTGACAAACAATCAAAAACCAATTGATGAGCAGTTGGGAGACTATTTTTGTAAAGGACTCAACAAGGAATTATGGACAGCAGTAGCTGGCAGAGATCAACTTGGAGGGGTAAATGATTTTAACAACATGGTTGATGCTGCACAAAGAGCAAAAAGAAGACTTGGCACAAAGTCAAGGTCCAAAAAACAAAAGAAGAAAAGACATTCCAACTCTGACACAGATTCTGAAACAAAAATAGATACTGATGCAGAAGAAGAGGAAAGTGATGCAACAGTAGATGAAACATCAAGAAGAAATAGACAAGCTCTCTAAGTTAGAACAAATGATCAAGGAGCAATTGGAAACCTTAAAAACGCCCCCACCTCCACCTAAAATTACTTGTGCATTTTGTGGGAAGCACAATCATGAGAAAGAAAGATGCTGGTATAATCCAAATTACAAGGGGAGAGTTCCTTCTCATGTACAAAACTCAAATAATCAAGCCCCACCCATGCCAGCCAATCAGATTGCAATCGGCAGCCAAGGACAACAAAGATTCAATAATCCACAACCAAGAAGACCCAATCAGTAGAATGGGGGACATCAAGGCTCCAGACACACAAACAAGAGTACAAGCTTCCTCCAACCAGACATATATTCCAAAAGATAAGTAAGATCTGCTGGCCAAAACCAACTCGGACTCAGCAAAGTAGCAAAACAGTGGTGACAAAGTCAAGATGATAGAAACCATAGAAGTCACATACATACAAAGGACACCACACTCAAAAATAGAAGTCAGATATAGGCAAAGGACAAGCATGAAAAGAAAGATTCCACACTCTTCTTTAAAGAGCTTTTGGAGTCCAAAGTTCAAATAACATTGGATCAACTTCTAAATCTTGTTTCAGCTTTTAAGCAATTTGCATTTTACTAACAATCATATACCCACAAATCAGCCATAGAGTGATGATGAAGAGGAAACCCCCAACATCTACACATCCAGTATTGAAGATGTGGATTATCAAGTCCCACTCATAGATGTGGATTATAAAAAGGCAAAGGATCCCTAAGGTACTACTTGATGGAGGATCAGTAGTGAACATCCTCTCTGAGGATCTATTTAAAAAATTTTGTTGCAATGAACTTACACTAGCACCATTTCAGGTCAGAATGGATGACCAAAGGAGGATACAACCTATTGGAATACTACGAGGATAAGAAATTACTATTATGGGACTCTCCAGGATGGAGGAAAGAGATTGTGCATATTCCATGTTATTGGGTAGGCCGTGGTTGAGGGCTTCCAAAGTAAAACAAGACTAGGGTTTAGAAATAATAACGATCAAGAAAGGCAAAAAGAATTTCAAAATCAATATCTCTTCAAAGAGAAGCTTCCCAAAACAAGCTTAGCCACTACAAGCAGAGGGCATTAATATGATTGCAGAATTTGAGGAGGATGAGTAGGAAATTTTCCTTACGAGAAATCCTATGGCTTTCCCCACATTTGAAATTGATCTAATCAAAATTATTGATCAGTATACATGCTCAAATCAACAAACAAATCCATCCAACCATGGTAGAACCGAACACAGTCGAAAAATAGTCAGAACCAGATTCTATCAGCACTAGCATCAAAACTGACAATCAGGCCCAACTAGGTGACCCACTCCATGAGGATATGCAGAAATCAACTGCACATGCCATCCTAGAAGTTGAAGCTCAATTTGAAGAACATATGCCAAAGAGTGCTAGAGTCCAACAAGATGACTTGGAGGAGATGAACCTTGGAGACCCCCACAACCCCAAGACAGTTTTGGTAAGTACAAGTTTCCTCCCACCTTTCAAAATGGCTTTAAAAGACTTATTGACAGAGTATAAGGACGTCTTTGCTTGGCATTATACTGATATGAAAGGAGTAGAACCCAAGTTCTATTAGCACAGAATCAACCTAAAGAAAGATGATGTGCCAGTGATATAAGGAAGATACAGAATGAATCCCAACTATGCCAAACAAGTTAAAGAGGAAATTAAAAAGCTATTGAGAGTTGGTTTTATTTACTTTCTCACACATGTTACCCTCTACCATTTTGTGATTCTTTACTAGATGCTGTAGTAGGTTATGAAATCTATAGTTTTCTTCATGGTTTCAGTGGGTACAACCAGATAAGAATGGCACCTAAAGATAAAGACAAAATAGCATTTGTCACTGAATGGGGAGTACTTTCTTCTAATGTTATGACATTTGGTCTTAAGAATGCTCCTCCAACATTTCAAAAATACATTCAGAAGGTATTTGTTGAGTATCTTACATCTTTTATGAAAGTTTTCCTTGATGATTTTTTAGTATTTGGGAAAAAAGTGGAGCCTCTACAACACCTCAGCTTATGCTTTACCAACTGTAGAATGGCTAGCCTAAGCTTAAACCCAGCCAAATGTGCATTTGTTGCAAGTAGAGGAATTCTACTGGGGCACATCATCTCACAAGATGGAATGGAAATAGATCCAAACAAAGTTTCAACCATTCAACATGCCAAACCACCCAATAACATCAAGCAGCTTCAAAGATTTATAGGCCAAATTAAATGGCACTGCAGATTTCTCAGATACCTTGCTGACATTTGCTATCCTCTCACAAAACTCACATGGGAAACAGAGCCATACATCTGGGGTGATGCACAGCAATATGCTTTTAATATCCTAAAGAAAATGTTATTGATAGCTCCTATACTACAACCACCTAACTGGGCTCTTCCTTTTGAGGTTTTTGTTGATGCTTCTGATGCAACAGTAGGTGTGGCACTTATGCAACAAAAAACACCAAAGTGGTTCAAACCAGTTTACTATGCCAGCAGAATATTAACTAAGCATGAGAGAAACTATGCAATCACAGAAAGAGAAGCACTTGGAATGATCTATGCATTGCACAAGTTCATACACTATTTATTGGGCAACAAGGTGCATTTTCATGTGGATCATCAAGCTCTCATTTATTTAGTGAACAAATTGGAATTAACAGGATGATTGGCCAGATGGATGCTTTTGTTGCAGGAATTTGACTATAGCATTGTGCATAGGCCTAGAAAACAACATGCCATTGCTGATTACTTGAACAAGTTACTATTAGGAGAAGCTCCAACTGGCATCCCAGATGAACTTCCTGATGCATGCATTTTTATGGTAAGAATTGAAGAACCACCAAATTGGTATGATAAAATGATATTCTTTCTCATTTATGGTTTAATTCCTGAAACATTATCTAGGGATCAGAGAAAGAAACTAAGTGTTTTACAGAGCAGACCTTTCCTAGTCATTGTTGGTGTTTTGTAAAGAAGAGGAATTGACCAGGTAATCAAAATATGTGTCCAAGATCATGAGCAAAAAGTTGTCTTAGCTGGAGCCCTAGTAGGAGGACACTTTTTTGGAGACATTACAGGTAATAATATTTTGCAAGCTGGTTTATGGTGGCCTACAATTTTAAAAGATGCTCACAACTGGGCCAAATCATCTTTGCCATGTCAGAGAGATGATAGAACACTTGATAGTGATAGGATGCCCTATTAACCAATTCTCCCCCTGGGACCTTTTTGGAAATGGGAACTAGATTTCATTGGACACATCAAGCCTCCAGCAAAGTTTTTTAAGTAATCAATATATTTTGGGTGCCACTAACTATTGTACAAAATGGGTTGAAGCTATAGCACTCAAAACATGCAAAGCAAGAATATAGCACATTTCCTTTATCACAATATTGTCACCTGATTTGGTGTTCCTATTGAAATAGCATTAGATAGAGGAACACATTTCCTCAACAAAACTATCAGGAAGATGACTAAAATGCACATGATGTTGCATAAAAAATCTACATCCTATTATCCACAAGCCAATGGGCAAGCTGAGAGCTCCAATAAACTGATGAAAAGGTCTACAGAAGAATAGTTGCTGATCACCGTGAGGATTGGGATCAGCACTTGGATTCAGTGCTATGGGCACTTAGAACAGCACACAAGGTTGCAACTGGGTTAATACCTTTCAGGTTGGTTTATAGCTGTGAAGCAGTAGTACCTATGGAATTTCTAGCAGGTAGCCTGAGAGTGGCAATAGATAATAAATTATCTCTAGAAGATTCAATCAATGCAAGATTAGAACAACTGCAATTGGATGAGGATAGGCTTACAAGTTCACATACTATTGATATAATTCAGCATGGATAAACAAAAACATAAAGTTTAAATTGTTCAAAAATGGTGATTTAGTGTTAATGTTTAACACAAAATTGGGGAAAATTCTAGGAAATTTCAAGCTCAGATATGATGGTCCTTTCAAGGTAATTGAGGTTTTTGATCAAGGTACCTTCAAATTAGCTGACCTACATGGGAAATGGTTTCAGGCTCAAAACTTATATTGGACCTGACTCTGCATGTCAGAGTCGACGTCTTTTTTGTAGACAACCTCCTCATTTATGATTGGAAGCTGAAAAACCTGTGCAATAATACCAGGGGAAAGCATGACATTGCCAGTGAGCATACTTCCACTCCATTGAAAATTTTCATACTGTGAGAGACTGTGGGGAAGCTTTCCAAGATGCCCAGGGTAGACTTGCATATGGCAATAAGCCAATCTTTTTTAGTGACTTCTGATGCTTTGACAAGTCCAATGACACTTTAAAATTGGCGAAGCTTGCTGTGAGCATTGGTTTTTTCTGCCGTTGGAGAGGTGACTCATCATCGGATGCAGTCTCCTCTGGATTTGGTATGTCGAAGATCTTCACCGAGGCTGGGATTTGGCATGGACTCTTTCGAGCCGGAGTTATAGATTGCTTAGGGGCCATGCTTGCATCTTGGAGCACTACTGTGCTCAAGAGTTGAAGGTGGGCTCGGGCTCTTTGGATGTGCTAGGAAATGTGAGGCGATGGCTACATTTGGGCGCCATATGTAGAGGGGGCTCATGGGAAAAGCTTCTGTTGATTTTATGATTCAAGGGACAGTTGATCAATGGTGCATGCAACGAACTGCTAGTGATTTTTGGCGTGTGTGAGTGACTGCTTATTATCAGCTTGCATTTATCACTATGGGATGTATTTGTGATGATGGAGTTCATCGGGGAGAGGTCGGTGAGAATGGCTAATGTGGAGGCATGAGGAGGGCGTGAGCCTCATCCGAGTGAAGAGGCTTGTCGATAATGTTTTGATTCATACCGTGTATGCTTGTTGGTTGTCCTGTCAGTACAAAGAATTGGGTATGCCTGAGACATATTCCCTTGTTGTTGGAGCAGGGTCGAAGGGCTGTTAGAAACTCTTCAGTATGTCAGACCGGTGTCTAATGGTGAACAAGTAGTCGGGTCAGAGATAGAGGGTCCCCTTCGGCTTGAAGCGGAGTGAGAGTGGGTGTTGGAGTCGGAGTGAGGTTAGATGGGGGGAATGATGTCGCACGTGTTGGGTGGATCGGAGTTAGAGTTGGATTCTTAATCAGAGTCGGAGTCGGAGTCAGAGTCAGAGTCAGAGTGGAACTATTGTCAGATGATTGTTGGAGCCATGCTCACCACTGTGGGTGCTTCATTGAAGTTTGGCATACGTGCATCACTGATTGGATTGGGTTGGTCTGGATCACTGATTGGAATGGGCTGGTCTAGATTAGAGCGTACCTGAATGTTGCTGTGGATGAAACAAACGTTTCATGTGTGTCTATCGGCGGACTGGTATCGGATTGTAGTCGGAGGCTGTTAAAGATAAATTTGTCGATCTAAATAGCTGAAACATATATATCATCGTGTTTGAGGTCTTTACAGAGTTGCAGAGAGATTTTGTTTATTTTTGCTTGAGTTCAGCCCCTTGGAGACACAGAAAAACTACTTCATCACAACAAAGTCCAAGATTTGAGGAGACAACAGCAATTTGTGTGGTATCTTGAGTGGATGTAGCTGCTTGTCAAGACCAACACTATGAGCAGAGGTTCCTATGCTACCCTCAATGTAGTTGAGAAGGGGACCAAGATTTCATGGGCTCATCTCCTACACTCTTAACTGATGAGCAAAATCACCAAAAAGGACTTGAGCACCTCAAATGCTCATTCAAAGATTGGGTCGTTCATTGCAGCCCTATTCGAATTTGCCAATCAAATGGATGCAAATGGCCCAGCGATAGTTCAACGCTACAGTGCAAAGTGCACCAAAGCAAAGCACGTGCAAACACCCCAAGAGGACAAGGTAAACAGAGACATGATACAAGCCCTGAGGCACTAATTATGGAGAATCAACTAAGTTACAACATCTACTATCGAGATGATACACTCATATATGATAAATTAAAGAAACAAAGTTTGATGACATCCCTCATCACGGACTTGGATAAAGAGAGGATACCAGTTTTCATATGTGATAGTGTTAAGAGATTAATAGTGCATGGGGTTATCATGGAGTTAGCATGGATTCCTAGGGGTGCAAGCCTGCAACCGTATGCAGATGAGATGTAGATGGCGATCGCAACCACACATTGTATATCCATGCAACCAGCATCTCTTGGGATTCTAGTCTATGCTATCCTTCATGAATTCGAGTATTTGCAAAGATGTATCTCTTTCCACATTCTTGAGTCTGTATGTATTCCGTGTCGCATCAGTATGTGTTCTATGTATCCCATAGTGCTTTCCACTAAGGGGGTACACATTGGCGACCATAATCTTATCATTTCTACATATGCGGGGTGGGTGCATATCCTCATGCAAACCCAGTCATGCCCGCATTGTCGGGCAGCACAACATCTGAATCTACTGCAACCTATAGTCTCTGTAGCTGAACTACATGCGAGCATTTTTTGTAAGCAACAATAGATATGCAAGGTGTAAATGGAGATGTTCTATATCAAGACAAATCCTCACGATGCTTTGTTTGGTGACTTGCACCTCGCCAATGCATTGGTTTGGCAGATCTGGAAATTGTGTATGGAAATACATTATATGTCCCACCAAACATGGTCACAAGGACCTTTGGAACCCCTAGTTTCGACAATAAGGCTGCCCCAATTGCCTAGGTGGTCATTTCCACTGGTCGAGATCCCCTGGAGTAGGGAGATGTTCAACAGAATCTAGAGAATGATGTTGGAGGTGCTCTAGAGCATGGTGATGCCTAGTGGGATCCGAAGCACCCTGCACGAAGTGGCAAGGTCACTCTGGCAAGTACAAGGCAACGTTTGTGTTGGAATTCCTCATTGGAATCCTTAGGTCTACCTCATGGGGAGACTTAATGATAGTCTAAGCTTTGAGAGGATTCTATGTTTCTCTAATGCTATTGGTCATATGATTTGGTAGGAGCTCTGTGATTGGGTCTCTCTGCAAGCGTGGTCATTGGGCTTGTCCATGCATGGAAAGCCACATGGCTACTCAATACTGCATGCTGGAAGTCGTCATGACTCTTGGTGGATCTCCTGGGTTCTCTAGCAACTAAATAATTAGTTGTGCTCAATTTTTTCTCTTCTCTTGAACTGACCTGCCCAGGTCTGGATCGGTCTGTTTATGAGCTCGAATAAGGTCGATCGACTTAAGGAGACAGTGCATGGCAAATCTCAGTATCCTGACAATTTCTGTCATGATAATTGGAGTGGATTAGTCTCTTATGGTCAAGTGATTCTTGCATATCACATTGATATTCTTCCCTCAATTAAGTTCTCTCTGTTGCACTTTTATTCCATGCATTATTTAATGCCATTGGAAGCTATTCAATCTCTTGCAATCCCGTGCCAATAGCTCTGTAGTTGATTGCATGGTAATCAAGTCCCATAACAAATAAGTGGTATTAGAGCAGAGTAGAAGGTAACCAGTGCCTTGAAGGTGGAAAAGCTATGCATGTCGAAGAGTTCAAGTCACAAGGTGTTCTCAAGTCCCATGAAGCAAAGAAGTAGAAGATTCAAGAAAGATAGGATGCTACTGAAGTGCTTGTATAGGCTTGTTTCCAAGTTCAGTTGAATCCCTTGAAGTTTGGAAATGGATACACTGGCTAAGGAGAAATCTGGAGGGATCACGGTCATAATCAATGGTAAGAATTTTCAATGTGGCAACTTGCAACGCATTTATTGTCTAGTGTAGAAAGGACTCTAGGAGTTGTAGCAGGCACTGAAAAGAAGCCCAAGGAGCACTATGATGCAGACAAGATCCTAGCATGGGAGGAAAAATATGAGAAGGCTATCAGTTTGGAAGGGCTCTCGGACTAGAATACTTCCACCACCTTGACATGACCATGATAGCAGCAGTAGCAAAGAGCTGGTGAACACTAGAGACATTGTTTGGGGTTTGTATGAAGCATTACAAAGCCAATATTAAGCAAGAATGATTCGACCTTTAAATGGATGAGTCAAAGTCACTTGGAATCTTTCTGAACAAGATGCAATTTTACTTAGGCAATTGCATGCACTTGTTGCACATATGGAGGATAAAGATAAAAAGGTGACTCTCTTGAAAAGTCTTCCTTTATGTATAAACTGTACATATTCTATGTCTGACTGATGACATGGATTTTCTCGACTATGTAGGCATGCTCATGAGTGAAGAAAAGTGCAATAATTCTTCAATATTCAAGACATCAAAATCTTATGCTATAGAGGACAAAAGGAAGACTGGTCAAGATGCTCGAAAGGAGAGAAACTACAAAAAATGTAGCAAGTTAGGCCATTTAGAAGCTCAATGCTACACAAAGTAGCGAGATGAAGCCAATAAGTCTATGAAAGGTAAAGAGATGGCACATGCATTAGAAGAAAAAGAAGAGAGCATAGCCCTGGTTCATATTGGAAATATCGACTATACATTTTGATCTTTTCTTGGTCCTTTGTGGACAGTCGGTGTATTACTGTGAGCTGGTCCTTTTGTAGGAAGTAACAATAAATGACCTTTTGCAGGCATTTTTGTTTGATTGGCCTTTTCTACACAATTGCTTCCTTTTTTTTATCTTTTGTAGACAGGTTTAATATTGATTCTTCCCATTTTGGTCATGGGGGGGATCTTTTTCCTTTTTTTCTAATCTTTTATAGATAGGTTTAGTATTGATTCCCTTTTCTAATCTTTTGTAGATAGGTTTAGTATTGATTCTCCCCGTTTTGGTCACGGGGGGGATCATTGGAATCCTTAGGTCTACCTCATGGGGAGACTTGATGATAGTCTAAGGTTTGAGAGGAGTCTATGTTCCTCTAATGCTATTGGTCATATGATTTGGTAGGATCTCAATGACCTTGGGTCATCTTTGGAAGCATGGTGATGGTCTTGTCCATGCATGGAAAGCCATGTGGCTACTCCATAGAGCATGCTGGACGTGGTCACGACTCTTGGTGGATCTTGTGGGTTCCCTAGCAACAAGGTTTTTGCTCTCCTTCTAAATCGACCTACGCAAATCTAGGCTCGGGGTGGGATGCGTCAATTTTACGAGCAAAAACCTATGAGCAGGTTTATACGAGCGTGTTTTTCTAGAGATTTTAAAAATAGTATTTCTTTAGGAAACATGGTTTTTACACTTTTATTTTCATTAGAACTAGATCCCTTTATCATAAAAATATACAAACTAGTTACTCATTCATTTTTACATAACATAAATCTTCTTATTCATAGACATCCCTTTGTACCCTTGTAATTACCTTAAAAAAGTATTGAAAAATAATTCATTTAAGAAACATCCCTCATAATCACTCTCAACATAATAATATTATACATAAATAATTACTTATTAAACACATTTATATCATATGGCAATATCTTTCAAGTGTTTTTATAGTATTAATAACAATATATTTATGGACATGTTTCTATAGAAGTTTAAATTACTATAAATAAGTATTAACTTGGGCTTATATATCACTCTCATAAAATACATGTAATATTTAATACTATATATGCAAGGTTTTCCAAAATATAACCCCATAGATGTGCTCAAATGGGGTTTTTCGATCAATTTGAGTGGCTGAATGACTATATTTGGACATTGGATATGAAAGTTATGTCACTTTTAAAAGTGCTATCCAAGGTAGTTTCGCCAGCGAAACTACCTTGAAAGACCTTGTTTAAAGGGGCTGGCGAAACTACCTTGATGGCTTGCTTCAATGAGTTTTCTTTGGAGAAACCCTTTCATGAAGATAGGGTGAGAGAGGTTTTTTAATGTCACCCCCTATTAAGTAAAAAGTTGTAAGAAGGATCATAAGGGAATTTTCATAGAGAAGTCTACTCTACATGTGGGTTTCTTCAAAAGCCATCCCATTATGTTCTCACCATTCCCAAAGATTCACATAAATATTCGTGTATAAAATAGGCATTCCTATAATACTTTTCATATTTCTAAGTGAAACTATGTTTTCTTCTGATCCATTTTTGTCATATTTTTGCATAGTTGGAAGCTTTTTTTTTCCTTCGCTCGGACGCTCAGAAGATTTCGCTCGGAAAATGCTCGTCCCCGCTCAAGGTGTGTGTGTGTTTAGCTTGATGCCTTAATGTTGTGTGCTCCAAGGTCCGTCAACCTGAGGAGATAGTGCATGGTGAATCTCAGTATCATGATCATTTTTGTCATTATAATTGGATTAAATTAGTCTCTTATGGTCAAGTGATTCTTTCATATCACATCTATATTCTTCTCTCAAATCAGTTCTCTCTATTGCACTTTTATTCCATGCATTATTTTATGCAAATAGAAGCTATTCAATCTCTTGCAATTCTGTGCCAATAGCTATGTAGTTGATTGCATGGTAATCAAGTCCCATAACCAAAAGTTTGCACTTGGTGCCTACTTTACGTCTTGTTATGGGCGGCTGAAGAGTGCTGAGCGCGCCATCCTCACCACCGCTATTGTGAGGCAAGCGAGGTCAATGGTGAGAGGTCTGTTCACAATTGCACAATCTCTTATAGCAGGAGGCAGACCAGTTTTGCTTTTGTTCCTTGCGGTTCCATGGTGGCGGCTACGAATGTCAAGTACACCAAATTTTTTGGAAAAGCCCAGAGATGATCCGGACACACATGTCTGACAATTCGATAAGATTTATGCACTCAATGTACCGATTGTTGTGATATGCTGCACAGAAGGAGGTGTTGTTTGAGTCCATTTGGGAGGGGAAGGCATCAAGATGGTTGGCAAAATACCCTACAGATCACTTCACAACTACGATGCTATCACAATCGCATTCTGAGGTAGTTTTGCAAAGAGAAGACGATTCCACAAACTCTGGAGGGATTGTGGATCCTGGAGTAGGGCGATCAGGATGTCGAAGAACATGCACTAAGTTCCATCAACTTTTGCAACGTGTTCCTTAACCCAACAACCTACAGTGGAAGTGCCCAATGAGTACTTTACTGTTGAAGTGTTCAAGGATGTGCAGATCACAGTGGCAACCGTGGACAAAGGAACAGTGCCCCTGAATGATGTGGTTGTGCAAGCGATTCATGCGGGGGAGGCACTTCAAGGTCGGATAGCCAAGCATCGCAAAGCATCCAAAGGGAAAAGCAAATCCAAAAAGAAATCATCGTCGAGGAAAAAGCACAGAGCTAGCAACGACGAGTCGAATGATGACAGTTCAAACAAGATGGTGGCGATGATGGGGTCCCAAAATCACTCTTCTTCTAGAGGTGACAATGGTGAAGGAGGTTGTGGCTGTAGATGAGGAGGTGGCAGTCATGGTGGAAACGACCAAAGAACTGCCTGTTTTGCCTAGAATTGATTCATTGGTGAAACAAGTTCCCAGAGGCCGAAGAGTACGATAGGCAAAAAATGGAGTGGCAAAAGATGGCCGGGAAAATGCCAAGCACGTCAATGGTCTAGATCATGGTTGATAATCCAAAAGTCACACCTAAGTCAATGTCGTGACCCGATCGGACAAAGAGGTATGGGGCTTATCTGCAAAGACAACATCACTACTCCATTGGCTAGTGTAGAAAGCGGTGCAAAGTGCAAAGGCAAGTGGTGGACTTGGTCAAGGAGGAAAATCCACCAGAGGAGGTGTAAGTTCACAAACTAGTGGCAGAGACAATCTGTAGAGTGTAGTTTGCAAAAGTGTCACGTTTTGAGGTAACATAGGGGCCGCTGTGGGTTTGGGACGAATCCCAGCCTCTGAACGTCATTCCAAAACCAACACCAATGCATGTGCCGAATGTGACACACAATTCGATGATGGCAGTTGCACAATATGTGAGTTCAGAGCTGAATATCTTCTGAACGTGCCAATCTAGATCTCTATCAAGCGATTGCTGAAATTGATGCCATAGTTTCACAAGCAACTGATCAAATCCTTGACGGGTGAAGTTGTAGTGCCAGAGGTGGACGTTTTTCAAGTCGCATCAATTCCATTTTCGGCAGTTCCACTCATTGACATGCATATTTTGGTTATCTTTGTGAGAGCACCAAAGGATAAATCTTTTTGCAAGTGCTGATCGACAGAGGGTCCGGTGTCAACATCGTAACCTTGAAGACTTGGATGGGCTGGACTAAATGGGAGCTAGCACCATTCTTGCTGCTGTGGATGACGAATCAGCGCCGATGAGTTAGGCCACTCGGAATCCTCAAGGAATCCTCAAATCCGTGGTGATGGAGGCTCGATGGAGGTTGCTATCGTCTCATTCCTAATACTCATCATGGAGGTGCCCAATCTAGGATACAATTTCTTATTGGGTAGACTTTGGTTGTGGCAAGCCAGAGTCAATCAATACTAGGAGCTCACACATTATCAGTTTGCATTTCAATGGGAGTGATGTGCGTGCTAGAAGGAGCAGTACGACCAGTGTTGGTTGAAACAGTCAACATGGCGGACGGGATGACGATGAGGAGACAGAGTTCTTGTGGGAAAATCAAGATCTTGTTTCTTTGTTCACAATAGATTTCAAAGAAATCTCCATGTAGTACATGCTTCCAAGACCTTTTGCAAGCATGGCAACTCCACTACTGCAGCCCGTGGCGATGGATGATCCAATCACTGCAGATTCGGATTTGCAGGATGTATTTGAGCAGGAGAGGGAGTTCGAGGAATGCATGACTTGAGTGACACAATTTTTATGGGAGACAATGGGAGCTCCAAACCAATCAAGGTCAGCACACTGCTTGGTGAGGAATTCTAGACGGAGTTGGCGTCCGTGTTGATGGAGTTCATAGATGTGTTTGCAAAGGATAATTTGACATGCAGAGCCTTGACTCCAAGTTCTACTAGCACCAAGCCAACCTAAAAAAGGATGCCACAGCAACCAAAATGCAGAGATACAGAATGAATACGCATATGGTGAAGCAAGTTAAGGTGGAACTAGTGGGATTCATAGTGCAACTTCAGAATCCAGAGTGGATTTCTCTGATTGTCATTGTGCCAAAAAAGAATAAGAAGCTATGGATTTGTGTGGATTATCGAAAGCTGAATGCCAGAACAATGCCAGACACATTTTTCCTTCCCTACATGGATTTGATGTTGGATGAGGTGGTGGGGCATGAGGCCTTTTCTTTTCTAGATGGGTACAATGGTTACAATCAGATCAAAATGGCCTAGAAGATTAGCGCAAGGCAGCATTCATCACCATATGGGGTTTCTATGTATGTACCATGATATGGTTTGGGTTGCGGAATGCCCCATCCACATTTCAGAGATCCATACAAGAGATCTTTGAATGGAGTTTATGCAGATATTCTTGGATGATCTCAGTGTGTTTCGAGTCACTTGGAACACTTGAAGTAGTGCATAGGCCTGGATTGTAGCATGTGGTTGTAAAGTATCTGTCTCATTTGGAATCTAGCAAGCCCGCGATCAGTATTGAAGATGAGTTTTTGGATGTGTAGCTCAATTCGATCTTCATGGTAGCTGCTACGAAAAGCAATGTGGAGAAGGTACATTTAAAAACCCCATGGTCCTAGTATGATGATTTTCTCTTCTTTATGACTTCAGGAATGATGCCGAAGTACCTAACAATAGATGAACACAAGCGGTATCCTTGGGGAGATCGCCAACATTTGATCGGATGCATTGCTCAAAACCCTGCATGAATAAGAAGAAATACTCAATGGACGCACATTGCGGAGTGGCAGGCAGCCACTTTGCAAACCCCAAAAAAAGCCTTGAATCAATATGTGTTGAATTAACAAAACTAATTACATGAAAATGTAGAAATTAATTAAGATGAAATGCACAATGCAAAAAGGACAAGGAATGCAAAACGTGGAATGTGGAATGCAAAATGCAAAAAAGAGAGGGAATGTGGAATGCATGCAGAAAAGAGAGGGAATGCTGAATGCTGAGTGTGGAAAAGAGATGGAATACATAATGCAAAAAACAAAGGGAATATTGAATGACAAATGTAAAAAAGAGATGGAATGTGGAATGCAAAATGCAAGAAAGAGATGGAATGCATAATGCTAAAAAGAGACAGCATGCAAAATCCGAAAAGAGAGGGAATGTAGAATGTGGAAAAGAGATGGAATGCATAATGCAAAAAAGAGATGGAATGTAGAATGTGAAAGAAGAGGAAAAGAGAAGAGAGGGAGAAGAAAAGAGAGAGAAGGAGAAGAAAAGACAAAAAGATAAGGGAGGGAGAAGAGAAGAGGGAAAGAAAAGAGAGGGAAGGACAAGAAAAGAGGGATGGACAAGAAAAGAGAGGTAGGAAGAAAAGAGGGAAAGAGAAAGCTAGGAGATGAAAATAGAGGAAAAGGGAAGGAAGGAGAAGAAAAGAGAGGGGAAGGAGAAGAAAAGGGAAGGGAGGGAGATATTAAGAGAGGGAAAGAGGGGGAAAGAGGAGGGAAGGGAGAAAAAAAGAGAGGGGAATTAGACAAAAAAGAGAGGGAAGGAGAAGAAAAGAGAGAAAAATAAGGGAAGGAGAAGAAAAGAGAGGGAAGGAGAAAGGAAGCCTCAGAAGAAAGGGGTCTAAGCACGGTAGGGTGTATGTACTATTGGCCAGAGGTATACTATTAATACAAGGTTTTTTATATGTAATGGAAGTCTAGTCAATATACTGTGTTAATTTAGATTTCCTTGCTTTATTTAGAAAAGAGTAGGTTGTATTGAAAGTACTAGTAGATTCTCATGTAGATCACAGAGGCACGTATGAATATCTTTGAGTAAGCAGAGCCCATTTTGAAACTTGCATGCTACTCAATTTCGCACATTCAGAATCTACGAGTAGGTGCAATCACTGCTCTAGGCTCTCTCTCTCTCTCTCTCTCTCTCTCTCTCTCTCTCTCATCTTTGGGACCTCTCCCATTGCACTAGGATTCAAGAATTGATTTACAAATTATTCAAGCTCGACAATCGGGAAAGCTTATCAACATATGTCCCCCTTCTCTACCTCATTTTACTAATCTTCTTTTATCTAAATGATTGATCAACTTTTGCATGTTGTAATCCTTAGATAAGTTGAAAATATTTCCATCTTTGGGTTTCTAATCCTTTGTTAAGCATACTACATGTATGTATTTGTGATTCACTAGTTGGATTGTGAGAGAATCCTCTATGTTCAGTGGATGTAGCTAGATGTCTCCTAAACAATGCACAATCTCCACACCTAAAGAGTTACGAGGCAAGAAGAAATATGCATATTAGTTTAAGATAAATCTCAAGACAGCTATAGATGATTAATCAACATATGGGGGTCAGAAGAGAGACCCAATCAGAGAGGGTACCTATGAAAGAAGAGTTAAAAGAAGATTTCAAAGAAGTATACATGGACATCTACAAGCAAGACACCATCATCAAAAATGGGATAGGGGAAACTCTGGCTTGTGCCTTGCTGCATACAAGCATGAGGAGAAGGTAGATTGGGCAGATTAGGAACATGTACAAAATGAGTCACCATCTTGTGGCTCTCTCTCAGATGCGAAGCCATGGAAAGATGTGAAGTCACAGGTTTTCAAGATATCTATTATGAACTATCATTCACAAGAACTTACTAAAGAGGAGATGGCTATAGTCGCTGCTTGGGAAAACTAGCATGAAGAAAGACTTGCTTGCACTTCCTGTCAACTACAACAAGGTGTCCCCCCCTCCCCACAAGATGTGGTATGCAACATATCCCCCCCCCTCCCTCCTCACTGTCCCTCTTTCACTCCCTCCTTTCCCATAAATAACTCCCCTACCACTCTAATAAGTGGCATGCTCCCAATCCCCCACCCCCCTCAGCTCTCCAAGTTGCCTCCCCCCCCTCCCCCCCGTGGCCAAGGAGAAGGAGACTGAGCTTGTTCTCCATGAGCACAAGGGCACTAGAGGTCATCTTGAAAGGAAGACTAAAAAGATTCAAGATTCCATTGCAAAGATGCTTCAAGGGCAATTATCTGGCAATTGACCTCAATCATCTAAAGGACAACAAAGCTAACAATGAAGCAAACCTTCACAACATTTGCAATAACATTACCATAGCACAAATGCATTTGAAGAATGTATACTCCTACGCATGGACCGAGAGGCTAAGGTAGAATTGAAATCAAAATTCCTTAAGAGTCTATCTTATTCTTAGCAAGGCCTCATATCCACAACCTCACCCCATGGCCTATTGATCATCCATCCATGATATAGGAGATTGGGTTGATAGTTAAATGGTAAGAAGTATTAGTTGTCCTTTTTGTTTGTTGATATTCAAATGCTTAGGAACATTTCATTGGAATATATATTTTCTTTGTAAACATTGTTGCAGGTGTGCATATTGTGGGTTGGGCTTTCACCTCCCTAGGTTGGATTTTATTGTCACACTGTGCCGTCATCTGTACTACCTGTTTTGTGCTTTGTTATTTTTTGCACACAAGACTATGTGTCATGAGAGCAGAGTTGTTATAAGGAAGTGCGAATAATTTTGATTTCTACAATGGGTTTCAAAAATCGACAAGCAACACCCATTGAATCCAGCCACCAGTAAGTACTCCAAATTCTTATAAGGGTATGACATTACTTTGCATTGTTATTGTTGTTATAGTACTTAGTACTCTATTGGTTGCCACTTGATACATTTCTTGATTTAAAGACATGTGTAGTGTACTTTTGTAACAAGAGAAGTATCTTCAAATATTTTGTTGTAGTATATAATGACTATTTTGTGCTCTTCAAATTGCTATGGGTAATATGAATTCTTACACTTGTAAATACTATAGAATATTAGTACTATGACTACTATCTACTTTTTTTATTTACACTATCATTATTGCTATAATTTATTCATGATACATAATATTATTTTTGTGAATTGTATCAAAGAGCTTTGTTTCTATTCATATTGTTAGTATGTGAAAACTAACAAACAGAACATTGTTATTACATATGACAATGGTGTGAAAAGTAACCAAGTAGTGGGATTTGCACCAAGAAAATACTATAAGTACTTTAAACTCAATTTTGATTAACACCATGCCTCCTATTAGTACTTCAGTTACATTTATAGTTAGTTTAAGTAGCCCAAGATACATACTTTAAGTGAAATGGTAAAAATTAGTAGTTTGAATTCGTGCTTACTTTTGGTAGCTTGAATACTCTTAGTTTTGATAATCGGATTGATAGTTAAATGGTAAAAAGTACTAGTTGTCCTTTTTTTTGTTGAAATTAGAATGCTTAAGAACATTTCATTGGGATTTACTTTCTTTGTAAAATTTGTTGCAGGCATGCATATTTGGGTTGTGCTTTCACCTACATATGTTGGATGTTATTGTCACATCGTGTCTCCATATATACTACCTATTTTGTACTTTGTTAGTTTTTACATGCAAGACTATGTTTCATGAGCAGAGTTGTCATAGGAAAGTGCCAACCAATTGGATTTCTCTACAATGGGTTTTAACAATCGATAAGCAGCACCCATTGAAGCCACTAAGTACTCCAAATTCTTAGTAGGATAGGACATTTCTTTGCGTTGTTATTTCTAAAGTACTAAGAACTCTATTCATTTCCAATTGATGCATTTGTTGATTTGAAGACATGTATAGGGTACTTTAATCGAGAGAAGTATCTTCAAACATTCCACTATAGTATCAAGACTATTTTGTGCTCTTTTAATACTATGAGTAGTATGAATGCTTACACTTGTGAATACTCTATAACATTAGTAGTGTGACTATCTACTGTGCTTGTTTGTACTATTATTATTGCAGTACTCTATTCATACTACATAATATTATTTTTGTGAACTATAACAAACAACTCCATTTTTTTCATATTGTTAGTATGTGAAAACTAACAAATAGGTCTAATAATGTTGTTATTACGTATGAGAATGGTGTGAAAAGTAACCAAGTAGTGGGGTTCGCACCAAGCAAATACTGTAAGTACTTTAGAAACTCAATTTTGATTAATGCCATGCCTACCATTAGTACTTCAAATACATTTATAGGAGATTTATAGTTACTTTAAGTAGCCCAAGATACATACTTTAAGTGAAATGAAAAAATAATTAGTTTGACTTCATACTTACTTTTTGTAGCTTGAATACTCTTAGTTTTGATTAATACCCTACATGATCATACTTACTTTAAATAGCTATACATACTTTAAGTAGCTTGCACTATGTTGTATGCACACATGGAGTATACTTGTAGATATCATACATACTTTCAATAGCTTGAATACTATATGAACTATGTTTGTATGCATACATGGAATATACTTGTGAATAGCATACATAATTTTAGTATCGTAAATAGTAGATGCATTATATTTGTATGCATGCATAGAGTATACTTGTGAATATCGTACATACTTTCAATACCTTGAATACCATATGCTACAAAAAAGTGGAGCTCATTTTGGGCCCCTATAAGAAATTCATTATTTTCTTATTTTCTTGGCTCAAAATTGAAATTTTTTAGAGTGAGAAGCACAACTTTATACAGTCAAGCATTCAATTAGAGATATAAATCGTGAAACAGATAAACTAACATTTTGAAGTTCCTTCTCGAGCATTTTTTTGTGTGTCATAAATGTTACATTCAAGGACTCAAATGGTTTTCTACTATTTTGGTGTGAAATTTGGTGATTTTGGCACCACCATTGTGTCTGGAGTAGGCAAAAACCCCCAAAATGACTTTTGAACCACTAAATTTGATCTCCTAGAGGGGTTAAAATCAAGCACCTAACAAGAGTGTGCTTAAGAAACAAATTTGGGCACTTGGCTCCATGCCAAGTGCCCAAATTGCTTTCTTAAGCACATTCCTGTCAAGAGCCTATTTTGGTTGTTTTGACCTCTCCAAGAGGACATTTATGACACTTAAAAATGCTCGAGCAGGAACTTCAAAATGTCAGTTTATCTGTTTAGCATTTGGTGTAGCATTTATGACACACTAGAAAACAAGAGTGGGAACTTCAAAATGTCAAGGTGTCGAGCATCTCTAGAGAGAGAAAGTCTATGTTTTTTAAAAAAGAAAGCATTTCCAATGTAATGGTGGCCTCTCTCTCATTGGAGGATCTCTATTTTTTGCCTAACGTAAAAGGCCCCAAAATGAGCTCATTCTTTTCCTAATCAGTGTGAATACTATGAGTACATGAGTGTAGTACATAATGAATATTATGTACGCTATACACAGCATAGTATTAGTACTATGAATACTATTTAATATGTCTCTTTACACTTGCAGTATTGCAATATTGAATCCATGGCAATACTATAAACTCTAACTAATACTAGTATTGCAGTATTATGAATAAAACTATGGCTGCAATAGTGTGAACTAATACTACCTCAGCTGCATTCATCTAACAATTCATACTCATCATGAATATCATACTTTCTTTAACTAGCTTGAATACATACTTTAAGTGTCCTATACTAGGTTGTATGGCTACATGGAGTATACTTGTGAATATCATATATAATTTCAATTTCTTGAATATTATATGGCTATATTTGCATGCATACATGGAGTATACTTCTGAATATCATGCATACTTTCAGTATCTTGAATGATAGATTACACTACATATAGTGTAGTATTAGTACTATGAATCTTTGTTAAAATATTTGCATACTATATAGGTGTACACTATAGATAGTATAGTATTAATAATATGAATACTTTTTAAAAAGTATTAGTACTATGAACACAGACAGTAGATTATTAGTACTATAAATACTTTTTAAAAAAATTTGCATACTACATAGTATTTGTGAATAGTCTCAACCTTGTATAAATTAGATATATTTCTATTCGAATACATGTATGGCAATACTATGAGCTAATGCTAGTAATGTAGTATTATGTATAAAACTATGATTGTAGTATTTTGAATATTGTTGACTAATAGTAATATTGCAATACTTTGAATACTAAGTAGTACTTGTTCTTTTATAGTCCTCCAAGTCTTCCATTGAAACTTTTTGTGTTTGGCACCCTTGCAGAATTTGCAAAAAAGACTATTTTAGGGGAAAAAAACTTCATCTCAAAAAGTGGATAGGAGAGCTTCCCTTGATTCAAAAGTGCAAGATGAAAGCACAACCTCTTTTGACTTGAAGCAATCTGGGAATTTTCCAATAGAACAAGATGCCAAGGGGACTAGTGGAGAAGGATCTATTGTTGGTGGAAATAGTGATAATTGTGATACAGCTTTAAATGAGGATGCTTTGAGAAAGATAACCAATCAAGTTAAAAAAGCAAACATTTCTTTGAAATGTTTGAATATTGGACCAAGTAACAATAGTCCAAATTTAAAAAAAACCAAGGGGGAGAAGAAGCTAGCTATGCTTGTGTGGAAATCACCAAGGAGTGGTGACAACAACAAAGTGCTACCTAAAAATGTACACAGGTCACCAAGACTCAAGGGTGATGACCCTAGGCCTTCTACACATAAGTTATGAGAAAGGCTTCTTGCATGGCAAAGGCAAAGAAAAATATGCTTGTGAAGAATAAGATAAGAAAGGGTGTAGGAGCTAGTGAATCTATAGATGTGGATAGTGCACTAGAAAACAATGAATGGATAATTGTGGGTGGACATCATGAGTGACACATAATTTTGTTGATCTATATTGAAACCACTTCTTCTTTATAATGTTTTCTAGGCATGAGTAGTGTGGGGTAGCCAAGAGGTGTGTCAAGCTAACCCTTTTTTTCTTTTAATTGGTTTCAGCCACCAAAACTAATGACCACGATACCTTGCAAGGGGGGGTATTCCATGCATAGTACTGTGCAAGTAGAATTGACAACTAGCAGCAATTCACTTGATCTTTTAGAGCCCTCCTTTGGTGCAAAGACTATAAAAGGAGAAGGAGGGTGCAAAGATTCAAAGGATAAAGAGACTAAAATTGGTGAGAGAGTGCAAGTAAGAGGGATGCACTTAGGTAGGCAATGAAAGGATCAAGAGATGTCTAAAAATGATGAGAGCATTGAAGTAAGAGGGACTTGATTGACGGAAAGAATGGTACTTTCTAGGGAAGAGCATTATGAGATTGTCAGAGGAATAGAAGCAAATCAACCTATTAACTTTTCAGGTTTCAAGCATAGAGAAGAATGTATTTTGAAGAACCAAGAGATGGAAGAGGTTAGGTGGTGTCTGACATCAAGGCAATTGTACTTGTTGCAAGAGTTCCCACCACTAATGACCTACCACTATACATTGACACAACTGTAGAAGGACCAAGAGTTCTCACCAATGACCTACCACTTGCTACTTTGTTTACCACTATCCATAAGAATACGAATACTAGTGTAGTGATGAGGCTAATGAAAAAGAGCCATTAACCTATGTTGTAGCAAGATCCATTGACCTCTGTTGAAGCAATCACCAATGTTTAACTTATGCTTTGTTCCTCAATAAAGTTTGTTCTTTCACTTGTTCTCATTTTTTATTTTTTTGGATTATCTTCATTGAGACTGCTATTTTTCTTTATGCATCTAAAATGTGGGTAGGTGGTGTCCTTCAACCCATTCTCAAGAAGCTTATTGTGCTTGACCCTAATAGTACATTTTGAAACATTGGTTCAATAAAGACATGCCAATTTTGTAGCAAGGTCCATTGCATAGAGTGGGGCAACACATTGTGTCCCTAAGGCTTGACTATTTGAGTACATTTTCTCAGCTGCAAGAGCCTTTTCATGTGGGAACTTGGTCGTCGGTCATGGAGAAGAATTGTGTACCACTTATCAACCTCATCTACAAGCTATCCCAATATGTTGGAGTTACACTAAACTTTATTATCTAGTTGCATTCAAAAGGAAGGGATCTACCACCCAAAGTGTAGTTTAGAGCTACTGCTCCTAAAATGGTTTTCGGCCTTTGATGAAATGGGTATGACATATGATCCCAAGTATACACTTATAGTAGATGATACTTGGGATAAAGGGTTATGCAACCCTTTGCATACATGTATATCACCACAACACTAGAATGGAGCCCAAACCAAATTATGAGTTGGTACTCATCATCATAGGGCCATACCTCATGGAATTGGCACAATACTAGAGTTGTGGAGGATCAACCATATGACTATTTTAGATTTGTGGTTGTTTCAAAGGTATAAGACATCGATCTCATGAAACTTCTTCAAATACATTACTTGTTGGGAGGAGGGCAACAACAAATTTTTCATTTGATTTTTTCAGACCCTATACCAGATCAGTGGAGTGAGATCGACAATAGAGTAGAAAACCTTCCCCTAGCTTTAAGTTTGCTAGTAGTCGATAGTGTTAAGTCTTTTGAATTACATGAAAGTAAAAGAGCCTACAACCTCTACATCATAGTTACCACCAAAGAAGTTTTAAGATTTCTTAATCCTAAAAATCAAAGTATTGCCTTTTATTACATAATTTGTTTAGAAATGAATATGCTCTTCCATGTTGTATTGAAAGGTTTAGAAATGAATACATTGGTGAGGTATGCTATTATCTGTATTTAGGTTGGTTCTTCATTATTATCATGTCTTGTTGGAGAGACAATTTGTTAAAGAATCTCAGCTTTGTTTTGTGAAAATAGGAATATATTAGGTCTTCGATGTTGCTATCTATATGTGGGAGTCATATATATTTAAAGGAGGATTACCAAAAAGTGAGCGAAGAAAAGCGAGCAGCCCCAAATAAGCGAGCAAGATTAAATACGTTTCAAGCGAGCGAGAACCTCATCCAGCATCTTATTCCTCTCAATATCATTGGAACAATTGATGTGATCATAAGCAAATTTAAAATATTCCAACAATGAAGGCATGCCTGAAACTCACAATTAACTTCTCTTTCATCCCCATACTATCAATTTGAGTCGTTGTGGAGAGGTAGAGACATAACAATACATAAAATTTGTGATAAAAAAAGCAAACACTACTCAGATTGAACATCCACACAGCAAGATAATGATAGATCACAATGTAGAATATATGGCTGAAAATATGTAAACATGATCATGTGCTACATATACATATCATGTCTTTTATGCTTGCAGAAGATCATCCATACATTCGATCCAAAAACATGGAAATAGAACTAACTATGTCAAAAGAAAAAAAACACATTTTCATCATAAGGATTAATTTTGCTTAGTGAAAATACCTATGTAATCTGGACAATACCATGCTTTAAAAAACTTAGGGAGCCAAAAAAGGATTTTAGCCCTCCATATTTCTATTATGACCAATGTCTGAATGATAGTTCTATCGGAACTAGAAATGAATGCATCTAACCACTATGTTGAGTGCTCATCCAGTATCCTGTAGACTATTATGTTAAACTCAATACGTGACCACAAACTCAAGCATAAGAGGAGCATGATTCAAGTGAAATAATTGGAAAAGACACTCGGTAACTAGTATCCTACTGCATCTAACGAAAAATATGCACCAGGCATTAACAAGCTTTTATTTCCTCCTGTATAAGCAAACTCGTATCTTGTAGTATGAAAAACTTCAAGGAAAACATTGCACTTAATGCATCAGTTAAGCCAGTGACTACTCATCATGCACAATCAAACAATCATCAAGGAAAGTCTAGTCAAGCAAGTTGAAGCAAAAAACCAAATATCTATTCGGATCTATTCCGTGGTGTATCCGCCAACCATAAGTAGCAAAAGAACCTATAAAAAAAGCAACATAGGGATTATGCCACTTACCATGATCACTTCCATGCTACAAATAAGGGAATACATAGTCATTTTAGGGTACTTTTAGGGTTCATTCCCAACCACTAAAAAGAGAGCCAATGCTATCTATTTGTATTCATAAAATCTTTATGAACATTATCATGTTCAATATAAGGATAGGAGCCAACTCAATGGGTAGTCTTAAACAAATATAAATACTATTCAAATTTTAACCTTATGCAAAAGCTTTTTTTTTAACACAAAGTAAAACTTGATTATACATATAGATGGGAATCAGGTCACCATTGTAAGTATGTATTTAGTAATTAAGTTGAAAATATTCCCTTAGAAAAATAGCTCAATCAACATAGTACCCATATTATATATCCAAAATTTACAAGATCTCATTCATACCATTAGATTGTTTTCATCACTTGTCATCAGTACTAACCTCAATTGGCATTATGTATTTGGGTCAAAATAGTTTTTAGTATAGGATATAATGGAGCAATACATTTATGTAATATCTAGTGATCATAGTTTCTAATATAGGATAAAATGGAGCATAGAGTAATGTTGTCATTCAAAAATGATAATATACCTTCCTTGACCATATACAAGTATCATGCATTCATAAAAAAAGTTAGTCATAAACTGCAATATAATGTGCCCATAATGCATGTACATTAAATCTTCACATGTTAGAATGTGAGAAAGGGAATAATTTAACTATGAAATCAGGGATCAATGTAGGAAATGGTCTTCTATGCACACATATATGCTAAGGGTCCATCTAATACAATATTGGAAATAGATGTGAGTATAAGTGTATGCATCCATCGGTGATGTATATGAGTGTATGCATCCATTTGTGATGTATATTGTTGTACTAATCCATGGTGCTTTACGGCTTGAGTTGTTTGTAGCGCAATTAATCACAACAATTTTGTATTTTTTAAAAGAAAAATGCCATAAACATTTCATGCTGCAAAACACACACAAAAAAATGGCATTTGTAGCATTAATCCAAGCATTTCCTACAAGCAATCTCCATCCCTCCCTTTCCTGCTTACTCTTTCGGCCACCTCCACCCTCTTGTTGCCCTTCAAGACTGCCTCTTGCCTCCTCGCCTCCTTGCTTCCTCACCGCCTCACCTCCTTGCTTCTTTGCCTTCTCACCTCCTTGCATCATGCTTGTTGCTGGCAATTCCAAGGCTGTCCCTCCCCTCATTGGCCAGCTCCTCTACTCCTCACGTCATCCTTCTCCTCATTTTGGTGTCTCCAATGAATAGCTTGGGGGTCTTGTTTTTGGAGGGGGGAAGCATAAGAATGGCAACACCTTAATGCGCTATCATTTTTCATGCTTTTGCCACCCAAAAACAAGACCTGCAAAGCCCTTGCTTAAGCTTGAATGAGCCTCTTGATTTTGGGCGTGTTAAGCCATTTTTGACCATTATACCCCCAAAATCAAGAGGCTCATTCAAGCTTAAGCAAGGGCTTTGCAAGCATTACAAGTCTAGTAAATGAAATCAATCAGATTTGCATATAGTTTTATTAAATGGATAAAATAGGCATGAAAACATCTAAATTGGCTCTTGCCATTTGATTTGATGTATGACATGACCCCATTTGGATTTGTAATTCCAAAGATACGGGGTCTTACTTTTAGGGCTTGAATGCCTAAAATAGGCAACGCATCAATGTGCTGCCTATTTCATACATTTAGGCCTCAAAAGTAGGACCCCATGTAGGACCAAATGAGGTCCTACTTTTGAGGCCTAAATGCATGAAATAGGCAGCACATTGACAAGCTATCTATTTCAAGAATTCAGGTCCTAAAAGTAGGACCCCGTATCTTTGGACTTACAAATCCCAATGGGATCATGTCCTATATCAAATCGAACGGCAAGAGCCAATTTAGATGGTTTTCATGCCTAATTTCTCCATCAATCAAAACTGTATGCATAAATATATACATCGAGATATGCATCAATATATGCATCAATATATACATATGTATGTATGTATATATATATATATATATAGATACATACATACATACATACATGTGTGTGTATACACACACACACACACACACATATATACACATAAAGATATATATGTATGTATATACATACATATATACATACTTACATACATACAGCAAAATGGGGGTCTTGATTTTGGGGGGGGGGTATGCCAAAAATTGATAAACAACATTATTTGATGAATATAGTTTTAGTTGATGGAGAAAATGGACATGAAAACCATCTAAATTGGATCTTGCCATTCAATTTGATATATGACATGACCCCATTCGGATATGCAAGTCCAAAGATACGGGGTGCTACTTTTAGGGTCTGAATGCCTAAAATAGGCAACACGTTAATGTGCTGCCTATTTCATGCATTTAGGCCTCAAAAGTAGGACCCCATTGGCAACACAATGGGGTCCTACTTTTGAGGCCTGAATGCCTGAAATAAGCAGCGCGTTAATGCACTGCCTATTTCAGGCATTCAGGCCTCAAAAGTAGGACCCCGTATCTTTGGACTTACAAATCCAAATGGGGTCATGTCATATATCAAATCAAACGGCAAGAGCCAATTTAGATGATTTTCATGTCCAATTTCTCCATATATCAAAATTGTATGCATCAATATATACATCAATATATACAAATATGCATCAACATATACATACATACATACATATATATATATATATATGTATGTATGTATGTATGTATGTATGTATGTATGTATGTATGTATGTATGTACATGCATATATATACATACATACATACATACAAACATCAAAAGTAAGACCCCATTGGTTTCCCATGTCATGCATTTTGTTGTCTCTTGAGCATAACAACAAGCACTTGTGTTCTTTACCTTTCTTTGCAATGGGGGTCTTGATTTTGGGGGGGTATGCCAAAAATTGATCAACAACATTATTTGATGAATATAGTTTTAGTTGATGGAGAAAATGGACATGAAAACCATCTAAATTGGATCTTGCCGTTTGATTTGATATATGACATGACCCCATTTGGATATGCAAGTCCAAAGATACGGGGTCCTACTTTTAGGGCCTGAATGCCTAAAATAGGCAGCGCGTTAACACGCTGCCTATTTTAGGCATTCAAGCCCTAAAAGTAGGACCATATCTTTGGACTTACAAACCAAATGGGATCATGTCATATATCAAATCTAACGACAAGAACCAATTTAGATGGTTTTCATGTCCATTTTCTCCATATATCAAAATTGTATGCATCAATATATACATATATGCATCAACATATACATATACATACATATATATATATATATATATATATATACATACATACATACATACATACATACATACACACACACACACACACACACACACACACACACACACACACACACACATATATACACATATAGATATATATGTATGTATATACATACATATATACATACTTACATACATACAGCAAAATTAGGACCCTGTTGGTTACCTATTTCATGCATTTTGTTGTCTCATGAGCATAAGAACAAGCACATGTGTTCCTTACCTTTCTTTGCAATGGGGGTCTTGATTTTGGGGGGGGTATGCCAAAAATTGATAAACAACATTATTTGATGAATATAGTTTTAGTTGATGGAGAAAATGGACATGAAAACCATCTAAATTGGATCTTGCCATTCATTTGATATCATGTCATATATCAAATCGAACGACAAGAACCAATTTAGATGGTTTCAATGTCCATTTTCTCCATATATCAAAATTGTATGCATCAATATATACATATATGCATCAACATATACATATACATATATACATATATATATATATATACATACATACATACATATATACATATACACACACACACATACATACATACATTTATACATACATACATACATACATACATACAAACATCAAAAGTAAGACCCCATTGGTTGCCTATGTCATGCATTTTGTTGTCTCATGAGCATAAGAACAAGCACTTGTGTTCCTTACCTTTCTTTCCAATGGGGGTCTTGATTTTGGTGGGGTATGCCAAAAATTGATCAACAACATTATTTGATGCATATAGTTTTAGTAGTTTTAGTACACATACATACATATGTGTGTGTGTGTGTGTGTACATACATACATGGATGCATGCATGCATGCATACATACATACATACATACATACATATTGATGCATATAGTTTTACTAGATGGAGAAAATAGGCCCTACTCCGATTTTTGTGGAGAGACACAACTAGACAAATAGAGCAAGTCCAAGGGGTTGCTGGGGACACCTCCCGGCAAATGAAGATGCCCGGTATGCAATTTTAGCACCAATTTTGGGATGTAAGCTGCATAGTCATGTCCAAAAAAAGTTGTTAATTCTTGCATTAAATGTAGGGTGGTGAATATATCCTATTCTGTCATGGGGCCAGAGAAGACGGAGGCAAAAAATTGAACCTCCAAAAAGACTTCTTTTACCAGTCTATGGGGACCGCGGCTCTTACTAGTGTTGAGAGTGGACAAGACAGCTACCATTGGTGTGATATGGGAATCTCCCAATTTGTAATTTTAGCACCAATTTTGGGATGTAAACTACATAATCAGGTCCAAAAAAGTTGTGTCAATTCTTGCATTAAATGTAGGGTGATGAATATATCCTATTTCATCAGGGGGCCTGCAGAAGACGGAGGGAAAAAATTGAATCTCCAAAAAGACTTCTTTTACCGGTCTATGGGGCCTAGCTCTTACTAGCATTGAGAGTGGACAAGATAGCTACCGCTGGTGTGATATGGGAATCTCCAAGTCTCAAGTTTTGGGGTACATGAAATTAGATCATGCTAACGGTAACTCTAAGAGTTCCAAAGGCAGGCAACATTCTTCATCATAGCTGACTCAAATGCAAGGCAGTGAAAATGCCAGGAGAGTTGCTAGGTAGCATTGATTTTGGGAAGGGATATGATGATACTTTGTTGTGTTATGTAGGATATTAATTTCCATTAAATTTGGGACATGTTAGATATAACTTCATAAAATCTTAAGTCATGAAATTAATACATTACAAGTTCAAGCATAAATAATAGTTGTGAAGTTATGCATTAAATATTCAAGCCTAAAGAAGAATTAATCAAGACCTAATGCACCGTACCAGAGACTTTGGCCTTACCCTCATTCCATAGACTTGCCAACGTAAGGCCAAAATTTTCATTCTTAAGAATATGTGGAAAGACCTTACATTTGGCCCACTTTTGGTGAAAAAATTTCATTCTAAAGAATAGGTGGAGTGAAATTGTGTTTGATAAATACAAATCAATGCTCAAGTTTGGACATTATTATATAAAGGTATCCTTTTGAATATATTGGAACACATGAGAGAAATAATATTGAAGATACATGAATTTTTAGACATACTATTAAAGACAAATGAACATATAATGGATGAAATCCTATTGATGATACATAAATTTTCAATAGAACTGTTATTCAAAAGATTTGATGGATTGAATGTAGCTTTAATACATTATCCCTTTTACAAGGGTGTTTGAGTTTAAGGCTTGAAACATAAGAATGAATTTGTGTTGAAGCCTTAAGGATATGTGAAACTTGAAGTAAAAGTACTTACAATGGAAGGGATTATATCAAGATCCTATTAAGGACATGTGAACATATAGTAGAATAATTCTACATAAAATCAGTGGATCAAACTTAATGGCTCAAAAGCAAAAAGGGATGATGGTGCAACCTAGGGGCTACTCTACGGCACTATGGCATCAATCTTTGTAGTTACTATCAAAGGTAGTGTAACTTTTTTGTCAAGGAAAGAGACACGAACCACTCCACATGACCTCGATCTGTATGAACTAGGTTGCACCGACTTGTTTCTTTCATGGATAAAAAGTGACCCTTAGGTGATGCTATAGCACTCCCTTTTTTGGTACATTATTATAGCACAATTGGGGCCTTTTAAACTAATACTAGCTACCCATCAAATACCTTAATGGTAGTTCTCCTACTACTACATACAATATTACCAATAGTAGTCCTAATCCCAATGATAGTACACATAATATTATTACGACCGTCCAACTTTAATCATCATTATATCTATGAATGCATATATATAGGTCTATCTATATCTATACCTATTTATTCATCATCCAATATGTTTGCATTTATTTTTGGTGCTTTGCTTACTTTGAAACTAAAGATAATGTGATTTCATTATTGTTTGCATTCTTGTCAAACATGAGGAGCAGGAATGCATAAGAGTTGGGAGGCACATTATAATTTCTGTGCATATTTGAGCCATTGAATAGCCTATTGATTCTGATTGTTTTCTTTCTTATTAAATCCTTAATTTGGTTATTTCACATCGAACATCGCCATATCAATTCTTTTTTTTTTTGTTCTAGTAATGTCCTATCGCAGCATAGTCTAGGATTGATCAAACAAGATAAATGGGTGCTCACATTTAATATATTTTTGAGAGTCAGAGGATAGTGGCTGTAGACTACAAAATCATCACTTTGAATAAATTTGGCAAGATTCTTCTGATAGAAGGAATAATTTCTATTGCACTAAAGATGAAAGAAAATTATCAAAAGGCTGATACAAGGCTCAAAATCACACTGGTGCTACTAGGCTTAATAGTCATAGGCTAGTAGTAGTACTAGTGTATTTACTAAGTAGTGTGCATACCTCTCCTCATTAAAATTCATAGTCTTCAAAAATACATAAGTCAAAATATTCTAATTAGTTTTATCATCCTAATGTTGAAACGGACTTAAATTCATAGTCTTCAAAAAGGTATAATACATAAGTCAAAATATTCCAATTAGTTTTATCTCAAATAGTAAGAATGGTCTTGTATTAAGAGACGATGATATCTAAAGTGATCTACAAATACTAAGAATGGTCTTATATTAAGAGGTGATGATATCTCAAGTGTTATACAAACCGTAAGAATGGTTTTGTATTAAAAGGTGATGATATCTCAAGTGTTCTACAAATAGTAAGAATGGTTCAAGTGTTCTACAAAAGTATTAGGTACCTCTTAGTGGCTGAAGGGAAGGAGTGATGATATCTCAAGTGTTCTACAAATAGTAAGAATGGTCTTGTATTAAGAGGTGATGATATCTCAAGTGTTCTACAAATAGTAATAATGGTTTTGTATTAGGAGGTGATGATATCTCAAGTGTTCTATAAAACTATTAGATACCTCTTAGTGGTTGAAGGGAAGGGGTTGGAAGTATGGGCAAAATCTCTAGGAACTACAGGATGGTTGCAAGAACAATTTTGAATGTCATAAATGACACTTGCGTTTTTCAAAATACGGGTGAACTATTTTTAAACATTTTCTTTCATGTTTGATAACACTTTTAATAAGAAGAACTATTTTGAATGTCATAAGTGTTGATGCAATCCCATGCAGACAGTTTTTTTTCCCCACATATGGGTGAAGTGATGTTTACGTTACTAAGTTCAACATATCAAGCAATGCATTTGTTTTGATTATTGAAGGAGTTTGATAATAAGACCCATTTCAAATGCAAAAGAATTGTTGTATCAGTAATGGAATCCGCTTTGGAGTGGAAATTCGGTTTCTTTCAAACCACATACTATTGTTGCATAATGTGAGTATGGCTCTAATTAGAAGTTAAGGTAGACTATAATTCGCAATATTGGTATAGTTACACATAGTAACATAAGTTTTATTTTCGATAATCTTCCCAAATAGTGGTTTCCACAAAGCTATGTTGAATACCTCGATAAGGAAATTGTGGAAAAGCTCGCTCGCTTTTTTGGGCCCGCTCGCTTTTCCTCGCTCGCTCTATCGACTGCCTCTATTTAAAGAAAATCTTATAGCTTTAAGTTTGCTAGTAGTCGATAGTGTTAAGTCTTTTGATTTACATGAAAGTAAAAGAGCCTATAACCTCTACATCATAGTTACCACCAAAGAAGTTTTAAGATTTCTTAATCCTAGAAATCAAAGTATTGCCTTTTATTACATAAATTTGTTGTATTATATTTTCTTTTATTTAACAAATATATGCAATAAGGAAAAAATATGTCATCAAAGACCTGCATGGTCACATCTCCTTGGCATACACGTTTAAAGGGCAATTACCAACTGTTGGAAATCTAAACCAAGTTTCAAGCAACATTCCAAATTATCAAAAATTAGAATCTGTAGATGTTCATAATTTTCCATGTGCAAGAATTATTATAGAAGTCTTAGGATGATACCTACAAGTTTTTCATTATCCTGGAAGAACATCATGTGGAATATAGTAAACATCTTTATGACTCCTCACCTTGTGTGTTGCCTGTGGCATTGGAAAGTTGACCACTACTACATTGTCTATTGATATGATGGCCTTTGGTCACCCTGCAAGAGTACATAATTGATGGGGTTTTTTGGTAACAGATGCCAATGATGAATTCCTCCCTAATAGCAAATACGTTACCCCATCCATATGTTGTGACCTCGAATAGCTTATGCTTGGGCTTCTCACACATCACCACATAGTATTCTGCATTTTTTGCATTATTTTTAACTGCATGAACTGCAAAGTTATCTCCCACTACTACAACATCCAAATGCATGGCAGTTCATGGAATGCTTTAAGATCTTTAGCACACAACTTTGTAGGTAGAATAATTTCCACTGGTGTAAGCTTCTTCATTTGCCACAAACCAATATGATGCAAGGTGGAACACTAGTCCCAACCCTCATCATTGCAAAATTATCTCCCATGTCTACAACATTAGAAAGCATGGCAAATCATGGAATTACACTATTGTGGGCACTAGTTAACTATTCATTGACAAATTAAATTTGAAGCTTTGCCCCATCTTGTTTTAGCTGCTTCAGAATGAGTACATGCTTCACCACTACTCTAGATTTGTTGTGCTTACCCTTTCTAGGGCCCGAGGCAAAGTAGTGGTGCTTCAAGCACACACCAGACCTAGAGAAAACCCTCAGTGAAAGACACAATTGAACCCTTTAGTTACAAAATACATTCAAACATCAGCAAAAAGAAATGAGGTGCAATCAATGCATGAAACACATTGACCTCCTAACACAAGGAAGTGACGTTACATAACTTACTATAAAGTAAAAAGGCCTTCTTGCTTTGAATTGCAAAGCAGCATCATCAGACCATACCCAATGCCTCCTACACATATTTCCCAATCCAACTAGATATTGATGGTCCAATAAGAAACAATGTTGAACGAAGAGGGAATCATATTGTTTATCATTAGAAATTTAAAAAATGTACTTCTTTTTTAGTTCCCCCTCTTCATGCCAATAGCATATACGCACAAGAACTCTGCACTACTAATTGTGCCAATGCATCAACTATACTTCATTTTGTATTTGGAATGAATAGTTTTCTATAAAGTCTATAACAGAGATCGCCACATCATCCAAAAAGTTTGCAAGACATTCTTTGTACTAGGACTACTACCACTATGGCCTAAAATTTTGTGTACAATAAAAAAATTAAAGTGATGTTGGAATTGGCAATCAACATTGACAGAGTTATTTCTTTATATAGCATATTAACTCTTTTCTTCTTACCCATTGTGACATATTCATATGTCCTCCATTTAACTACAACTCTATCAATGTCACTCAACTCAAACGACCAAAAGGGAACTTTGAAAACCCCATAGTCAATGCATTTCCACAACATGCATGTTTTTTAATGCCATTGGCATCCATCATCTTTTGGACATAGCACAAATGTTGATAGATCTTTGACAGAATTATGAGTGGTCCTCATTTCTTTGATAGCTTGTTGAACATGTGGGTGGCAAACAACACAAAGGTATCACAAGCCATATTGTGTAGTGAAGACCTCTTCTAGTCAACTCACATAATTAGCAAATTCTGTGCAAACATGATAGACACAATAGCAAGTGTTTCTCTCATGTACCTTCCTAATGTAGTATGGCTTTAACTTGTGAAATGCCCAAACCTCGGTGTCACAGTCCGAGTGCTCCTCTTTGAATCTACCAAAGAACTCCATCTAATCTATTGATTGTACAATAGTATCAACCATCCCTAGGGTGGCTATAGATGGAACATAACTAGGATGGTAGCACAGCAATCATCTTTTTTCCATATGGGCTAATTGACTTCTTCCCAAAGCCTTCTTTTAGACATTACCTTAAAGCACCACAGTCAAGATAGATTTAGCCATGTGGCCAAATCCATATAGGCTATGCATAGTATGTACTTAATGATTTCTGATAGCTCAATTGATGAGGACCCTCTTGGTGGAGTATAGAAAAGCCAGATGAATAGAAATTGGGTTTACGTGCTAGTAAACCAAACACTGTCTGAAATCCAACAATATATAGGACTGAATACATAGTATATATTGTCAATGAAATCCAACAATATATACTACTGAATACATAGTATATACTTACATCCAATTATGTACTTATCAAATCCAATTGTATATATAGTATTGTTTAGAGTACTACTACTACCGAATACATAGAATGTACTTACCTAACTATTAATTATAACAAAGCTTGAGACAAAATTACAACTCATTCATAGTTTATAATTCATTCACTATTTAGGACAAGTTGAGGTCGGTGCTCTGATCCTTTTAGAAGGCTTTATGCCTATGATTTTGGTATGTAATGCTTATACACTATTTGTCAATAGGCTGAATACAATTGTGACCAAAGGGAGTTGCAATTCTCTTCCTCCTCTCCTTATCTACTGCTCAAAGCCTATTACTAAGCAGCGATGGCTCATCATGCACAAAAAGATATGACAATTTTTCACCATTCCTTGCCACCAAGTTGACTCCAACTACATTGTCAGTCCATATTCCCTATGCCCATAGGCTTCTTTGTAGGAAAAACTATTATCTATTTCTACATCATGAGTCGTAGCTCCAAGGAGAACTAGCAAGAGAGAGAGAGGGAGAAGAGAATCTATATGTATCTCTCCATGTGCACCTATAGGAAGGGATCTCCCCCTTTGTGCAAGTGGTATTTAGGCTATTTGTAAATAGTACTAAGTGTTATAGACCAACACTCATAGGCATAAATTCGTACAATAGGATTCACCTCCCTCACAATGTCACATCCAACAACCATGCTCAATAAAACAATATACATTAAAAACAAAGCATAAAACACAACTCATGTATGATTTTAATAGAAACAACAACTTGTGTATGGTTTTAATATAAACTAGGTTTGGTTACTTCTAAAACCAACATTCTACTAGATACATAGTTTGTACTTATATCCAACTATGTACATCTCAAGTCTAGTTGTATATATAGTACTATTAGAGTACTATTACTAATCTAGCTGTATATATAGTGTTGTTTGCATACTATTACTATTGAATACATAGTAAATACTTATCTAACTTTTAATTCTGACAAATATAACTATGTATATAGTACTTTTTATAGTAATATTAGTACTAAATAATGGGTTTTCCTACTAGTAAAACCAACACTCTCAATGAAATCCGGCAAGAAATAGTACTAGATACATAGTTTGTACATATATCCCAACTATGTACTTATCAAGTCTAACTATGTATATAGTATTGTTTAGAGTAACATTAGTACTAAATGCATAGTATGTACTGTGCATAATATGAACTTAACAAATATAATTCTACAAATACTGTAGTAGAGAGTACTATTAGTACTAAATACATAGTATGTGATATGCATTGTATGTACATTGTATATAGTATTGTTTAGAGTAACATTAGTACTAAATGCATAGTATGTTCTATGCATACTATGAATTTAACAAATATAATTCTATAGATAATACTGTAGTAGAGAGTACTATTAGTACTGAATACATAGTATGTGATATGCATTGTATGTACTTAACAAATCTAACTATTAGTACTGTTAGTACTGTATACATAGTATGTATTGTGCATAGTATCTATCATTACTTATCACAATGAATCCAACAAGATATAATACTATATATATAGTACTATTTAGAGTACTATTAGTACAGAATAATAGTATGTACTAATCTAACTATAATTCTACCAAATTATATTTAGTACTATTTAGAGTATTACTAGTACTGAATACACTATATGTATTGTGCATACTATGAACTTAGCAAATCTAATTGTATCTATAATGCTATAGCGAGTACTATTGATACCAAATACATAGTATGTACTTGTCCAATCTAGCTATATATATAGTACTGATCAGAGCACTATTAGTACTAAATACATAGTATGTATGTATTTATTTATTGATTCTAACAAATCTAACTATGCATATAGTACTGTTTAGAGTAATATTAGTACTAAATAAATAGTATGTGCTATGCATACGATGTAGTCGACAAATCTAATTCTATAGATAGTACTATTAGTACCAAATACATAGTATGTGATGTGCATTATATATACTTATCAAATCTAACTATTAGTACTATTAGTATTGAATACATAGTATGTACTGTGCATAGTACATACCATCACTCTCAACAAAATTGAACAAGATATACTATTGTATATATAGTACTATTTAAAGTAGTATTAGTACAGAATATGTAGTATGTACTTATCTAACTATTAATTCTACCAAATCTACCTATATATTTAATAATATTCAAAATATTACTAGTACAAAATACACAATATATATTGTGCAAATTATGTACTTATCAAATCTAATTGTATATATACTACTGTAGAGAGTGCTATTAATACCAAAAACATAGTATTTGCTATGCATAGTATGTACTTGTCCAATCTAACTATATATATATTACTACTAGGAGCATTATTAGTACTAAATACATAGTATCTACTTATTTAAGTAGTAATTCTAACAAATCTAACTATGTTTAGAGTAACATTAGTACTGAATACATAGTATGAACAATGCATAGTATGTACTTAGCAAAACTAATTGTGTAGATAGTCTTGTAGAGAGTACTAGCGATACCGAATACATATTGTGTGATGTACATAGTATGTACTTATTCAATCTAAGAGTGCATTACTATTAGCACTAAATACATAGTATGTACTTATCTAACTATTAATTCAACCAATCTACTATGTACTCTTGGTACTAAATACATAGTATGCATTGCGTATAGTGTGTACCATCACTCTCAACAAAATCCAACAAGATAAATAGTATATACTTAACAAATCTAATTGTATATATATTACTATAGAGAGTACTATTAATTCCAATACATAGTATGTGTTGTGCATAGTATGTACTTATCCAATCTAGATGTATACATATATAGTACTATTTACAATGCTATTAATACTGAAAACATAGTATGTGTTGTGCATAGTATGTACTAAGAAAACTCATTGTACTATAGAGAGTAACATTAGTACTGAAAACATAGTATGTACTTATCTAACTATTAATTCCAACAAATCTAACTATTGTATATAGTACAATTCAGAATACTAACACCAAACACATAGTATGTAATGTGCACAATATGTACTTATCTAATCTAACTATATATATAATATGTATTTAGAGTAGTATTATCAGTCAATACATAGTATGTACTTAAAAAGTCCAATTGAAAATAAAGTATTGTAGAGAGTATTATTAATTTTGAATACATAGTATGTATTGTGCATAGTTTTTATTTATCAAATCTAACTATTGTAGTACTGTTAGTATTTAATACAAACTATGTACTTATCTAACTATTAATTTAACAAATGTAATTTATAGTACTACTCTGAGTATCATTAGTGCTCAATTCTAACAAATGTGACTATGTTTGTAGTACTTTTCAAAGTACTCCTAGTGTTCAATAGATAATATGTATTATGTACAGTATATACTCAACAAATCAATAATAAAGCACTCAAGAAAAGAACAAAAAACAATATACCTCAACCAGGGGATGTTTTTCATATTTGCATACTCCAATCCTCTTTTGGCATATGTCCTGCTTGCTTGGCAAGACATGAGTGTTTTGATTCCAAAAATCAACTTCATAGTGCACAACTGCAGGACTCAAGCAATCACTTCTACATTTACGGCCTCCAAGAGACCATAAAAAATGTTCATCATGTATATCAACCCTATGCTTTTTAAAGATGCGGGGGTGAATTCCTAGACTCTTAGCAATTTTTGGATCATTGTATGTCAACTCTTGTGTTGCACCCTCAGTAGTTGCAATCATGTGACCTATTGACCTCTTTGAACCCAACTCATCTCTACATGGATTGAAGACCATTTTAACTTTTGGGAAATTGTTATTGATACATCGTCATGGCATAATTTTGTAGCACCCATCACGTCTTTCATTTGTGGATGCCATATGAATCTCCACATAATGTCAAATCAAAAAGATGTGTCTTATGAAAAAAATATTTCACCATCTCCAATGAGTATCTCTGCACCATCGAATAGTCAAAGTATTGCTCTCCAATCATGAACTCTCCCTCATCCTACAAATATTCATTGATCCGTCTTCAACATGCTCCCCCACATCATTTGCCATCATGTTTGGAGTGTGGTTGTTTTGAGCATTGTCATACCTTATTGCGAGTAGAACTTCATGAAGATGTCAAGGCAAATCATGTGAAACTTAGCCCAGCTCTATTGTGCAACCCATAAGAATATCCATCACTCAAGAGCTTCAAAGTTACAAGTCTCTATCATGCAAAAATAAATCCAATCTGAGCTTCTCAGTACACAAAGCCATGCCAATGACACGTTTCCTTGATGATTTTGAAATTTGATGCATGTATGTTCTATGAAAAAACTATATCATGAATACTTTGAGAAGGTTCATTGGAAAGATCTATGCAAATACCTTTGCCTACTACATGAAGAGACAATGCAAAGAGAGAGCAAGAGCACACAAAACTGCCTTGCTTGGTGTTGTGCATAGAGAGAGAGAGAGAGAGAGAATGGTAAGTGCATGAAACTTGGTGCCAGATGAAACTAGAGGTGATGTACAAAGTGAGAGAGAGAGAGAGACAGAGACGGAGACAGAGAGAGGGAGAGAGAGATAGAGAGAGAGAGAGAGAGAGAGAGAGACACACACACACACACAAAGAGAGAGAGAGAGAGAGAGAGAGAGCATGGTTGGTGACATCAATTTCCTAGATAAATATTATTAGACTTGGTTAATGTAGAGCATTTAGTGTATAAGGGAGATAGTATTTTGAAATTCAAGCCAAAGTATTCTTCAGGTGCTTGGCCCAAAAGAATACTTTTTATACACCCTACCATGCTTAGACCCAAAGGAGAAGAAAATAGCAAGGAAGGAGAGGAAAATAGGGAATGAGAAGGAAGGAAGATGAAAAGAGAGGGCAAGAGAGGAGAAGGAGAAGGAAAGAGAGGGGAAGGAAAGAGAGGAGAAGGAGAAGAAAAGAGAGGACAAGGAAAGAAAGGGGACAGAGAAGAAAAGAGGGAAAAAGAATGGAGGGAGAAGAAAAGAGAGGAAAATAGTGTGGAAGGAGAAGAAAAGAGAGGGGAGGGAGAAGAAAAGAGGGATGTAGCAAACAGAGAAAAGGGAGGGACAAAAGAGAAGAGACAAAAAGGAAGGAGACAAGGAAAGAGGGAACAAGGCAGAAGAGAAGAGAAGATAGAAAGAGGGAGGGAGAAAGAGAGAGAAAAAGGAAAAGAAGAATAATAGAAGAGGAGAGGGAATGAGGGAATGAGAATATGGAAATCCTATGCTCATCTCATTTTCTAACGCTTAAACCATTGCAAATGGCCAATATAAAACATAACATGAACAAAAAAGAGAGGAGAAAAAGAGTTACTTGCCTAGAGCTTGGATGTCGAGAGTTGTGAGAGACTAGGGTACTCTGTGAATGCCTACAAAAGAAAAAAAAACATTGTTTTTCGTTATAAGAACCACTGAGAAACAAGAAAGCAAGGCAAAGGAGAACTAAAAGAAAAAGGGAACCAACATAGCAAGTGATACTCTTCTTGTTGCTTGCGAGAGGAGGCATCATGTTTTCAAGGAATCTTACTTTTTCTTCTGTAAATGCTAGAAACTTGAGGGAAACATGTTTAATGTCTTAGCAAAGGAACCAAAAACAAAATATAACACTTAGAAAACAAAATAGGATGAAAGAACCAGAGAACCTGAAGAAGCTTGGTGTAGAGGAAGCAAGGTGGGAAGTGAGAAGAAGGTTAGTTGTGCAAAGTGTGGGACACTTTCTCATAGACAGGACTTGTAGGGTGAGAAAATTCCAGTAAAGGTTTTGAGATGCTTTTCAATGATTGCGAGAATACAACATATGTTTAGGTGCAAGTCCATAGAAGAGTTCATGACATGGCATGCTACACATCGCTCCACTAATCATATTTTGAGGATTCCTCTAATTGTGCTACCTGGAAGCACATAGATAACATGTAGCCAAGTTTTGCAAAGGAGCCTCGTAACTTATGACTCGGGATCATGATAGATGGTGGGAATCCTTTTGTGTTACACTCAATGTTTTGGTCAACATGGCCTGTAGTTTTGATGAATCACAACATCCCACCATGGCTCACAAATAAAGAATGACACCTTATGCTTACCCTCCTTATGCCAAGGAAGTATAAGGAAAAGGATATAGATGTGTAAATGGCATCATTGATAGAGGAGCTCCATACCCTATGGAGAGGCATGTACGTATCGTTGATATTTGTAGAGCTCCAAGGCATAAAAAGGACATTTTGATTACGAGTATTTTGATGTGGACATGCATGCCTTTCTAGGATATGGATAGTGCTCAAGTATGTCCTTGTAGATTTATGCATGCCTAATTATCTTTTTATGCATGTCTAATGACCTTTTTATGCTTTCTGATGCCATCTATGCATGCAAGTCTTCAAACAAGTGGGTACTAAGCTTGCCCTACTTGTGGTGATCATTTGGATGCAAAACACTAAAGATTTGAGGAATTATGAAGGTCATACTTGATACCTTCCACTTGACCATCCTGCGATTGAAGGTCAACTTGGTCATAAATTACCTTCTTTGAAGGCAGGTGATTGGATTCATGCTTGGAGAGCAAATGCAAAGATGCTCCTTATTGGGGTAGTTATATATCGATCATCTTTCTCGAGCTTTCTTATTGGGATAGTTACATATCAGTCATCTCTTATATCCCATGCATATCTTTAAGAATGTAGGGGCTTCTATATGGGCACATTTGGTTGGTGACGAAGACGACACAAACAGAGCATGAGAAGACTTAAAAGTAATTAATAGGATGTCTTATTTGTGGCTCCAAACCTGTAATGGTCGGATTGTCCTTCCAAAACCATCATGGATCTTTACCAATGGAGAGGAGGCAATCGTAAACAAGGACATTTAATCTTTTTGGACACCAATCAGACACATTAATTGCTCAAAATAAGAGTTTATAAAAGACAATAAGCTTAGTGGCCTCAAGTCCCATGATTGGCACAAGTTCTAATAGGTATTCTACATGTTTCAAAAATTAATATTAATACATGAACACCTTTAGGATTGTGATGCATTGCTATAACTTCTTTGATTTGTTACTTGTATAGCTTATCCTCCCAATTTTAGTAAAATGATGCTTACCAAAAGATGTTAGAAAAGCTATCTACATGATCATTGGCATTGTGATCTATTCTTACTATCTATTAAGTTTTGATTGACTAGCAAAGTTTGAATCTTAGTTTTGGAATGTGAAAATAGATGTATTTCTCAAAAATATATCTCCTTATAAATAATTGAAAAGGATAGGGTGGACTCTATCAAGTTGTGTGAGAAGCACTTTCCCTCAACCATTATGACAACTTAAATGTGCTTGCTTGTAGACACAATAGAGGAGGTCGCCATTGCAGGAACCGTTCATGTCATTAGACATTTTTCCTCAAACGGTTTATGAAATCTTTGAAGGGATTTTTAAGGCAAAAAGCCAATCTCAATGGAAGCATGGAAAAGGGTTGGCTTGTGCAAGAGGCATTGGTATATATCATTGAGTTTCTTGCATCCACGTATCTTCATATGCCTCTCCATTTGCATAACAACAACGATGATTGTATCATATTGGAGGTTGCTCAATGAAAAGGGATTACAAAATAATGGGCAAATTATTAAGGAAGAAAATTATCTAGGTTTATACCCTCGATAGCAATGACATGCAGAAGTGGATTCATATGTATGAAGAGGCCAAAATAGAAAGAGTATGTGCAAGGAGGAGATTTAGAGCATAGAGTAGGAGTCAATAATATCCACAAGACCTTCTCCCCAAATGCATGTCATGTGATTGGAGACAAGAAGCTCTTCATAAAGCCAATGATGATGGAGAGATATAACCAAGCTAGAGTGGGAGTTTGCACAAGGATGTGATCTACGTGTAAGCTTCTTACTTTTTTATTTGCTTAAATTAATCATGGTCACAATCGTTATAAAATGCATCCTCATTATTTTAGTAATGTTTTTTAATAATACAAAGCATACAGTGCATTATGTTCATATGGATGACATTTTTGTGTGAAACGCATCGATTCAAAGAGAGCCACATTTATTTATGGAGTCATGGCTAACTTCATATACAAGATAGGCAAGCAAGTGCATTTGATACCAGTTTCTTTCCTCATAGAGTTAAATTATTGTGGGACCATACATGAAATCTTAGAGGTATGTCATATTTTTATTCTTGCTATAAAATGGTTTAGAAATATCTACAATGGACCCCATGCTACAATTCGAAAAAATGCTAGTGGTTTTTTGCCATAGACTCGAGCAAACTCTAGACCAATGAAAATGATACTTTCATTCTTCCTCTAAACAATGTGAACAAGTACGTACTATTGAATTAAGCTAATGCCTTCCTATTTAAACAATTGTAACATATATATTCATACATACTTAAGTGGAAATACTAGAATTTTCATCTTGAACACACATGGTCTTTCATCCAGATCATTCTGATCCAAGATGGTAGTATGTATTCAAGTTGTTCCTCAAAGTAAGCTGACTTTCAGAGATAGGGATGTGGATATCAAGATGCCAATGGATATAGTTGATGATGATAGATCTAGGAAAGAAGCTAAAGGTCATGATATGGGAGAAGAAGTACATCAAAATTTATGTATTAAGTTCATCATGAATATATTACTATTTTGATCTCAACTTGGTGGATATGTTCTCAAACTATTTATCTTTAAAATGATAAAAGTTACAGATCAAAATGAATTTAGGTCCTCTTGCAAACTACTCTTTGTAATTTTGTCGAGAGTGCTACCATTGGTATTGGCACCCATAATGACACCCATATCTCAATTCATATATTAAGTTATATCATGAACATATAAGTATTTTGATCCTAAACTTGATGTATATGTTCTTAAAAATTTTATCATTAAAATGGTAAAGTTGCACGCCAAAATGATTTTTGTTCCTATTGGAAATACGTTCTCTAATTTTCATCAGTGATGTCGGCGTCATTATGCTCGTCGATATACTCATCGATATGTGCTCTAACACTACACAGATACCAATGATTACACCAATAGGCATACTACTGATTATACTGATAGGCATTACCAATGGACATACCATCGTATATACCAACATGCTTGCTAACAAATTTGGTGACTTAAAACTTTTTTGAGTTGTACATGTAAAAAAAAAACTCGAAGGCACAAAAATCATCAAGGGGAGACACAAGAAATGATGTGTCGTGTTGTACTGTTTCAAATCCTTGGGCATTGATCATTTGAACTGATGAAAACAGTCTTCTTTTGGTTCTTCCTTTCTAAGCTACCTTCGTTTCTCAATGTATTGCAACTCTATAATTTTGCTAATATAAGAAGTTACATGCAAACTATTCTAGATAGAATAATAAAATTTCATGACAACGTTATATGAATCGTGATGTGCTTGTGACTTTGATCAATAAAGCCTTCAAGCTCATGCATATGAAGCGAACACCAAAGCGCCAAAGATTTGGTACCTTCAGATTGTTGAATTCATCCTTCCAAATTTTGCACAAGTGTGCAAGGTCACATGCTCATCACTTGCAACCTTCGTGTACTCCTTATACACTGAATGGATCTCAAGCTTAAACAAATTAGCCAATAAGTGAAACTAATTACTATCTAGGAGAGCCTTTGGATGTTTCTTACAAAATCTTGCAACCAAAACCATAACAAAGTGCCATGTGGTCCCACATGCTCATTTATATCGTTATACACATGGGGAGATCTTTATGTAGCTAGAAAACCTATAAACTTCTCAACCTCTCGTTTCCAAGACAATGCATGAGGCTATATGCTTTGCTACAAACTTGCACCTAAATGAGTATTCAAATACTATTTTATTTCTCTTTGTTTCCCTCGATCTCACAGATGATATCACATACCAGGTTCTTACATTCATCATGCTATAGCTAGTTGTTATATATTATAAGGAGCCTCTTATTTGGTAGTCTATCATTCAGCATCTCATGAAAAGACAACCTTAAACAAAGTGGAGCATGATCTGAATGCGAAAACACATAATATGTTGAAAATACATGGTGACAAGGGAGAGGTAACAAGATGAACAATGAAGCTTGTTTATTCATTGAGAGAGTGTCATTATATAGAAACTGGGTACATCCATAGATTACATCATATGTGAGGTCCATAGTAAGCATCTAGATCCACAATCATCTCCATGAATCTCTCAATCACACACCATACTCCTAGATTCACTCATATAGCATGGTGACAAGATAGACGCAACAAGATGAACAATAAAGCTTGTTTATTCATTGAGAGAGTGTCATTATATAGACACTAGGTACATCCATAGATTACATCATTTGTGAGCTCAATGATGAGCATCTAAATCCATAATCATCTCCATGAATCTCTTAATCACACACCACACTCCTAGATTCACTCATTCACACCTACTGACTAACACATCATCAATAACACCTAACTCAAGCACACCTACACACATACGTGTTCACACACTCACTCATGTGATCACACTCACAACCACAGACCTTGTAATCCTTAGTATTAACCCAAGTACATCAATTCGTTCCATCATAACCCCCCACAAATTGATGACCTCGACCCTAGCAATAATCCATGGAAAATTTCATGGCTTGCCCACCTCTAGTGACAACACTCATGATCCCAAGGTGACACTCACTCCATTTGCATCAACAGTAGACTCATTTGGGCATCCTCACTCCAACATGATCACTCTAACTTAAGTATCTTGGTTTACAATTGGAGAACTAGACAATGACTATGCATGGGAAATTCCCATGGGTCAAGGTAAAACTCACATAAGACTAACAATCATTTAAGGGAAACATCCCAAGGCAGTGAACCCTTATTAACCACAAACATTCTAAGTTGAAGATGTGGGAAAATTCCCCCCCTTGATGACAATGTTTTTTTGGCGTCATTTCCAAGCCACCATTGTATCAGACTCATAAACTTGCATGTCCATTGCATGGTGTCAATGAAGCAAAGCTTTCCTTCTTTGTGTATCTTCTTAGTATACCAAAGCATGATATTTTTGCCGATGTGAAGCAAAGTATCCAATTCTAGGCAAGGTCTTACCACACATGCAGTGTCTAATGCCTTACAAGGTTTGACAAATAGAATCAAGCAAGTGGAACTTGAGAATGTATTCTTCAAGTGCACAATGACCATGGCATCCCCATATAGATGCAAAGAAGTTGCATACATCATAAGATATATTGCATAAACGACTAGATGTAGACAATAAAACATTTAGAATGCAAATGAAATTCCTTATATGTGTATTAGACTTAGTATTTTAAATATGTATTTTTGTATTCAATATTTTACATATATATTAATTATGTATGTTTATAAAAAAATCTGCTAAGATTTTCAAAACATTTATGGCCACTAGATGTTTCATGATCAATCAAAGTGCAATATGGTGATCTAAATGAAAGTAGCAAGATATGGCTATGTCTAGCATGGAATATGAATATATGGTAGCATTTGTTACAATCCATGACATGATGTGGGTATGTAGTGTCATGACAAACATGGGTATTCTTGTGAATGAAGCTTCTCCACTCTACTATGATAACCAAGGAGGTGTGGTTGTAACTCTAAACCCGATCATGCATAGAAGATTCCCCTTCAGTACCACTTCACTCATCACATAGTAAAGGGAACTATTTGACACAACACTTAGCAACATCATGACAAAGCCACTATTATAGGGACACTGATCACCTCTAGGCTCAAGCATGAGCTTGAGAGATAGCAGACTTCGTCCTCTATGATACATTAGTCAAATTTGTCCTCTAATTCATGTATTGCATGAAACATGTCCCACACCACACAATTCTTTGAAAAAATAAATGATTATTAATAGTAGTTTGGCAATGCTAAAGCACATGATAATGTGAAAGATTGAGAGAAGTGTTGGAAACCAAAATTCGTCCTCTATCATAGGTTAGTCAAATTTGTACACTAACTTTGTGTATTGCATGAAACATTTCTTTAAAAAAATAAATGATTATTGATGTATCCATGAAATTCTATATACTTGTTTAGATTTAGAAAACAAGCTAAAAATGTTTTGGTGTGTTATATACTGGCATTAACTCTTGTAAATTGGCTAAGAGTACTACAATATCTACCTGTAAGAGTAGACCACCCTACTGCGTGTATTTGGCATATTCAATCCCAATATAAGCATTGGCAATGTTATCTGTGATATGGCGACGTGAAACAAATCCATATTGGGAGGGATGCAACCCATCATGCAAATAACCTTTAATCTATCAACCACCATTTTGGCAATGATCTTGTAAATGACTGGCATGAGTGTGATTGGCCTCCAATCACCCAGTGAATCACATAGCTACTTTTTTGGAATCAGCTTGAGAAGACCCTTTTTCCATGACAAAGGCATCTCCTGATTTTGCCATGCTGTATTTACCATTTGCAGCAAGGTGAATTTAAGAAGATCCCAGAGTGCAAGAAAAAATTTACAGCAACAGACATCCGTCCTGTAAAGAAAATTATAATGGCATGCTTTGCATACTCCTTAACTGGATCAAATATATCATCTACTTCCACGATAATGCCAATGGTAGGAAGTGGATCTTTCCAACCTTTACGAGTGTCTTCAAACCCTTCATGCATAACCTCATAAACAAGCTGAGCCTCAGCACAATCATGAAGGGAATCATCTAAATCCATCACTTGTTTTTGTTTCTTGTTGGAAACCGACTTGTCTTTGTGAAAGGTTTTCTCATAGGAATAATCCGCCATTCAAGTTAAGAAAAAAACTTAGAAGCAGCAACGCTTTACAAGGAGGAAAGCACAACAGGTACAAAACTGTACCCGCCATTCGAGTTAAGGAAAAAACTTAGAAGCAGCAACGCTTTACAAGAAGGAAAGCACAGCAAGTACAAAACTATACGGTGTTTTCCTAGCTGTACGGACGAAATCGTACGGATTTTGAACAGTACAGGAAAAAAATTTCCCTGACAGTCAAACTGTACGGACTTCCCGACTGTACGGACAAATTGTACAGAATTTTCTGATTGTACGGACAAAATCGTGCGGATTTTCTGACTTTACTGACTTTCAACCAAAAAAAATCCTGACAAGCAAACTGTACGGACTTCCCCGACTGTACGGACAAAACTGTATGGATTTTTCTGACTGTACGGACGAAATCGTACAGATTTTTGACAATACGATTTTTTTTTCGGATTTTCTGACAGAGCGTACGGGACAGAAAACGGACGTCAAAAGGAACCACGAGTGCTCACTGTACACACACACATTTGCTTTTTTGGGAGGAGTTTAACCGCAACCCCGTAACCCCGTACACACACATGAAAAGCCCTTTGACATGGACACCATAACAAATCAAATTCCTGTAACCACCAACACTGACACACACCAAACCAACACTGACTCAAACTCACACACACACTTTTTATTTTTTTGTGAAATCTTTGATTGATTATATTATATGAGTAGTTTTTTTGTGAAATCTTTGATTGATTATATTATATGAGTAGCAACCTCAAAATAAGGTGCTACAATTACATCAATTGAAAATTTCAGTATATGCCTAAAAGACCCCATAATCTATGAGATCTGTAAGCAATCAAAGAAAGATTGCCGTAGAGAATGCCTAAAAAAGCCAAACAGAGAGAAAGTAGGATCACCAAAAACTTCACAATTCCTATATGTCCATAAAGTCCATAGAACCTAGTAGCGAACCCAAATAAAGAACCCAAATAAAGAAAAGATGAAACTCCGGTCTAGATGGATGAAACCCAAATAGCCAGAAGAACTTCCCAAACAGAACAGATGAAAATCTCGCTCGCACGCGCTGTCGAAGCGGATCGAAAAACTCACGAGAGCACGGATAATGCCAAAACAAGTGAGACACAGTCTCCGAAGAAGCAGAACATATATGGCAAAGTGTAGGAGCAATGTGTCGATGAGCTAATAGCTGTCCAGATGGAAACACTCCCAAAAGAACTCACCAAAAGAAAACCTGTTGTCGAAGCGGTACTTTATAGGCCCAAAGTTGTAACCTATGATTATAAGCTTTTGGTTGTTGTGACAACACATCCTACAACAAATACGGCAATTTCTAACTTGCTTCTAACCACTTGCAACATGGTTTTGTACTAACACTTAGCTTTCGATTGTTGTGATAAAGACATCGCATAACAAATCACACCACTCGCTTTCTTTCTACTTGCAACATGGCTCTACACTTATAATATATTTATAATGCACACATGTACATGATGCATTGATTTATGGTCGTTAGACCAATTAGACTTTTTACATCGATGTTTTGTTGTGGTTGTTAGAGCCATTACAACATCGATTTCTATCCTTTCAATGTACAATTCCTATCCTTTCAATGTACAATATCCTTCACTCTTAACCCATTAGTGGTAAAATACAAGATGAGCACCTCCCTATTTTCCTCTACCAACCACTCCTGTAACCATGGCAATTCCATGCAGTTATTGTCAAAATTACCTCCAAATTCCTTGCCTCCTATCCATTAAGATATATTGCTAGCTAAGATTCAAGATGCATCACACCTTGGCTGTGCTACTAAAGTTATGCTTATTATTGCATCCATGGGAAAAGAGCCAACAAGACTTGTACAAAAATGCCGTGCAAATAGCAACTTACAAACATATCATCTAACAGATAATTCATCATGTGTCCACAATTCTGATGGAGTTAATTAATCTAGCCACACTTTCACTTCATTGATTTTCACAATCTTACCTATCCTTCACTCTTTTAACCCATTGCTGATGAATACAAGATGAGCACCTCCCTAGTTTCCTCTACCAACCACTACTATAACCATGGCAATTCCATGCAGTCATTGTCCAAATTTCTTGTATCCTATCCAAATCATTACATTAAGATACATTGCTAGCTAAGATTCAAAATGCATCACACCATGGCTGTGCTACTAAAGTTATGCTTATTATTGCATCCAAGTGAAAAGAGCCAACAAGACTCGTACAAAGATGCCGTGCAAATAGCAACTTACAAACATATCATCTAACAGATAATTGATCATGTATCCAGTAATTCTGATGGAGTTAATTAAACTAGTCACACTTTCAATTCGTTAATTGTCACAATCTTACCTATCCAGATATGTTATCTCTACTAAAAGGAAGAGTGTCGTCATTCTGCATACAATATCTGGCATTCAAACTCCGCCACAAAGCTGGTTAGATTTTGCACAGGCATCCTCCATAACCAAGATTATCATAGTATTGGTTTTGAATCCTCTCACCAGTACTGATTGATTACTCATAAGCTGCAAATTACTAGTTTACCAAAGCCTGCGAAAGCAATGCAATTGGTCCCATTCCTGTCACTTCATCACAACCATATAAATTCAATGCTGCTTAAAATAACAAGAACCATTCCTGTCGCTTCATCACAACCATATATATTCAATGCTGCCTAAAATAACAAGAACCGATACATATACCTGCACCCCAAAAGAAATTCACTTTTTGCACCTGCCTTAAATTTCTCATCCCACCTAAAGGTGCTGATTGTCTTATGATGTGGGGTCGACACGTGCGAACCTTAATCATATCTGCACGTCCCCTCCATAATAAGCCTGCTACTAAGACCAGCTTTTGCCCCCAATCACAAGTTTTCGAAGATAGCAAGCCTTTGAATGTTGAAATCAACATCACAACAACTCCAGACTTTTTTATTTTGACAACTTTATACGAAAATTAAACATTTACATACATTCAGCGGCTTAAATCTCAGGGGCCAGAAAAGACACAAATACAGCCAGGTCTTGTACATCAGCTAAAGGCCTGATAAATAAAACTCGATGGCTGTGTAATCTACAGCCTGAAAAACATGCCTCTATGCAGACGAACTGTCTCTCTCGAAACAAATATCCTCTTCGTCTAGAACCTCCTCCAAACTCCTGCATTTGTGGGCATGCAAGTACAACAGCAGGAAGTCTTTCATTAGCAAGACTCTTGGCCCATCCCACAGATCAAGAGAGGCAGATATAAATTTCTAAGAGCCTCCAAAGTGGGCAGCCAGCAGTGAAATTTACACAATTTTCTTTGAAACTTGGAGCTACATGCCCATTCATCATTAAGTGAAAAGTGAAAGTAAGAAGATAAACCAAAAACTTACTCCAAAGAGGCATCACCATACAAGGCTACTGATGTGTTCTGCCTGCATTTGTTCATTGCAAAGCACATTGAAATCCATTAAACACCTCAGACTAGATGTTACTCGGTAAATAGAGTCCATGAAAACTCCAGAACTTTTTTTTTTTTTTTTTGGGTACTTGCTTCATTGATGATTTATTTTCCTATGAATATACAATGATTCACTTTGCTCTGAGTGCCAAAAGAGCATCACACACACCAAAATTTTCCCAGCACGAGCAGCAAGGCTATGAATTTTCCAGAGCAAGTCCACATTTTCTGGAGACTAATTTTACCTCCAGAAACTGGTTAGATGTTGATCTTTACTTTCAATTTGACTTCCCTCTTGCTTATCCTCAGAAGGGATCACATCCTTAATAAAATCAGCATCCTCATGTGTTTTGATTAGCTCTTCCATTTTGGCACTAGCAAAATTACCATCAGCTTCTTTTGTTTCAATAGAGTCTGTATTGATTGGATTTCTGTTTTCATTTGAAGCTGGGAAAGTGGACGAGGATAAGCCTACTTTTTGAAACCGAGACCAAGTATGGTACATAAAACGAATAGAGAGACGGTTATGCACCACAAGGCTACTTCAACTGCTTCTTTGTTTTTCTATTCTATGACGAGTGACTAAAAAAACAAGCTTTATTAATTATTTTCTAAACTGGAATTCCGATACAGTGCTAAGAGAATACTAACGACAAAAGTGTGCCTAGTTTTTTATACGTCAGGTGTGACTTCCAAAGAATGCTGCAAAAGATGTTAAGAGCACAGATTATAGGTAACAGTAAACAATCAAAGGTTATAATATCTTCATACGATTTAATCACAATCTTTTACCACCAATTCACAATTGCATAGCTTGTGTTGTGATGAGAGGCACAACCAGGAGAATCTGCATCCGATGTGCCACAATCAATCGCTGATCCAACTTGATAATTCCTTACTGAGACTCCATAGTTGCCAGTTTGACCCAGTGGTGTCAGCCTGCCATACACAAAACATGTCACTTCATGCAAAATGGCAGGACCTCGTATTTTGAAGTGTAAAAGTACACAAATCATCCCACCTTCAATTCCCAAAAGAAGAGAACCAATGAAACTATTATTGTAGAAATGCCAGAATACACTAGATATTAAGGCACACAAGCTACTGAAATACTTGCCCTCCTTTCCGTCCAAGAGGAGGAAGACTCCCAGTCAAAGATGCTGACGCGGACCTTCGAGTGGAGTTAGGCTTGTCTAATTCTGCTTGTGAATCATCACAGGCAGAATAAGATGCATTGTCTGGCATTCTCCGGAGACCCAATTTTGTGAAGCTCCCAGTCAAGCTTGATGCTGTATTTTGCTGCTACACGAAGCAACACAAAGAATTTACTGCAAACTGGCTGGCTGATTTCAAGGAGTTCCCATGAACAATTAATTTGCATGGCTAATGGTTAAAATAACAAATGATTACTATCTTGAGGCTGCTTCAACAAAAAAATTTGCTAGGAGAGACAAGTTTCGGTGGGGGGGAGGGCACAATTTAAACGACCAAGCAGTCACCATAGTATTAATGCAAGGTAAGAAAAGCTGTACACGCACAACTCAGTGCAAGGCCCCAGGGATTCCTTGGTCATTTGATTTATTTTCAGATGGAAGGTTCCCAAGGTTATCTTTTGACAAGTGACTCATGCTCTCTTCATCGAGCCTTATGTTCCACCCATTTCTTTGGATGAGATCCAACACTAAATCCATACATTCAAATATCAGTTTTCAGAGAGGAAAATAAATAAAACAGCGCCAAATATTAATACAAAGTTCAAATAATGTGTGTGCACAAATGCAATCGAGCACACAAATTATTACAAAACCACCAAGCATTGGTATACCAATTCTGTGCACTCGTGTGAATACAGAACATGCTCAAACCCAAGCAGGAGCAAGTGGAACGTGCAAATTCATGTTGGAAACAATCATACTTGGTATTTGTCATGTTCTTGCTTGAATAATAAGTCAACATGAGCAGAAGCATCACCCATTAGGTAAATACACCAGTGGCATGGTCCTGGTGTTAAGTAAGCAGGTGGCATACTGCAAGATTTACAAGCCACCTGCAAGATTTACAAAAATGAGCAGTAGCATCACCCATGAGGTCGATACACTAGCGGCATGGTCCCAATGTTAAGTAAGCAGATGGCATGTTAGCAAGCCAACTGCAAGATTCCCAAATCCGTCTGAGAGGCCAAGGATACTCTATTTGTAAGGCAGGTCAGTACAGATCTGCTATAAGATACCCCATAGAAAAAATGATCTCGTATCAAGAGTAGCTTGTGCCTCAGGCAAGCTCTAATGTGTACATGTACAAAAGGACTTGGAGTCCATGGACTTTTGTGCTTCTTTATGTGATTCCATCATTGGAAAAGGTACATTTATCTGTGTTCAGTCCCTGAAAGAACTTGCGATGCATGGAGCCATTGTTTGCCTCTTCTGTGTCCTTATCATTAAAAAAGATGCATTCGTCATATTGACAGTGTGCCTACTCAATGATGGAATAGGCTGCTGCAAAGATTTGCAAGAGTGCTTCACCCTATTTTCCTCTTTTATCTTTGGAGTCGTATATGCACCTATTTCTAGACACGCAACCACATAGCCAGATCAGTGACAATTTATCCATCTTCAATTACTGAAAGGATGACAAGATCTGGTACAAGGATTCAAATATGCTTCAATGCTGAGGATATCATTTAGAAGGCATCGGCATCCACTTATGAAACCTATTCTGTTCCACTTTTCCATTGGTGTTCTGACCCAAGACTTGCTTTTGAGGAAAAACATTGGCCGGTGCCCAAGCCTGCTGACATTGCATCCTACAGCATTATAAATGTTGGGCAGCCATAGCCACACACTCACGCGAGTCACAGCTGTTGGAAGTAGAGTTACCCACATCTACTTGTATAACATCAACCTGTTACCTGAGAACTACAACAATATAAATAGAGGGGTCCAAAATAAATCCATTGTGTGCACAAGTTTGGAGTGAAGTCAAACCCTTTGCCAGAATATCAACTCCTCCGATCTCACAAACACAAGATCAAGCCTCCTATCTTAAACATGTTCACCAGCCAAATGACGGGTGCCAATAAGTTTTGCTAGAGCATGAAACTAAGGATTTTTAGGGGAACTGATACAGCCCCTATTGTCAATTGGAAATGATTGTGGGACATTCATGAGCTACACCAAATCATCCAGCAACCGATGGCTGCTTTTGAGGGTTACCGAGGAAGCGGACCACTGTCATAAGCAAATACATTCTTGCCATCCAGTGCACAACACCTTGAACTCAGATTCCATAGGAGATGAAGGCAATGTGGGTTGCTTCTTCCTGCACAAAGAAACCATTGATGTGCCTTTAAAAAATTAGTAAGCACTCCTCCGGCCCTCACCCCCTCATGCACTCCTACCCCCTTGCGTAGACTCTCCTCCCATCTGCCTTGCCCCTCCACCGCCATCTCCTCTCTGCACTTGCAGCTCAGGTCACCCCTCTCCTTTCTCCCTGCCCATTCATGGGCTGCAGCCCTACCACTTTTCCCTCTTCCTTCCTCAACTCCTGTCACGGGGGCGTGAAATTCTAAGTACTTTAATGTACTACAAGACCGTGACAACTTTGGTTTTAAAAGTCCAAGCGTGGGCTTAATAATGTGTAATTAAACGCGGCATGGTGCCTAGCACATAAGCGTAATTAATCCCTAGGCCCAAAGGCATTCCAAGGAATTATAAGAGTGGTTGTTGGGAAATGATGATGTGGCATTTTTAATGGGCCCCCTAGAGGGCCATGTACCTTCAGTGGCCCCCCTAGAGTTCCAGGTGGCTCTAGTGCCTTCTACATGCTCCTTTGCCATTCCTGGACCTTCCTAGGACTTCTAAACTTCACATGTGTGGTTTTCTCTCTCATCTTCTCCCTTTGTTGAGATTTTGGACTGGTTTTTCAGCCTCCTTCAGCTGAATTCCGTTTTTCTTCATAACTCCTCACCCGTTTGGATTCCTCGACTTCCATTTGGCCCGATGGCTTCCCCTCAGCCTTCCCTTCGTAGTGATATGCTTTTCCCTCCGTGTGTTTGGTAGAACGGGCAGAGCTGAGCACTTCTTTTGCTGGTCGAATTTGCAAAAGTGGCTTTTTTTGAACCTTTTTGCTTCTACCGCCTCCTGGGCCTCTCCTCTTGCAAAGCTACAGCTTTTTGTTGAATTTCGAGTGGTCCCACGCGCTGGTTGACTGGTTTTTCTCAGTTTTGGAGGACTTTCCGGCTATGAAACTTCTCCAAAACCTTCTCAATGCATTCCTCTCTGAAGCACGCTTCTTTTGAGCCCAAGAACTCCCATTTCTTCGCGACAGAAGTGCTTTTTGCATTTTTCAGTGGAATTCTTGCTGGTCGACTCTTGTAAATGCTCTTTCTTCATGCCTTTGCACTCCTCTTTGGCTGAGAATGCAATTGGGCATTGGCTACTATGTCCTCTTGGCGATTGAGGACTTGGTTCGAGTTTTCAGGGCTTGGTGAGTTGTGATTTTGCTGCTGCAATTTCTTTTTGCCATAAGCTATTGGTTGGCCTCGTGTGCCGTCTCTTTCTTGGCTCACAGGTGCCCAGGCAGTGCTACATGAGTCATTTTTTGGTTGGGTACTTTGCTGATTTTATTTTGGAGCTTTGAAAAGCTTTGTGAATACCATCTGGAAACCACTCAAAGAGAGAGCAGCTGGGGTACAGTGTGATTGCATCTGGACAACCAATGGAATTGCACTCGGAAAAGAGAATGCCTTTGGGTTGAGCCTATGGGTTAAGTGCGCTTATGTGATGGTGTTCTATGCTTGAAAGCCTTGCGAAGGCTTAGTGAATCGGGCTGCATGCTCAGTTGCAGGGAAGGTCTCCCAAATGCAACTTGTAATCATTTCACTGTGAAATATAAAGAAATACCGAAAGGGACGCCACGGTGTTTGGGGCCAATCAGGTGCACTTGTCTATGTTTGTTGAGCAGGGGCATTCTAGCCTCCATCCCTTTTTCAGTGGTTTTGTTGTGAACAAATGGATAAATGCCAAATGGAGATCATGCAATGGTTAATGGTTATGATATATGCTTTGTGAGCTGTAAATAAGTGCTGAAGTGATTAAAGGTTTAGTTCCACTGCTCTCTGAGTGATTAGAGGCCGGTTTCAACTCCCCTTCAGTGTTACCAAAAAACGTGGTTGGTGTAGATGTTAAACGGAGAGAGAGAGAGAGAGAGTGTGCAGTACAGGACGAGTCGAAGAAGAAGTCACGTCAACTTAGATAGATAAGGTTTCTAAACACAAGTACAAAGTACTTGTATCTAGGCCTAGGACTAAGTGTCCTAGGTGTCACATAGGACTAAGTGTCCTACGTGTCACATAGGACTAAGTGTCCTACATGGCATAGTAAGCACTAACACAATAAGTGCCTACACTTATGCCTACAAGGCACATACCATGGCCTATAGGGCATCACTAGAACCACCAAAAGATGGCCTACAAACCCCCCTCCATGGGATGGGCTGAAGTACTCTGGAAACGTCTCAGAATACCTGGTAGTTTCTGGTCATGGTGGCACATGTTCATCCAAAAGGATATAGCCACCTATGAATGTACAAGGAATGTCAGATCATGTTACAAAGGGAACCAAGTGTAAAGCCTGTCGGAAGAATTCGAACTTGGGACGAGGAAGTGCCTTTGTAAACATATCTGCTATGTTGTCCTCTGTGAGAAGATAGGACAACTCTATGTGGCCTGCTGACAACCGTTCCCGAACATAATGATAGTGAACTTCAATATGCTTGGTACGCGCATGAAACACTGGGTTACGCACAATGGCCAAAGCACTCTGGCTGTCAGTGTAGACAATAGTGGAGGATGTCTGGCAAATACCAAGATCTGTAAGTAACTGTCGAAGCCAAACACACTCTACTGTAGCGGTAAAGGCTGCCCTGTACTTAGCCTCACAACTAGACGTGGCAACTGTCGGTTGCTTCTTGCTGAGCCAAGAAATACATGAATTGCCAAGCAAAAAACAATTGCCAGTATGTGACACTCTGGTGTCGAAACATCCTGCCCAGTCACTATCCGTGTAAGCATGCATGGTAAGTGAACCCTGATCACCATAGAAGAGGGCTAAATCCTGAGTGCCTCTGAGATATCTGAAGACTCTCTTCACTGCCTGCCAATGCTGTGAACTGGGCATGTGCATGAATCAGCTGAGCTGAGATACTGCTACTGCAAGTCAGGTCTGGTGTGACATAAATAAATAAGGCATCCAACAGCCTGCTGATAAAGAGTGATATCACATGGTCGGCTCCCATCATGAGCTGAGAATTTGAAGCCAGGGTCCACTGGAGTAGAGATTGGCTTGCAATCCTCAAACTGAAAACGATCAAGGAGCTGTCCAATATACTTGGACTGAGACATCATGATACCCCCCTCAACATGAGCAAACTGAATGCCCAAATAATAATGGAGCTGTCCCATGTCTGACATGTCAAAAATCTGCTGCAAGTCAGCCTTGAAAGCTGCAATTTGCTGAGTATCTGGGCCCGTGAGAAGCATATCATCCACATATAAAATCAGCACTAAAAAATCAGATCCACTCCCACGGAAATTAAGAGTGGGTTCTGTGGGACTATTCTGAAAACCAAGGGATAGTAAGTGTGCATGAATTTTGGCATACCATGCCCTCGGTGCCTGCTTCAAACCATAAAGAGCTTTTCTAAGCCGGCATACCTTATTTTCAGAATTAACAACCTCAAAACCAGGAGGTTGTGTGACATAGACTTCTTCCTGCAGATCCCCATGAAGAAAGGCAGTCTTGATGTCAAGTTGGTGCACTTGCCAATGATGATGGGCTGCAATGGCAATGACACATCAAATGGTAGTAATCCTGGATGTGGGAGCAAATGTCTCCTCAAAGTCAATGCCTTGTTGTTGAGCATACCCTTTTGCAACAAGACGGGCTTTGTGTCGATCTATGCTGCCATCTGATTTTCTTTTTAATTTGTAGACCCACCGCGTTCCAATGGCATGGTTGCCAGGTGGGAGATCTACTAATTCCCAAGTGTCATTTTTGGCAATAGATTGTAACTCAGCTTTCATTGCATCCATCCACTCTTTGCTGTCAAAGCATCTTTATGGCACAAAGGCTCTTCATTGCAAGCTGTAGCAAGGAGTGCAAACTCAAGAAAGTGACCATGCTGTCTATTCCCTGATCTTGTCCGGGCAGCAAAAGGCTGATCTTGTTTGCTGTCCCTCAATGTATCAAGAAGCCATCTGGGAACTTGTCTTTGCTGTCTATTAACAGCTCTTTCTTCAATGACTGCATCATGAGTAATGGGATCATTTTGTGCCGGAAGAGAAACCTGCAAATCAGCATGAGGTTGAGGCTGATTATTGCTTTGTGGAGGGCCTGCAGGAGGCGCATGTTGCTGCTCAAAATCCTCTTCTAATGATGGTAGAGGTAACCAAGATTCAAAGGCATCAAACATGTCAATATCTGGCTTTGCTTTGCAGTCCACAAGAGGAGAAGCTGAACGTTCAGCAAAGATCACATCTCTACTGACAATAATCTTCCCAGTATTTGGTTGATATAACCGATACCCTCTGCTCTCCTGGCTGTAACCAATGAATATGCATTTGATTGCCTTGTCATCAAGCTTATGTCTCAGCTGAGATGGTACATGAACATATGCAAGAGACCCAAAAACTTTCATGTGTGAAAGTGAAGGCTTCCTGCCTTTCCATGCTTCATAAGGTGTAATAGTCTTTAATGCCCGTGTAGGTGATCTATTCAGCACATAGTTGGTACACATTACTGCATCAAGCCAAAATTTATTGGGCAAAGACTTGGCCTTAAGCATGCATCTAGCCATCTCCATTGTGGACCTGTTTTTCCTTTCAGAAACGGGATTCTGCTGAGGAGTGTAAGGAGTAGTGCATGAGTGAATAATGCCCCGTGAGGAAAGAAATGCATCAAACTCCTTTGACATATACTCACCCCCCCTATCTGTGTTGAGGGTGACAAGCTTGCATCCTGATTCATTCTCAACCATATTCAGCCATCTCTGAAAGCATAAGAAAACTTCAGATTTGGCCTTTAAAGGATATACCAACAATACCTTGTGAAATCATCAATGAGAGTCATGAAATACTTGTATCCTCCAATGGCATTTGTCCTCATTGGGCCACAGACATCACTGTGTACTAGCTGCAATTTCCTTTGTGAGAGTTTTGGACAATTCTTTTGAAAAGGAAATCGTTGCATCTTACCCAAAGACAACCCTCACACACATGTTTAGAAACTGTGTGAGTCTGAGATACATCATTTGCCATCTGCTGTGAATGTAGCTTTGCAAGAGCTCTATAATTGAGATGGCCCATTCTCTCATGCCAAAGATGAGTTTCAGCAAGCTGTGAATCTGAAATAGCCAATGCTTCGGTAGAAAATGCAGCTGCATGATGATCAAGGTGATAAAGTCCTTTTTGCAAAGTGCCAGTGAGAACTATGGCATTGTCATCACGAAGATCATATACTAGGCATCTGTAGCCATCAAAAATTACTCTGAAACCTGAAGTAGCAATTGCTGAAATTGAAATCAAGTTGACTTCAATTCCAGGCACAAAAAGAACATTTGTCAGAGTGACAGGATGGCTGGAAATGGATGTGAGCTGCACATCTCCAACTCCTTTTACAGCATATGAAGCATTATTGGCACATGTAACAGTCCCCCCTCGAGATGCATCAGCTAAAGAATGAAACAACTGTCTGCAAGATGTGACATGCTTGGAAGCACCACTATCACAGTACCAGGACTGAGCATCATTAGCAGTAAAAAGTGTGTCAGCTTTGGAGGGATTAAATGAGCAATGGACAGCCCATGCCCAATCATCCTGAAGAGCATGTGCATGTGAAGCATCTGATGGCTCATGGGATTCAATGGCATGTGAGGCATTAGCTGTCAATCCTGCTTTCTTTTTCTCCGAAGCAATGCGCTTCCTACATTCTGAAATGTCATGTCCAGGCTTGCGACAATAGTTGCATCTTTTCTTCTTTCCTTTATCTGCTGTATTTTTAGATGCAGGGGAGGAATTACAGCTGCTATGTGTAGAGGAATTGCAGCTGCTATGCACAGATTTTGGCTTGTTCATAGGCTTGGAAGCCTTGCCTCTTCCTACTGCAGTATCGAGGGAAGTACCAGCTGTACGAACAGCTCTAGCATAGTGTACGGCTGTACGTCCAGCTCGAGTACGACTGTACGGTTGTACGGCGATGCGCAGGTGTACGGCGACGGGCAGTACGGTACGACGATGCACAGTACGGTGACGCGCAGTTGTACGGCGACGTGCAGTACGGTACGACGATGCACAGTACGTAGCAGAACCGTACGGTTGTACGACACGAATACCACTGAAGGTACGGTTGTATGGAGCAAGTGCGACGAGCACTGAAGGAATCTATACGAAAGTCCGTACAATCGTACGGATTGTACGGATGGAGCGCAAACTCTTGAAATCTGTGCGTGATGCAGATCCGGAGGCAGGGGAACAGGTCTAGTAGCGCTCTGATACCACTGTAGATGTTAAACGAAGAGAGAGAGAGAGAGAGAGAGAGAGAGAGAGAGTGTGTGTGTGCAGTACAGGACAAGTCGAAGAAGAAGTCACGTCAACTTAGATAGATAAGGTTCCTAAACACAAGTACAAAGTACTTGTATCTAGGCCTAGGACTAAGTGTCCTAGGTGTCACATAGGACTAAGTGTCCTACGTGGCATAGTAAGCACTAACACAATAAGTGCCTACACTTATGCCTACAAGGCACATACCATGGCCTATAGGGCATCACTAGAACCACCAAAAGATGGCCTACAGTTGGGCATGCGGAACGTGACGAAACGTTTCTGCCCGAAACATTTTGACGAGACGTGCGAAAAGTTCATGTATAGGGCAAAATGCCCTAGGTACAAAACGTGCCTGTAGGCTCTCTCTCTCTCTCTCTCTCTCTCTCTCTCTCTCTCGTGTGCGCGCGTGCATGTGCATGCATGCGTGCAATGTGTGTATCTGTGTGAGAAAGAGAGAGAGAGAGAGAGAGAGAGAGAGAGAGAGAGAGAGTCTTACAAATTAAAAGTTTTTATAGAACAAAGGAAACGGAGTCAGTAAGCAACTTTAGACAAATTTATGAGTAAACGAGAAAAATAAAAAATAACGATAACTTAGTAGCGAAGCTACGCTTATGTTCTCATCAATACCCAAGCATAAGCTGCCATCTGAGTTTCGACAGATTCCAGAATCTCTATGGTAAACACAGTGCTTACTAAGCTTTAAAATCCCAACCAAACAACAAAAACTTTGAGAGCAAAATGGAAGAAACAAAGCACAAAATAAGAATAAGAATCGCAAAGAGAGAGAGAGAGAGACAGAAAGAAAGAAAGATATATTAACGTCCGCCGAAGGCCTCGTGGGCCTATGGGACAAAGTACGGAATCAAGTAGCTCATACACACCACTGTGGGCCGGGGCAAAGGGCTCACTAAGGCCCTTGCTGAGTACTAAGATAGTATACTAGTACCAAGTAGAATAGCAAAGTAAAAATGCAAAATGAGAGTGACACGAAGATATCAAGTGCTCAGAGCTAGAGTCCCAAGTGCGTGGACCGATCCTACATATCCAAGCTCCATAATGGCTCTCTGATGAGATGCAAAGAGCTCATGAATCTGCATCTCTCAAGATGTCTCCCGTGGTGGTGGAGGACATGGTCTCCTCGATCTCTGGATCCGATGGGCTATGTCAAGAGTCCTCCGTCCTAGAGTGCCCTGGGGCCGAGTCAGATGCATAGAAATATGTAACCTATCTCTACGCTCGGTCTACCACAACACAACCTAACACCCCCAAAAATAATAATAATAATAATAAACAACACTGATAGTTCCTACTCCGCACCCCACTTCTGCTTCAGCACAGCCCACCTCTATCTCAATTCCCACTAGTTTGCCTTTCTCCTTAGTACCATGGCTTCACGGTAACAGACATGGAGACGAAGCATCACATCTCTCATTTTCAACTGACTCTTTACTTCCCAAGTCTTCAGAGTGAGCACTATTAGATTGTTCTCTTTGCAAGGTACTGGGGGCTCCCTCGATAGTGACCTTAGTTCTTGATTCTGGATTACCAAGGTCAAATTTGTGGTTACGTGTGCTTCTCAACCTAGCTGGCATAACAACTACATCTTGCATTTAGAAAGAACCTGCTGGAAGTCGGGATTTGCTTGGAGGGCTTCGCTTGGATACTGGACTTGGCCTTGGCTCCTTATGCCCATGGCCTTCACATGCACTTCGGGCGTGGCTTTGACACCTTATGATTTATCCACTATGCCCATTTGCCTAAAGTAGAAGCAATACTATTTTCCGAACTATGGAGACGACATAGGTAGATTTCTTTTTATCCAAAACGCTGCCCCAAAATGGGATGAAGCAAACCATGTACACGTGACTCTCCCACACTGAGAATCAGTAGCCAGTGAGGCTCTCAAAAGAATGAAGGAATGGATGATTAGGAGGGCTGAACTTTCCACATGAACCAAACCTGGCAAGAGGATCTAGGACGGCTTCTGCAGGCAAATTAACCTGCCAAACAGCAGTCCACTGACAGGCCTGGCCATGGCTGGCTACAATGTGTCACCTGCCTACTGGGTGATTGCTCTTTGGCCAAAACACAGCTGAAGCCTAGCTTGTTGCCTGGCCTGTCTGGCAGTGTACCTATGATGCCCATAGGATCATTCTAGTTCTCCCAGATCCTGTATTCCCATATTCATTGGCTTCTCCTCATATGGGGTCCTTACAGATTGAACAATAGACTACCCTAGAACCAAAAGGTTGGAACATTGGTAACCAACAGCAAGCTCCCAATGCACATAGTTGCCAGCTTCAGCTAGTACAACACTTTCACGCACATGAATGTCCTTAGACCCTATGATGTCTCCTTGCTGCCGACGCCTTGCCCTCTGTTCCTAAAAGGCTACCGCGGTCAAGTTAAAATCCTCCAATCAGAGCTTCTCACACAACTGCAAATATATAGCCTTAGACCTTAATCATCAAGGCCAATGAGGGGTCTACCACACCTTCTTCATGTTCCCAAGGCTTTCTCAAGTCCACAGCTCCTCGTGTACCAGCAATGATGTTGCCTCCTCAACTCCAATGCCAAAGAAGCTCTTTAAAGGTCATCTCAAAGGTGCACATGCTCCACAAAACCGATCCTTGCCCCAAGCAAGACACAGCAATGAAAACTCGCAGCCATGCAGAGAACTACCACCTTACAGGCTTTGACAGTTAACTTCCCTTGGATCTCACAACAAACGTAAGTTCTCTACTCAGCTATCTAGAGCTACAGTGCATGTCAAAACAACAGCAGAACAATCAGAGAATAGAGAAGGAAGAGATGAGTAGTAGCCAAAGTATTCTATGAAATGGTACAGTCACAAGATCCTCCTCAACAGATATATAAATCACACTATGGCACATCAGGTATACACCAAACACACATCAATTCTTAACTACTCTATCTTTCCAAGATGTAACAGTGTAGGACATCCGACTGTTATAATTATCTACTGATCAGCCTCACAGATAAATAAATCACACTGGCACATTAGGTATACACCATCAAACACGCATCAATTCTTAACTTCTCTATCTTTCCAAGATGCAACCTTGTAGGAAATTCAACAATGTTATAATCAACCAGATAATACAATACGCAGAGAAAAGTTGAAAGTGTAGTCCTCCAAAGACCAAACGTTTGCATACCTCAAGCTTCAAGTATGATTCCAAGATGTCTACCAAAAGCAGAGGAGATGCCCCATCTTTGCTTGCCCCAGCTTCTGTCTTTTGACCCAATTTCTCCTTCAACTCCGATTTCCAAAATCCTCTTGGCTGATAAACAAGGTAATGATTGCCATACCATTTAACAACGCATTTGATCACCAAAACATGAACTAATAGTATGTGAAACCCTAAAAGAAAATGGGTGAAACCAAATATAAATAGGCATCTAAGAAAGCAAACCAAGCCATCTTACCAGATTGCACTCCGGTAAATAAACTTTCAAAGTATGTTCCAACTGACACCACTCCAAGTAGTCACATATGAGAGCGGTTAATAGCTTACCTGCAAACTTCAATATCATCATCATTTTGTGGACATGAAACCTTGTCACTGTTATCTCTAAGCAGCAAATGAGGCGCTTCAATATATTTGGATTAATGCAGGAAGCAAATCCATGACAAAAGGTGTCAAAAGCTGAAAGGAGGCATGTCCTTGAGCATATGGACTCGCATGTGTGCAAATTGTAAATTTATAAGTTTTTCTCAACAAACTCCATCACGCATAGTAGCTTGGCAGAACAAGCCAAACTGGAGGTCCAAGACCCGAGCCACATGCAAGCACACAACATCTTGTAGATCTCGCACACATGTCAAGCAGATGGCTAACAAGCACTGCAGAATGATCATCTGCCAAGTCATCAACACTAGGTCATCCACAGACTGATAAATATTCAGTTGATGTGGGGGGGATTGCCCTTTTCTAAGGACTATAAGAAGGGGTTACACCCCTCCAGTTCATCCATGCTTTGCATTTGCAAGGCAAAAAGTGGCTGTTGAACCTCACAAAGTATGGCTTAGGAGTATACTTAGAAGGTTTTTGGCCACATCTTGTATTGTAAGAGATCGTGTTCAAATGGCAAGAGGAGAGAGAACTCCCAATGTGTCTAAATAATCCAAACCTGTTTCAATGCTTACTCTAGCCTACCTCCAAGCTAATGAAAAATCCACCCATATCTAGTTTTCAGTTTAAGATTGCAATAAGTTAAATGATATGTTATCAACTCAACAGCATAAAAAAATCCACTTGTTTTCTACAGAATGTTGTGATTGCAATTGCATTTTCTATAAGCAAAGTTAATAACGTGCCTGTAGGGGAGGCATGGAGTTGCTTTGCACGTTCATTGCAGCTACCCAACAAAGAAAAGGAAGGATTCTCTTCATTTTCTATTGCTCTGTCCTCCTCCTCTATTGCAGCAAATACATTTGCTCTCAACTCTGCCTGCACATACGAGTAGCATAAAGACAAGCCATTGTAAAGTCTCTTTTGAAAAGGTAAAGCAACAATGTCCGACCAGTTTATGCCGATCTGTCTGTAACACACAGAATTATTGCAACGAATTCAGCAAAGACACACTGGTAACCCTTTTAAAAATGGCTAGCAAATAGGTGTACATGCTCTCTCTCTCTCTCTCTCTCTCTCTCTCTCTCTCTCTCTCTCACACACACACATCCACGCTTCACAAGTCTAGCAAATATCTAACCTCAGGAGGGAAAATAGCTAAACAAATATATTGTCCTCTAGTTTGCTTATCCTAGGAATAAAAGATATGCATGGAAACCCCCCCAACACACACACATCCACACTTCACAAGTCTAGCAAATATCAAACCTCAGGAGGGAAAATAGCTAAACAAATATATTGTCCTCTAGTTTGCTTATCCTAGGAATAAAAGATATGCATAAAACATCTATGTAAAGCACATGAAGTTAAGAAGTTTGTGATTCCACACACCACACACATTGTGTGAGCTCTTGGGCTATTCGATCAGTCTTTTGCTCTGTGTACCCTCTGTTGGCCGATTTCTAACAAAAACCAGTGGAGGGGGACCCTTTGTTCTAATCATTACTTATAAACTTGGAATGCCTCACCTATAGATCTTAATTTGAGTCAAGTGAGAAAGATAATGCAGCATTCATCAACAAGTTTAGTTTTTAATTATATAGAATGGGGATAAAGGTCTAGGAAAGATTCGCTTGGGAGAACATCACACAAATGCTCATAAAATAATTAACTAAGCACATGCACCTTCTACCTATACCTAGCTTTGGGGGGGGGGGGGGGTGAGGGTTCGAGATGCATAACACTTTCTTCAATACCTCAATGACAGCATGTGAACTGCTCCATATGCTCTCCATTGTCTGATTGTGTAGTTGGATTTTCTTTTTGGGTGTGTGTGTGTGTGTTGGGGGGGTTTCCATTGCAGACTAGCAAATAGCCAGTGAGTCATGCTAGATATAGAATCCACCAAAAAGAATATATTTCCATCCCAAACTATGGACACAATACAAAAGATAGATCTAGAGTCCCACCAAGATGTGAGCCTCTGATCTTACCAACAGGATTTTCTACTATCTCCTGGTACCTCTAGATCTTTGAGCGCATGCGCTCCACCTCGAGCGTATGTAGACTCTCCATCCAAAGACCTCAGCACCTTGCTGCCCTAGAAGACAGCCTAGGTTCCAGCCCTAGATGAGCTCAGTCTGCAGCACCTCTGGGACTGCTCTACCTCCTGGATGTAGGCCTGAGGGTGAGTCTTCTGCTGCTCCCCAAACGGCTGGCTTGCTGGATGAAGTTATGCCCCCCAAGGGGGCCCTTTTATAGGCCCCAAGAGGCCCCCAAAATACGGACTCCCCCAAGGCCAAATGGCCAACCCAGGGGGTCTGTTCCAACCGACTTTTGGCTTCCTATAAGTGGGGGCCCAGTCCCCCGTAGTTTGTGCCAGGTGACCTGACTGGCCCCCTCCACCACATCTATATATAGGGATTTTCCAGCCCCAAAACCTTACCCTCTGTGGGTCTGCTGGCCGACCTGCTTTCAGCATCCCCACCAACCTGCGGGGCTCTATAAAGCCAGGCCTCAGGCGTCCATTCCATGAAGGGAGCCCAGTCCCTTTGTCTGCCCTATTTCTGGCCTGGTTTGCTGGCTCCAACCAGCCCTACCAGCTCCCCTGCCATGTATGCACCATATCTGCCAGCTCCATTAGCTATGAACAGCAGTCCCCTGACAACTAGGTTCTTGCTGCCCCTGCCATGTATGCACCATATCTGCCAACTCCATTAGCTACGTACAGTCCCGTATAGTTACTGTGAGGTGCTGCCCATGTGCCCCCTGCCTCTCTCTTCTCTGGGCATATTCTTCCCTAGGTCTCCCTCCCCCATGCTCTCCTCATTTGGGGGCTTACAGATGGGAGGTGACCTTTCCAACAGTTTTCTCTTGACCTCGGGTGAACTCTCACATGAGGACTGCAGACCTCTCCTCTCTCCTATTTAACTTGGGGAGACATACCACTTGCTTGACAGTAGCAAGATGATGAGTAGATTACAGGAGAGGAGGGAGGGACCCCAATAGATTGATCAGGTTGAGAACCAGCAGCGTTCCATTAGAGATTTTCTTCCTCGGCAGCGCCATCCCTCACCAGACCCAAAGCAACTGACAGTCGGGATCATCTCATTTATCCTTAGTCAACCGGTGGATTTGGTCCCACAGACAACATAGACAAGTGCCTCACTCAAATCAATAGCTAATTGGATGGCCCATGGCCCGGGACCTCCCCTCTTTGTCCTTTGGATTTCTCCCACATCAAAAGTATTGTGTATTTATTTTCTCATCTTGAACACCAGCCTCGTTTCTAGTGGCCCCACCCCAGCCCTACCACCTCCCTCCAGTGGCCGACTAGGTTCTTACTGCGCCTGGCATATCTGCCAGCTCAATTAGCTCCGTACAGTCCCATATAGTTACTGTGATGTGCTGCCCATTTGGCAGCTCCCTCCCTATCTCTTCCCTGGGCATATCCTGCCCTAGGTCTCCCTGCCCCATGCTCTCCTCATTTGGGGGCTTACAGATGGGGAGGTGACCTTTCCAACACTTTTCTCTTGACCTCGGGCAAACTCTCACATGAGGACTGCAGACATCTCCTCTCTACTATTTAACTTGGGGAAAGAGACCACTTGCTTGATAGTAGCACTTGCAAGATGATGAGCAAAACAGCGCCATCCCTCACCAGACCCAAAGCAACCGACAGTCGGGATCATCTTGTCTATCCTTAGTCAACCGGTGGATTTGGTCCCAGAAACAACATAGACACGTGCCTCACTCGGATCAATAGCTGATTGGATGGCCCATGCCTCGGGACCTCCCCTCTTTGTTCTTTGCATTTGGGAATTCTCCAGCAGCAAAAGTATGGTGTATTTATTTTCGCATCTTAAACACGTCGCCCGATTCCAGTGGCCCCACCCCAGCCCTACCAGCTCCCTCCAATGGCTGACTAGGTTCTTGTTGCCCCTGCCATGTCTGCACCATATCCGCCAACTCCATCAGCTCTGTACAGTCCTGTATAGTCACTGTGAGGTGCTGCCCATGTGGCAGGTCCCTCCTCCTCTCTGGGCATATCCTGCCCTAGGTCTCCCTCCCCCATGCTCTCCTCATTTGAGTGCTTACAAATGGGGAGGTAACCTTTCCAACAGTTTTCTCTTGACCTCGGGTGAACTCTCACATGAGGACTGCCTCAAGGCTAGCAAGAGGGTGGTAGAACACTAACCAAACGAAGTCCTTCACAATAAAATACTCAGCAAACACTCCACAGACAGAAAGGGGGAGCTAGAGAGCTCCTGCTCAAACACAAAGACACAGATTGGCCCCAAAGCCTTGGCGCCCCTTTCGGTATTTCTTTATTAATTGAAGAGTGCCACAAAGAGATTACACAGTGAGTACCAACTCACACGCATTCAATGCTCTTCTCTAACTCCGAGGCATCAGTATCACAACACATTAGCCCTGCGGGACACTGCTATCACAACCATGTGGCCATAGGCATCCATACTCAGTGCAAACACCTGCATTTAACCTGAGAGCGCCTTCTAGCAGCCCAAACAAGGCCACACGCTCTCCAGACAAACAAAAGTGTCCACTGTCTCACTGGAATGCCCAAACAAAGGGTGAAAGCATCATTGAACTGCCCACAAAGATCAGAAACTCAAACAACCTCTGAAAGCATTCATTGTATCCCGTCCTGCCAAGCAAGTCTCTAAAAACACAGCCCAATGCTCATGGGCAATCACTAGAAGGGAGAGGTGCACCTTCCCACCAACCAAGAGCTCAATCAAGCTCATTCATGAGCTATGTGCACACCCCCATGGGCTCAAAGAATGCCCTATCAAGCTGAAATGTACCTCCATTCAGCCACTTAGTAGCAGCCCATATTAAAAGGGTAAATGGGAGGCTGTAGTACAGCCCATAAACCACGAAGCCAGCACGCTGTAACCAATGGCCATCAAGCAGCCCAAACCTTCCGTTCATCCCGTACAATATCTGCTGCTCTGATCCGTACAGCCTGACAATGGATGCCTGTACACTCCGTACGTACCAGCCCATACCAGCAGCATTCAGTGCACCATGCACAACCCGTACCATCAGCAGTTAGCGCTCCGTACACAGCCCGTACCATCAGCAGTTAAGGCCCCATACAAGCTCGTACTTGCAGCATTTAAGGCCCCATACCAGCCTATGCTTGGCATTCCGTACCTGCCCTGTACCAGCCCGTATGTAGGAAGTACTGCCTGTCCGTGAGTCGTTGTACCAACAGCATTAAATTGCATTCAATACTCCTCCCGTGCCGTCGTACGGACTAAATCCCTTCTCTCTGTCGAGGCGCCAACCTTCGTAAGACCTCCGTCTTTGATTCTGTCTCTCCGTGCCATTCTTTCCCATCCAACCCTCACCAAGGCCTTCCTTGGCCTTCCTTTCAAAAAAGGGGGCTGCATGGGCTGGCCACATGGCAGCCCATACCTTGGGGTTGCCCCAAGGGCTTCATTTGCCCCTAGGCCCCCTCTAGTGGGGTCTCTTTCAAGGCCAGCCAATGACCAACTTGAAGCCTAAGGTTTTTGGGCCCCCCTGTTTGGCCGTAAACCTTTTAGTTGCCCCCAAGGCACAATTGCCTAGGAGAAACTTGCACACCCACATCTTGTGACCTCGCCATTTGATTACCAGGGTCGAGGCCACATGTGAGCATCAAAATTCACGCCCTCGTGACATGCCCCTCTCTTGAAACCTGGCAAGCGTCCTCGATTGCATCTGAATGTTACAAGGATATGCAATAACTGAATTACATGTGAATATACCATCATAAAAGCATGTATTACCATTGAAGACAGCATATATGATTGTTCAGAACCTAGGATAAGAATCCATATAAACTGCAAAAACCAACTCATAGTGACTAGTACACTGATCATAGAAGTCCCAAGGCAGATATATTGTCAGCAACCTCAGGTGAAAGAAACAATATCACCAAGCGACCTCTAGATATCTGAGCTTGTCTGTAACATAGAGACAGAGGTACTATCCCCCTCTTGAGCATCAGGCAATGCTGTAGACCTATGCTCTGCTGAGCCTAAAGGAGCCACAACCAAGGTCGGCTCAAGCTGAAACGCATCTAGATAGAGCTGTAATAACTGAGGTATATCTGCCAAATCACCCTCTTCCAACCACTTTGCATGTAATGGAGAATAATTTCTGAATTTTACCAAGTAGCAGCGGGAAACTCTACCTCTAATCTTCCTCGCCAGAGGATGTGCCAAAATCTGCTCTGGAGCTAGGATCTCATCCAATTCCTCAACCTCTGGTTGCATCTCATCAGGCACATCACCCTCGAAAGATTTAAAGAGACTCACATGGAAAGCATTGTGAATCCTCCAGTAATTCGGTAGCTTCAACCTGTAAGCTACATCACTTAGCTTCTCTGAAATCTGAAAAGGCCCATAATATCTCATGCTGAGTTTGGGAAACAATCGATCTTTGCCTCTTTTCTTTTTCAGCCTTACCTTTTCAAAGCGCAAAAGAACCCAATCACCTTCATTAAATATCAATTCACAACAATGACAATCAGCTGCCATCTTTTGCTTTGCCTGAGTCTTCTGGAAAGCCTGCTTCACCTTCTTATATGCCACATCCATGCTTCCTATCAGCTTCAAAAATCTTATCCTTTGTATGCAAGATAGGTGGAACTTTCCTGCCTCCTTCCACTATTTCAAAAGAAGCTTTTCCAGTGAAAGTATGCACGGTGTTATTGTAAACAAATTCTATTAAGGATAGAAACTGCTCCCATTGTTTCTTATGCTCAGACACATAACATTTCAGCAAATCAAGAGCAATCAAATTAGCCTCTTCGGACTACCCATCTGATTGAGGATAGAAAGAAGATGAAAATCTCAACGTAGTGCCCATATTTTCGAAGAGCCCTCTCCAAAAGAGACTCGTCATGCGTGGATCTCTGTCACTTACGATAGACTGAGGCATCCCATGGTATTTAAAGATGTTCTACATGAACAACTTTGCCATATGATCCGCTGTAATTTTCTTCCTTATTGGAATGTAGTGTGCCTACTTACTGAACCGGCATATAATAGTCCAGAGAGCATCATTCCCCGTAGGTGTCCTAGGAAGATCAAATATAAAATCCATGGCAATGCTCTCCCACGGTCTATCTGGGATTGGCAATGGCTGCAACAATCCAAGTGTCTTCTGCCTATCAAACTTGACCTTTTGGCAGATGATGCATGTTCTGACAAAGGCATCCACATCCCATCTCAAAGCTAGCCAATTGACCTTAGCTGCTTTGTGACACAAAGGCGTCCATGCACCATAATGAAGCCATCTCTGAGAGTATAATGGTCATGCCGCTGATTGTTAGACAGCTAGTCATAAATCCGTGAGAAATCCTCAACCTGTGCATACTGGTCCTTCATTGCATCCAACTCACTGTGGTAAGCAATGGTTGCTACGGAAACCTGAGGCTTCCTTCACAATGCATCGGCCACCACATTCTTTTTACCTTCCACATGCACTATCTGAAAGTGAAATATGGATAAGAAATTGGCCCATCGCATATGCTTCTCAGATAACTTCGTCTGAGTGAGGAAATATCTCAAAGATTGATGATCTGTCTGCACTGTGAAATCAAATGATCTTCAGCATAATCACTGTCACAGTATCCATGCAACCATGGATGACTTCCTCTGTATTCTATCCCAAACTGTCTTGTATCTCTAATGTATCTCAAGACTCTTTTAGCTGCATTCCAATGAGATTGTTTTAGATTTGCCATAAACTGTGATAGTGAGCTTACTGCATAACAAATATCTCACCGTGTGATTGTCAGATATATAAGAGATCTGATGAGTTGCTTGTAGTATCTGTCATTGACTGTAGGCTTTTCTGAATCTTTAGTAAGTTTCAAACTCTATTCCATGGGAGTGGCTGCAATCTTGCAATCTGCCATATGAAACTTCTTCAGGAGACTGTCAACATACTTGAGCTGACTCATGAATGTGCTATCTGAATCTCTCCACAACTCAATTCCAAGACAATAGTATATAAGTCCAAGATCTTTCATGTCGAACTCTGCAGATAAGTCTTATTTTAGTTTTCTGATGAAGCTATCCTTGCATCTTGTCACAATCAGATCATCTACGTACAAAAGTGCAATAGTAATGTCTTCCCCTTGAACTTTGTAGTAGAGAGTATGATTTGCATTGAACTTCATGTATCCCAGATCAGTAAAATACTTATCAATTCTGATGTACCAACTTCTGGGTACTTACTTTAAGCCAAAGAGACTTTTCTTGAGATGACAAACCTTATTCTCTTTTCCTGGTTCAACATAACCTACTGGTTGTTGCATATAGACTTCCTCGTCTAGGTAACCATTAAGAAATGCATTCTTGACATCGAGCTGATACACATTCCATCTGCTGAGTGTCGCTAGTGATATCAAGAAGCATATGGAATCCATCTTTGCTACTGGAGCAAAAGTCTCATCATAGTCCTGACCATATTGCTGTGCAAATCCTTTTGCAACTAGTCTAGCTTTGTATCTTTGAATGCTACCATCTAAATTATACTTCACTTTGTACTATCTTTCCTGGTGGAAGATCGCATAATTCCCAAGTATTATTCTTATACAAAGCATTCATTTCTTCATTCATAGCAGTTTGCCATTCTAGCTTGTCTATTGCGTCTTCGAAGTACATTGGCTCTTCTGTAGCCATGACGGTAGTCATAAGAGCATAGTTGGTAGTTTCAACCTGATTTGCTTTGCCTTTCTGAGCATATATCAATCTGGCTGGACGTCTGCTTTCCCTAGTAGATCGTCTGAGCTGTTGTGGCTCTACTTGGGGTGTTGCTGGCAATTCTTGCTCTTCTTCATCAACCTGTTCTGTAGATGACTGTGAAGTCGATGCTTCCATCCCCTGTGTAGGTAAGGTTTTCCATTCTGATTCCTCATCAAAGATTACATCTTTGGAGATAATGACTTTGCGGTTGATGGGATCATACAATTTGTATGCTTTGCTTTCTTCACTGTAGCCAATCATGATGCATTTACGTGACTTCGCATCCAATTTTCTGCGATAATCATCATGTATGTGGGCATATGCTATGCAATCAAATATGCGAAGATGCCCAATGTGTGGCTTGTATCCAATGAATGCTTCATAAGAAGTCATACCTTGTATCGGTTCGGTAGAAAGCCGATTAAGCAAATAGTTTACAGTGGCTATTGCTTATGCCCAATACTGATTCGAAAGATGCTTTTCACTAAGCATTGCTCTAGCACTGTCCGTTAAAGTCTCATTCTTCCTTTCAGCTCTTGCATTTTGCTGAGGAGTGTCTGCACATGTGAATTGTCTTCGAATGCCGTGATTTCTGCAAAAGTTCATGAATGCTGAAGACATGTATTCACCTCCTCTATCTGATCTCATGACCTTGATCTTTCTGCATGTCTATTTTCTACCATGGCTTTGAATTCTTGAAATCTGAAAAACACTTTAGATTTCTCTTTCAGAAAGTAGACCCAACAATATCTGCTGTAGTCGTCGATGAAAGTCAAGTAGTAAAGTGAACCATTGATGCTGCGGGTCTAGGTATAACCCGATACATCTGTATGTATCAAATCAAGAATACCTCGTGCGCGAGAGGTACTTCTGCCAAAGTTGGTTCGCTTTTGTTTGCCGAAGCAGCATGCTTCGCAAACTTTTCCAAGAAACTGTAGCTTCAGAATCCCAATTGCCATATTCTGATTCCTGAGATCTAATAAGACTTAAAGTTAACATGACCATATCTTTTGTGCCATTTTGCAGATAGTGGCATCTGTTGTGGTTGAGCTGACATGGCATGCTTATCTGGTACTGTAGCTAGCATTCTGTATAAGCGTCCTTCCTTGACACCTTCTGCTACTAGCTGACATCTTTTGGATTTGTCTCTGATAGTGCATTCATCACCGTCGAAGATGACTCGATTATTATGTTCCGTCATTTGACCTACTGACAAAAGGTTCTTGCTGAGCTTCGGAACATAAAGCACATCTTTCACTAATCCTTTCGTACCAGTGAAATTATTTTTAGGGATAATACATGTCCCTTGAACTGGATTCGGTGTATTGTCTACTGTGTAGATGACATTCTTCTGACCTTCTAATGGCTTCATTTCTGTGAACCATTCCTGATGATTTGTCATGTGAGATGATGCACCGCTATCGATATACCAAGGATCATGTTCCACTTGGTCGACTTGATAGCTGAAATCCTCTTTGGAATGGTAATCAGTGTCTGGGTACACTGTATCAATCTGATGCATTTCCTCACTTGCAAGAAACATATTTCCATGTTCATTTGCAAAATGACTGTGACTAGAATGTCCACCACAATGATTTCCTCTACCTCGAAAATTTCCTCGATTACTACTGGATTGACCACCTTGATCGTACTACTTCTTGCAGCAATCTCTTTCATAGTGTCCAAACTTGTAACAGTAGTTGCACTAAATGTTTGACACGTTGGTGGATGCATTCCCTCGTCCTTGAAATCTTCCTCGGTTGGAATGATTTCCTCTTTGCTGATTCTGATGCTGCTAAGGATGATGATGATGCTGATGTTGAGGCTGACTTTGATTTTGTTGATGACGACCACTTCACTGATATGATCTGCCTCTGTCTCTGCTTCTGTCTGAAGCTGTGAATGCCTGATCATTAGAATGACCTTTACGTGCTTAAATTGCCTGAGTCCTAAGTTCTTCACTAAGTAGGACTGATTGAAGTTCTTCCAGTGTCGAAATTTGCCGTTGAATGGCAATACTTTGGACTAGATTCTCGTATCCCTCTCCTAAGTCCATTCAGAATGACTTGAACCATGTCTGCGGGGTTCATAGTCTCTCTTGCTGCTGCAAGTTGATTGTTGTAGTCTTTTATGCGAAGTACATAAGCATGACCGGTTTCATTGCTGTTGCGAAAACTCTGGTTGATTTAGTTTCTCAAGGTGAGAATCCTGGATGTGTTCTTGGACTCGTAGAGAGCTGCGAACATATCCCATGCTTCTTTCGATATCTTGACTGTGTTGAGCTGTCCTAGCATGACATCTTGAACATTCTGCTTGATCAGATGATAGGCGTACTTGTCTTTCTTATCCCATTCTGCCTGAGCTTGGGCAATGGCAAGATCTACTACTGGTGCGAAAACTATTTGTGTAGCTGTAGATCTCGTTGCTAGTGCTGTGACAACAGATGGAGTAGAGCTACTTGTAGCTAGATCGTCCAATGGTCTAGGTGTAGACCCATCGACATACTCCCATTTGTCCTTAAGTATAATAATGGTCTCCATTCGGTATTTCCATGTACCGTAATTGGAGCTGTCTAACTTAGCAGATGCCTCCAGATTGAGGTTGCTAGTCGTAGACATGGTGCAAGAAATGTACTCAAAAGTGTCATGAAAATCTCTGTATGAATCAACTGCAAATACACTGACTATGCCAAATGAAATCTATGAACCGTCGGTGAAGATAGAATTGCAATATATAAAATCTGATCTGTATTACAAGGCTTGTGGCAATGATACCGGGAATAGCCAAGAGGCTTTACAAGACTGAAATGATGTGCACGATGCCGTGAGATAGCCAAATAGGCTTTACAATGGTGGCATGTATGTGTGAAATCAAGTGCTATCTGCCCACTGAAACAATCTGCAATGCCTCTGTACTCTCTGAAGTCTGCTCACTGAACTGATGAACGTAAGGTTTCAAGTAATGTAATGATGTGAAACCGTATGTGAGCATGTGGACTGACTCCGAGTAGGTACTAGTCGGGAATTTCGGGCATGGCTTAGATTGGCAACTTGAAAAAATTCAAAGCGTCCCCTCCATGGCGATCTAGTCTACTCTCATCTAAATCTATACCAACTGTCAATCGATGAAAGAACAACAAATAATTCCTTTTCTTTTGTTCTTTTTAAGTGCTGGGTCAGATGCGTCGATGTAGAGGCGAATGTGCGTGAAGGAAGTGGTTTTGTCGACGAGGCTCAAATGTAAGTGTAACTTACGCCAAAATGTGCACGTGATGTGACAAGCACGTAGAGCACAAAAAATCGAGCGACTTTCCTTTTTGGAGCGCCCTCAAATTCTTCTTGGATCAAGAGATACAACTTGATCTACGTGGAGGGGCAAAAGGAGTGCAAATGGTGCTCAATGATGATGTGTCACTGTGGATCACATGCACTGATGATGTGGCACTGTGCCTAGCAAGAGGTGTGCCAGTGGACGCTTTGCTGAGGTGGCAAGAGTGGTCACATGCTGTGGCTGTGAAGAGGCAACTCTGCCTGCAAGGGTCAATGATGACTGAACAGCTGAGGTGGCACAGATGATGATGTCAGCAGATGACATGACAATGATGACGTGGCAAATGGTGAAGCAGGGCTGCCCTCTCTCACCGACTCTCTTTGGACTCTACATTACTGAGATCACATCTTTCATAGATTGCCTAGGTGGTGAGGGCTCATTACTAGGGGATCTCCTCATACAGAGATTGTTATATGCTAATAATATAGTCCTTATATCCTCTTCAACGGAGGGGCTGCAGAGAGATCTCGAGGCATTAGAGGTGTTTTGCAGAGAGAGATCTAACAGTCAACCTAGGAAAAACTAAGGTTATGATCTTCAACACCTCACGAGCAGTGACTAACCAACTTAGTTTCACCTATCATGGTGAACCAGTGGAGATAGTGCAGTCATACACATATTTGGGAGCAGTCTTCACAGGACCCATCTTCACAATGAAACATGCAGCCCAAGCACGGCTCACACGAGGGCGTAGCGCTTTGGCTAGACTAGAGCGGTAGTGTTTCCATGCACTTCCAAGATCCACTGACGAAGGGCTAGCTTTTCGACACACTAGTGCGGCCGATTGTCATGTATGCAGCACCTTTCTGGGGGTGCGATCTTCTGAGGATAAACTAGAGGAGCTTCAAGCCGCTACAGGTGACGATGGGATCTAGGATGATTTGATGTAAGCCCTCAGTTCCACATGAGATACTACATTGACACCTCTCTAGGTTGATGCCATCTTTCAGACAGTGACTTTCATCCACAGAGTCTGGTACTTACCCCATTGGAGACTTCCGAGGTTGGTCCTAGAGTCATCCAGACGACTCACAGAGAGCGGGGTAGACACATGGTATGCACGCATATCTACATGGCTTGCCAGGCATGGTATCCAGATGGACAGGCTTCCCCCCTTTCAGTACAGCATGGATGCACCTCCTGAGTCAATCCTGCGAGATGAGATCAAATGTATCATACGGTTAGACCTCCTCCAGCTTCACACATCCCGGACTTGGGGGGAGGACCAGGAGCGCCCACCAAGACCCAATTTTATCACGACCACTTCTTAAGAGTATCAAAGGAGGGATTCGTTATCAGACCCCAGTATCTCGAGGATAGAGGAGTCTCCTATGCACTGATTGCCATTGGTCATATGCGGGTTTCGTCCCACCAGCTGAGGATCGAGGCAGGGAGAGCAGCGGGTATACCCAGAGAGCAGTGAGTCTGCACGCTATGTACGCTGGGATCGGTTGAGACAGAGGAGCATTTTCTTTGTGTTTGCCCAGCCTACTACGAGATTCAGGGACACTACCACTGTCTCTACCTAGAGGGGAGTGGCTTCGGTCCTTTGTCACAACTGATCCATTCTCATGACCAAGTCTGTATCGGGCTTTATCTAATGGAGATGCGGCGACATAGGGAGACGCTTCTACGACAGATCAGAGAGCAGCAGGGGATGGTCAAACCAATACAGCACATAGAGGGTAACCGAGCACAGCGACACGTCACAGACTTCTATACATTTGAGTCAGCCCCCGGACACAGTGGAGTGGAGGAGGAGGAGCTAGCCGACATGAGAGCACTCTGGATGAGCAGCCGGCACAGTACCACCGAGAGAGGGACACAAAGGCCACATGTGCGATAGAGAGCCCCCAAGATACACTCTATTGAGGTCCGACCTATCACAGCTTTCCTCAAGGGAGACCGACAGAGACGAGGGATCACCCTAGACATAGCCCACAGAGTCAAAGAGCGAGGAGACCGCATCCCCCAAAGAAGCACGAGATAGCTCGACAAACATAGATACAAGACATCTTCGCAGCCCACCAGAGAGCCATCACTGTACCAGGCCTCAGTTTCATCCCAGCACCTGCATAGATAAATTGATTGATATGGCCCACTCTGCAGTTGTAGTTGACCTTTTTTTTTCTATGATTATGATTCTGTTGGCATAGATTAATACTCAGCAAGGGTCCTAGCGTCCCCTTTGCTTCAGCCCACTGAGGCTTGTATGAGTTCGCTTTTCTGTGTACTTTGTCCCGTAGGCCCGTGAAGCCTCCCGTGGACATGGCAGAAGTCAACGAGAGTGATAAAGAAGGATCCACATAAACAATATATGTGGTTAGAGATAGCAGCAAAAGAGGGAAATATAAGGTTGGCAGCATGCTATTTTGCACCCCTGCAATCACCCATATACAAACAAAAACAGCCATCTATCCGGAGAGGACCCTCTTATGCACTTGGGAGAAGACATAGCTCAGTTCTCTAAAGAGCATGTAATTATCCTCGCCGGAGACTTCAACGCAAGGACAGGATCATTACAAGGGATCGTTACAAAGGAAGGGAAAGATCCCATTTGGATGGAGGAAATGGTAGAAGACAATGCAGAAAGAAAAGGCTGGAAAAGGACATCCAGAGATGACAGGGAAATCACCCAAATGGGAAGGCAAATCCTCGCCCTATGCGGATGCTTTGGAATGCAAATTTGCAATGGCACCCCGTACTTCAAAGAAATGGAGGGATACACATGCAAAACTCCTCAAGGGTCGAGCATAGTTGATTATGTGATCATGAACCCGCATGAAAGACACATACTCGAGCACTTCAAGATTGAAGAGGAGTCTATTGATTCCGATCACAGAGCAATATCTATAGGCATCGTAGGGGCAAAGCATATAGTAAAAAAAAAGGAAATTCCTGCACAACCTAGGCTGAGATTGGATTATAAAAAGGCACACATATATGAACAGAAACTAGAAGAAGAAATAGCACGCTGTCAAACGCCTTCCACATGCCAAGAAACAAGTGAATGCATGACAGACGTACTGCAGAAAACAGCTCACGAATGCTTTACAAAAAGCAAGGGGGGGAGCAAAGGCATGCCCTGCAACCACTGGTGTGATCAGGATTGCAGAGTAGCAAAAAAAGCATGGACAACACCAAACACAACCGAGAAGGAGGACAAAGCTAGAGCCTACAGAAAGTTGGTAAGAAACAAAAAAAGAGAGTTTCTCAAGAGCAAACAAATTGAGAGCTTTGATGAGCTTAAGCAAAATCCCAGAAAGTTTTCTCAAAAGCTACATGGCAGCATACCCCAAGAGAGGAAAGCATCATGGGAAGAAATGATAGATTTCATCAAAGGCCTCTATGAGAGAGAGGGAGAAGAGAGGGTCAATGATAACTTTTCCATCAAAGCTGCAAATGCTGTCATAACAGAGGAAGATGTGGGAAAGGGTTTGAAAAAGCTCGCAAATGGAAAGGCTCCAGACACACAAGGGCTAGTGGCTGAAATGCTGAAATGGGGGGGTGAGAAGACAAAGAAAATGCTCACTACACTCATGAATCGAGCCTTAGAAGAAGGCTTTCCCAAGGAATGGTAGCTTAGCAGGATCGTACCAATCCATAAGAGCGGGGACAGCAAAGTATATACCTTTGTAAGACTAGAATAAGTCCAATCATACAAATTAGATTTTTTGTTGTTCTAAAGATCAAAAATCTACAAAAAAAATAAAAGAGAAACTAAAAGAGAATATGAAAGAGAAGAAAAAAGAGAGAAACAAAAACTTTTAGGAAAAACAAAAGAAAAACATACTTAGCAAGCAAAGCAACACTTATGTCGTCATCAATGCCCAAGCATAAGCAGCTATATTGGGTTTCTAAAGACCCGCGGAGTCTCTTCAGCAAACCCAGTGCTTACTAAGATACGTCAAATAAACAGAAGAAAAAGAAAACAAGAAATAAAGAAGAAAGGAAGCAGGTGACTAAGCAAAAATAAACAAGCAAGTCAAGAAACAAAAAACAAAATCTTCCAAAAAACTGGAATATCTCTCTCTCTCTCTCTCTCTCTCACTCTCACTCTTATTTAAAACGTAAAAAGCTGAATGGTCCTTTACACTTATGTATTGTTTCCTACAAAGAGTCAAAAATACATTTCTAACTTAGAAAGCACAAGCATACTCAAACAAACTCTCTTTCGAAACTAGAAGAAAAACGGGCTATTCAGCTCCCCGCTTTTTGTTTTCAGCTTATGTTCAATCATTCTAAACATACCTAAGGCCGATACACCATAGATAAAAGACTTCATATCTAAGATTGTGCGTACTTTTTTCATTATTTTCCTTGGATTATACCTCTTGTGTAATAGTAAAGTGATCAAATTACTACATTGAGTGATAAAAGACTCCTTAGTTGTACAAAGGCGGGAAAATCTATGGAATTGGGAAGAAATGACTCCATATTTTGCCAAATCAGAAATGTTTGAGTCAATGTGAGGCATTTTTATAATGTGTAAACCACTATATTCAGGTTGTTCATGTTTATCGTATATATCAACCTCTAATCCTATGGTAGATTGAGAAATTCTAAGATCTAAGAAAACACAAGAATCCCCTCTTGAAGTGCAATTCAGTTCACAAGAGTCACGAGGATAGATTCCTTCTCCAAAAGCACTAGTGTCTTTGTACATAAACTCTTGAAAGTTAGGAACATCTGGTACAAATAAATCATCTATAAAACGCCTAACTTGGCTAAGCTTATGTAAAATGATAGGGCAAGTATTGATAGAAATAAAACGTTGCATAAACTAAAATTCATAAGTGAAAAGATAAAAGTTTGCTAAAAAGACGGCACAATTAGTACCCATGGGGATTCCTATAATTTGTTGAAACAAAGAATCACCTATTGTGATGTAAAGATTATCTAAAAGAAAATCTATCCAAGAGCAAACATCTTCCACACTTACTACCTTTGTGTATCTTTTCTACCTTTGTGTATCTTTTCTTTTTAGAACCTATGTTATGATCTTTATTTTTTAGCCGCAAGAAGTCAAAGCATAAGGCTGTTTTCTCAACTTTTAACACTTTGCATCTATCTTTGTCAAATCTCATATTGAAAACTTCAGCCACTAGCTTTTTTATTCTAAACTTCAGGTCTTCCAACTCAATCTTTGTGTAAAGCGTCGTAAAATCAAAGATTTGAAGGAGAATAGGAGACTCTTTTTCTTGAATGCTTCGAGAGGAATTAAAAAATTTTACAACAGGAATCACTCCTACAGAGTCATTTAAAATCCAGCTTGAGTGCGAGGGGACATCTGCCTCTTTTAATAAGTCCCTCCAAAGTTCATGGACACTAGGCAACACGGCTTTGAAGCAGTAGCTTAGCCATTTAGAGACATCCATCAAAGTAGTCTCACAAGCAGCTGCAATAAATCTTGGCTTTTTGGGAGTTTTGTGAAACTTCCAAGCAGCACAAAGAAAAGGTATACTTGGATTGCAAACAAACCCAGAAGACTTTGATGTTTTGAGATTAAATCCTTTTGAGAAACTAAGGCAGGGGCGTAAGTTTTGGCAAGCGAGTTCACTTCTCTCAAAAGACATTCTAAGTAAAACTTTTTGCAAATAAAAACAAAGTTATTGGAACATTTGTCCATATAAGAAATGACAAAATTCCTATGGAATTTTCGAAGGAGAGTTTCATCTTCTTTAGAAAGATAATTACTTTTCTTTGAGCAATTAACCGAAGGGACTTCTTCTAGTTTCAAAGCAACTTTCTTCAAAATCTTCCCTTTCCATTCTGATAAGATATTTTGAACTCCTAAACATTCTTCTAATTGCAAAACAAAATTTGAGATTCCCTTATCGATAGCTTTTAAAAGGCAAGACTCTTTAAAAGAGTACAATTGAAATTTCGTGCCTTTCATGAAAAGATCTTTTAAGTTACTAGAAAGCAAAATTGAGGTATCAGCTGTGACTACATGTCCTAAATCAGCATCAATAAAGCTTTGGAATCTCTTACTTTTACAACAACAAGGTTCTCTAAGGATAGAAGATTTTGAATGCTCTGAAAGCCTTTTACCTATCTCTCCATAGTTGGAAGCCTTTTGTCCTAAAGTTTTTACATACTTCCGAGCTACTACTGGATGCTTCCAAATTCTTCTCACAAAATGAGGGAGAGAATCCATTACTTCAGGAGACTTCAAAATTGAGTTTAAGCCTATCTTGTCAAGTGAGGAAGAAGTAAAAATACAAATCAAAAGTTCCTTATTTAGATAGACTTCTTTGCTTTGAAAGAAAGCTTTTACTTTTAAGAAGCGATCCAACGAAGTTTTAAGTTGTATATAATGGAGCTTATTTAGATTCAAATCCTCAAAAGAAAAGTTTTCCAAGGTGTATTGAAGTTTAAAAAGAACTTTGACATTATATTTTTCAAAACTTTTACTGAAAAAAGACCCAGAGACATTAATCTATCTAGGTAGAGTAGTCTTCTTTATAGTCTCGAGAAGCAAAAACTCTTGGAACTGAGGAAGTTAAAGGAACTAAAGAAGGGGAAGTAGAGGAAGAGGAAGTGAGGGACAGCAAAGTGGCCAAAAACTACCGCACCATCATGGTGAGTAGCCTAATGGCCAAGTTATATGGCACAATAATTGAGCAAAAACTCAGCAAATGGGCAGAAGAGCAAGGAGCCAGGGCACCATCCCAGGCAAGGTTTCGTCCTAAACATTCGACAATAGACCACTTGGTTGCCATACGGGCTGCAACGGAGGGGGTCAAGAATAAGAAAGAAGTAGTCTACTGTTGCTTTGTAGACTTTAAGAAAGCATTTGACACAATTCCACGCAAAAAGCTAGGGGAAAGACTGGAAAAGCTCGAAGTCCCTCAAGAAAACAAAGAAGCCACATACAGATTATATGAGAAAGTATTAGCTGAATTAGCGCAACCACTTGGAGATGGCTCATGCTCTGAAGGAAAAGTCATCATAAGCAGTGACATAGGAGTCAAGCAAGGCTGTCCCCTCTCACCAACTCTCTTTGGTGTGTTCATCGATGAATTGGAAGAGTGGATGAGAACACACAAAGGCGAAGGTGTCCAGATTGCAGGCTATGCCCTCTTATTGCTTATTTATGCAGATGATGTAGTCTTCTTCGCAAAAAGCAAGAAAGAGATGCAAACACATTTGGATACACTGGGAAAATTCTGCAAACACTCAAGAATGCAAGCCAACATATCCAAGACAAAAGTGATGGTGATTGGAACTCAGAATAAACAAGTTGATTTCACTTTTGAGGGGAGCCGCTGGACAGTGTTACTACATACAAATATTTGGGGCTGGAATTTGCAGACACTTACAAGTGGAATGCATGTGTGGAAAGAAGAATCCTAGGTGGTTTGAAAGCTCTATATGGCTTCCAAAACAAGTGCAGAAAGGCACACTTGTGCAACTCGGAAATGAGAAAGTTTATGTATACCATGCTCATAAAAACAGTGGTCCTTTACGGGTGTCCAGCCTGGGCATCGGGGCTATCCAGGGCCTACTGGAACCAAATAGAGACTTTGCATAAACGATTTCTCATAGGGGAGTTAGAGGTGAAGGCACAAACACCGTACCCCATCTTGTTGGCTGAGACAAGTATGATACCTCTCGAAGGAGAGGCATTGTGCCAATTCATGGCATACCTCAACAAAGTTGGAAAGATGGACGCCAATAGGATACCACACAAAACAATGAAAGCTATGCGAATCGCTGGATGGCACAAAGAGGGGATGAAATGGATGGAACAATGGGGTATAACCGCTGCTGACATCCCCAAAGATGCAGGGAGTTAGTGACGCAGAGAATGCTATAGAAGCTATGGCGAGAACCGGGAGCAAAAATGCAGTTTTATAAGCAGGAAATCAATCCGATGGACAGCTATGGAATGCAGAAATACCTTGGGGAAGACATATCAATATTTAAAAGACATTTAATCTGTAAAATCAGAACCAGCTCACATGATCTTGAGGTGGAGAGGGGAAGATGGGCAAGACCCAGGGTACCAAGAGAGGAAAGAGTATGTAAAATCTGCACCGCAGGAGAAGTAGAAAATGAGCAGCATGTACTCCTAACATGTCAAGCATATGCGCAAATCAGAGAATGTTATGGGGCAATAGAAGCAACCTGAAATCCCTACTGGAGTGGCCAGCCAAAGAGCTAGGCAACTACATAAAGGAAATTTTAGAATATCGCAACAAAGTACTTGGTCTAGCACATAGGCTAGCACAACAAGTACTCACTGCATAGCACATTTATGCTTTTATTTATGCTATTTTCTTTCAATGGATGTAAACAATCACTACTTGTTGATAGTGATCACTGTCCCATAGATCCTGAAGGGTCTCACGAGGACGTTAATACAATCATCTCTCTCTCTCTCTCTCTCTCTCTCTCTCTCTCATATAATAGAGGATTGCCTTGGCTATCTCAAGGATGAGGAGGGGTACACAAAAGAGAAAAAATCGCAAGCCTCAAGAAGGGGATACCACATGAATGACATTAGATGTAACACTCAGAAAGGAGCACAAGTGCAAGTTTATTTCAAAGAGAGGATAGTGTAGAAAAGGGGGGTAGGGGCAGATTAGAGAAAGAGGCTAGAAGAGTGGAAGGAAAGAGGAAGGGAGAGGAGAGAGAGAGAGAGAGAAAGAAAGATGTATTAACGTCCACAGGAAGCCTCGTGGGCCTATGGGACAAAGTACACCAAAAGAAAACTCATACAAGCTTCAATCGGCTGGAGCAAAGGGCGCACTAGGGCCCTTGCTTAGTACTAAGCTACGCTGATCTAATGAGCTCAAGAGCTCGAAGAAAATCAAACACAAACTGAAGCAAACTAAGAGGAAGGACTCAAAAGCCAAAGCCCAACACCGTGGTGGCTCGCCTATGATCTGTGAAAATATATCGAATCGTCTGTCGGGCTGTCTCACGTTGTGGTGGGAGGGCGTGGTCTCCTCTATCTCTAAACCCACTAAGCTATGTCTAGAGTGACCCCTCGTCTCTAACGGTCTTCTCTAAGGAAAGCTGTGATAGGCCGGACCGCAATAGTGTATGCTCTAGTCGCTCACCGTGTCACGAGTGGTCTTTGTGTCCCTACCTCAGTGGCACCGTGTCGACTCTCTCTGTTGATCCAAACTGCCCTCATATCAGCTAGCTCCTCCTCCTCCACTCCGCTGTGCCTTGGAGCTGACTCGATGCATAGAAATCTGTAACGTGTCACTGTGCTCGGTCAGCCTATGTATCCTGTGCTCTCGTCGCCTCCTGTTAATGTCTCCCTATGTCGGCGCATCTCAAGCAGATAGAGCCCAATGCAGACCTTGTCATGGAAGTGGATCAATCGTGAGAGTGGACCAAAGGCACTCCCCTCATAGTAGAGACAATGGTTGTTGGAGATGGTGACCTTCACCATCGCATACACAGAGTGGTCCATGGAAAATACAAAAGAACAGGAGGCGGCCCGCGTAGTTGACACGTGTACTAGGGAGGATTTCCATCCCATAAGCAATATGTACCCTTGAAGAGCCTTGAATATATAAACCCATTAAGCCCTCCACAGTCATCCCTCCCGGGACTTTTTGGAGGGAGAGAGAGCATTGCATGGCTATGGGGCGAGGATTGGGACCTCGCACCTAGAGCACCCCATGGCTACACGTGGCGTCTTTTGGAGTTCCTACATGGTATCAGAGCAAGTTGCGTCGGCGGCTATTGCGCATGTGACACGTGGAAGTCGCGCAACCTTATGTACCCTTGACCTGTGTGCTGTACAAAGGTGTCACGATCTACAGAGTGGACATTTAACTGTGGCCTCGTCGAGAAGGGTCGTGATTCACGGCATGATTTGCAGTGAGACATTATTACAACGGGCAGTTGCTTGCACCGGTGGCTGTCTGTCGGCTAACGTGGTCTTTCATGCACTTTGGGCAGCTTTGGTTTGCTGACCCGGTGCGATTTGTCCATGTAGCATTGTTTGGTGTGCTCGTCTTGATTTAGTTAGTGCCTTGAATGGTGCTTGGATTGAATGCTTCAGGGTTCCTCCACAGGGTGGTGTTAAGGGTGGTGGCCTTCACCCTCGCATACACGGAGTGGTCCATGGAAAATACAAAAGAATTGGAGGAGGCCACGCAATTGACACGTGGCTCAAGGGGTTAATATATTCAAGGCTCTCCAAGGGTACATATTGCTTCACAGTCATCCCCTTCGGGGACTTTTTGGGGGGCTGTGGAGCTTTGTGGGCGGGTCTGGGGACCCCACACTCGGCTCACATCCAGGGGACATGTGGCGCATTCTGCATGTTCCTACAATGGTATCGTCCCCGAATCTCATAGTAGGCTTGGCAAGCACAAAGAAAATGCTCCTCTGTCCCAACCACCCCCAATGTGCATAAGATACAGATCCGTTGTTCTCTGGGTATACCTACTGCTCGCACCCGCCTTAATCCTAAGCTAACGAGTCTATATCCACCATGCATTGCAGGTTGCCGTAGTCCGTCTTCATTTCCTCGAGTGCCTGCTGCAACTGCGAGTGGGCCTGAATCAACTCATCATAAACTGCCTTCTTGCCCTCCAGCTGCATCATAACAACGGAGGGAGAGATCCCATATGGATGGATGAAGTCGAAGAGGATAGTGAAGAAAGAAGGGTTGGAAAGGACATCAAAGGATGCAGGGCAAATTACCCACATGGAAAAGCAACTCATCCCTGTGTGTGGATGTTTTGGGTTGCAAATATGCAATGGCACATCACATATTCAAATGCAAAACAAATGATTGACTATATCAAGATTGAGGAGTCGTCTCTTGAGTCTGATCATAGGCCAATATCTATAGGCATAAAGGGGACAAGTAATGCTGTGAAAAAAAAAAGAAAGTTATTGCTGTTAGAAATCAATCAACAGAGGGTACGAACAGCGGAATCCCAGGACTCACACACTGTGGGGAGTGGAATCACAAGCTTCTTAAACTTACGTGCTTCAAATAGATGTGAACACTCATCGATAGGCAATGATCCAGCCAGATATAGAAGCTACCAAAAGAATATATTTCCGTCCAAAACTATGGACACAATACAAAGAGAGAGATCCAAAGTCCCACCAGAGCGTGGTCCTTTGATCTTACCACCACGTACTTCTACTATCTGCCGGATATCTCTAGAACTTGAGACCGCGTGCTCCACCTCGAGCGTATGTAGACTCTCCATCTTTTGACCTCAGCTCCTTGCTGCCCTAGAAGACAGCCAAGGTCCAAGTCCTCTGTGAGCTCAGTCTGCAGCTATCCTTGAACTCCTCTACCTCCTGGATGTAGGCCTGAGGGAGTGTGCACTTCTGCTCCTGCTGCTCCCGAGTCTGCTGGCTGCTGGATACAGTTATGAGGCCCAAATGCCTCTTTTTATAGGCCCCCAAGGGGCTCCAAAATGACCAACCGGTCTGCCCCAACTTGGCTGACTCAGCCTGTCCCAACCGACCCCACAGCTCCCCATAAATGGGCCTGTGGGTTGCCTTTATGGGGCAGTGTGCTGGCCGACCAGCTTGCTTGCCCTCTATAAAGGGCAGGGTGCTGCCTACTTGCAGCCCCTCCTTTGCTGCACCACCTGGCCACTAGGATGTCCTTTACCCCTGCTCTCCTGCCAGCCCGTGGTCTGCCCTAATTGTGCCATTTGCAGGCCCTGTTGCAGGCCATTCACCTGCCCATAGATCCTGCCATCTAGGCAGCCTACTCTCTGAGATAACTACGCCATCTAGTGCTGCTCCAGATCTGCCTCTTCCAGGCCAGATCCATGCTGTGTATGCATTGCCATCTTCCTGTTCATAGGATCTACCTGTTGCACCCACCATGGCTCCTCCACAAGTTTCTGTGAGGTGCTGTCCATGTGGCAGCCCCCTCTCTCTCTCTTCTCTAGGCACATGCCCTAGGTCTCCCTCCCCCACGCTCTCCTCATTTGGGGGCTTATAGATGGGGAGGTGACCTTTCCAACAATTACACGTCCCAGGTTAAGAATGGACTTCAAAAAAACTCATATCTATGAAAGGGAGATAGAAGAGGCAATGGCACAAGGAAACATACCTTCCACAAGTCACGAAATGAGCAATTACTTAACAGATATTCTACTGTCAACAGCCCAAAAATGCAGGTATGAATCAGTACAAGCCTACTGAGTTGCCTATTTGATGGGAATCCTTCTTCTAGTGCCATATTCATAAGCTTGGTAAGCATTTTCTTTGTCTTTTTGCCTCCCCATGTCAACACCTCTGCTACTACCCCTGCCAATCTCTAGTTGCATCCTTACAATCTTGGGCATACCAGTGATTACATGGCATTCTAGGGGGGAGATAGCAAGATGCAAAGACCTATCCCACAATCATGGTGAGCAGCCTAATGGCAAAGCTTTATGGCGAGCAAAAAATCAGCGTAGAGGCCACCAATTTCCTAGGAAAGATGGGATCACCTCATCCATCCTATGCGAGAGGAAAGCCCACCTCTTATGGCATGTCAGGCGACGTGAGATCTGTTGTGCCTTAGGCGTCACCAGATGTCCTAGAAACCCCACTCACGTATGAGGTGAGACATCATCTCTGGGCACTCATCAAACCATGTGCTTCAAGGCATCTTTCTAGTTGGGGGGAATGCTATGGAACAGGTCGTGGGGAATGATCTGGTGGTGGCATCCTAAACCACTGATACAAGAGTGTTTTGAGGCATGGGTGAGGTCTGCATCATCTCCAAGGGAGGTCACTAGCTCACAAGACAAGTGGCTCAAATAGACGGCATCAAGGGCACGATCAAAATGTATTCGGACGAGGATGGGGACAGAGGATCTCGTCCTGTGGCTGGTGTGGTGGTCGAGATGCTGAATCCCAGATATGTGTGGTTAACGCCGAGGAGGGGGGGAGGAACAGTAAAGTCATGAGGCTGGGAGCCCATCAAGTAGTTCATGGTACTTGTCCCACCTCCATGTGGGAACAAGTGAGCTCTCTAAATAATGGCCACCTCTAAAGACTGTTATATATGATCAAGTCATGTATTGTCCCCATCTCGAGCAAGTGCCTCCATGTGGGAACAAGTGAGCTCTCTAAATAATGGCCACCTCTAAAGACTGTTATATATGATCAAGTCATGTATTGTCCCCATCTCGAGCAAGTGTTGGCCATACCTTGTCACATGTGGTGCATCCTCCAAGTGTCTCTGGAACTGAACGATGCAATCAGTGACGATTTTCTTCTACTCTTGCTAGCTGAGCAGAGACTCTGTGCTGAGAAATCTCTCTCTCTCTCTCTCTCTCTCTCTCTCTCTCTCACACACACACACACACAACACTAGGGCCCAGGAAAAACGGTGGCTGGGATTTTCTTGTTTGCTGTCCCGACAAAAAGAGAAGGCACTGTGGTGGGATCCTGCATGTGAATTAAGCTTGCCACAGTGGCTGGGTGCATGATGTCTTGTATGCCCTTATGTTGCTGGGTGTTAACCACAACCTGTATCTTTGGAGTGAAACTAGACCTGTCCTTTCTTACCTGGGTCTTCTTTGAGACCTTCTTGAAGGGAGTAATCTGCAAGTATCCATCCCAAAATTTCTGGTTGTAGCCCTCTACTGTATCTCCTGCATCCATATGCAAACTGTCCCAGGCAACAAGGACATGGTCTCTGAACTGCTTGAGCATAAACTGTTTGTAGAAGGCTTTCTTGAAGCCCTTCCACTTCCTTGGAGCAGTACTAGCTGTAGTATGTGTGCTCCACCATGCACTAGCCGTTGTTGTCAGGTGTAAACTAACCATGCGCAGCTTAGAGGACTCGGAAAAATTCTCCATGCCAAAAACTGCATCAAATTGCCTAATGAACTGCATGGCTTTTTCTGTCTGGCCAGTATGGCCATTAAATGTAGCAAACCTGACAGACTTCCCACCTTCTTTGAACTCCTTGGTCTTTGCTTTCTTGCCTAACTTCTTCTTCTTCTTCTTATGCTTTGGCTTCAATGATCCAAAAGAAGATGACGAAGATGAGGACGAAGAGATAGAAGTGGAACAAGAAGGACTTGAAGAGCTATGATGCCTTCTTCTTCTTGGAAGGTGTACTCACTTGCTGGCTACCTGCTTTCTTCTTTTTACTATCGTCACAGCAAAGTTTCTTGCTCTTCCTAGAAACATCATCTACAGAAGAACAGGGATGGTGTCCAGGGATCTCTTTTTGGCTGTCACCTTCTCGGTTGCCCCAAAAGAAACTCTCTCTGTGCATGAGGATTTACGAGCCTGCGAAACAATGGATCCCTTCTAGCTTCCATGAGCTGTGCCAGTAAATGTCTGTAGGTTGCCTCAGTCTTTGACTATACACCATGACCTGGTCATTCCTGGCACTCTCCTCGTGGGAGGGCATGGCAGCCTGCTGTGAAGCCATTCTCTGCAAACTTTCCCTGAGATCTACAAACTCTCACACGGAGTATCTGCAACCAATGCACTCAGCATGCCTTTTTCAGAATGGAAATACCTCAACAAGAGTGTAATGAACTCACTACTTAGCCCCACTTAGTGCCAAAGACTGGCTGTCAAGGTCAAAGCATAATCTCAAAACTGTGTGCCCCTTTTTCTGATACTGCAAATATCACTCAAAATGCATCTGATTTCCCTTTCTCTGTACAAAAGCATGCATTTCCTTTACTTCTGCAAATCTCTGATTTTCTCTGTTTTGTACTGATTTCTGACAGATTTTGACAGGCAGACTGTACTGTGACAGGTGAAAAACTGTCAGATAAAATCCCCTTTTTTTTAAGTAATTAACCAGAGTCAACTGACTGGTTAAACTAACCACAGGATTGCCAGCTCAGCTGACTACCACATCATCACTGCACTGTGCACTGCCACATCAGCACTGTATTGCACACGGCCACATCAGCATTTTTGCAATCGACTGCCACGTGTCACTACTATCAGTGCCACGTGTCTGCACCACGTCAGCCTTCCTCGTCTGGCAATGTTGCCTCACAACATGCGCCCGTGTGACGCTCACCTACTATCGGTGGTACATTTCTGGATCGACACTGTCTGAGAAGACAGTATAGCTGTCCTCTGATACCAATGGCACTGAATGATGCAATCAGCAACGATTTTCTTCTACTTGGTGGTGCGCTCAATTTTGCTTAAGCAATTTGACAGCTCCTTGCCAAAGTGAATCCAAGGATGAACATTGGATGGACACCGAACCACCGCTAATATGTGGTGTCTTTCGCATGTCGCATCTTGCTCACCTACTATCGGCTGGATCGACACTGTCTGAGAAGACAGTATAGTTGTGCTCTGATACCAATGGAACTGAACGATGCAATCAGCAACGATTTGCTTCTACTCTTGCTGGCTGAGCAGAGACTCTGTGCTGAGAAATAAATCTCTCTCTCTCTCTCTCTCTCTCTCTCTCTCTCTCTCTCTCTCTCTCTCTCTCTCACACACACAAAACACTAGGGCCCAAGACAAACGTCAAGATGGACACGCCCAAAGGTATTTATTAAGAGAGAATTTTTGAAATACAAGAGTTCAGCGCTTAGGCTGTTGTTCCAAAAATTCAAACGTGAATCCAATACAAAGGAGCTCTCAGCTCATTCATTTGGCAACATGCCACTTGTCAAAATAACTAGCTAAAATTTAGTTACATGCCACAAAGGGCACCCTCGGTCACATGGACACCTCTTGGCTGCCCACTGGGATCTACTTCAAAATCATGTAGACCCACCCGTTTGTTCCCCTTGTGCGCAGTGGAGTCACCTAGAAGGGGGATTTCTCCCTGCCTAGAGAACTCCATGATATCAACATATATCGTCTCGTATGGACTATGGCCCTTTGTAGTGACCTCATGCACATAGGATGATATTCCTGGGGAAGGTAGCAAACATCAATGAAAATCGGTCGGCATCAAGTCACTGTACTCGTATCCACACATGCCGTCCATGCCCCTTTCACATCACACATATGAGCGGTCTCAAGTGCAATCAGAAAAGAAGAAGAACTCCCCCAGAACCTCGTATCCCACTCTCTGTCCTCATCTCCTCCTGTGAGTTGACTCCCACGTGTATCTTGTCACCATTAATAGTCCTCTCTTTGGACTCTCATGTGTCTCAATGTAGAAGATAACATTTCTGTTAGTATAGGTCTCTGAGAATTCCTTGGTAAGACCAGAGAGTGCCATTACAATTCCACATCGCCATACCGCCATCATCTGCTGTCCACCTCCCCTTCTTCCCTTTCTACTTTCTCTTGAATAATCATTTTGCATATTGGTAGGCAGCCCATCTCCCTTCTTGTCTTGCTGCCATCATACGCATTATCCCCTCTCTGTGGTTGTCTTGTTGCAAGAGTGTGAGATCATCATCCAAATATGTCCTAGTTTCCTTCAATGTTGCCGAGGGTAGACGTCTCCGTTGCTATCCAAAGTTTCACTACCAATGGCCTTGTTGGCGCATTGACCTTGCCCACTGTCCAAGCTGCCTCACATGTAAGGTTGCCACCTATCTTGGTGAACAAAGCTCTAGCATCAACCATCGGGGTATCTCCCACTGCTCACCTCTAACCAAGACAATTAAGGAATTGCTGTGATGTGTCGTCCACCTCCCCGTCTTCCCTTTCTACTTTCTCTTGAATAATCATTTTGCCATATTGGTAGGCAGCCCATCACCCTTCTTGTCTTTCTGCCATCATACGCATTATCCCCTCCCTCTGGTTGTCTTACTGCAGGAGTGTGAGATCATCATCCAAATATGTCCTAGTTTCCTTCAATGTTGCCAAGGGTGGACGTCTCCATTGCTGTTCAAAGTTTCACTACCAATGGCCTTGTCGGTGCATCGACCTTGCCCACTCTCCAAGGTGCCTCACATGTAAGGTTGCCACCCATTTTGGTGAACAGAGCTTTAGCATCTGCCATCGGGGTATCTCCCACTGCTGGCTCTAACCAAGACAATTAAGGCCTTGCTGTTCCATCTCCTATCTTCCTCCAAGCGTCGGATATAAACTCCTCCTTGGGGGCTGATGTGCCCTTTTTTGACCATCTCTTTCCATTCCAACATCTCTACTTTCCCCTCAGTAATCTGCTTCGTGAATTCAGCATGTTACCCTTGCATGGTGGCCTGCATAGCTGCCATCACTTTCCTGAGTTTTGTGTTTTCTAAATTTAAATCATCCATTGCTTTGCAAGTCACCTCTGGTGCTCCTTTCATGTCTTTGAGTTGCTGCAATTCAGTCCCCGTTGCTTGCGTCTTATTTTTTAGGCTGTTTTTTCTGACTCCCATTTTGTGCTTTCTCCCACTCATCTCCCTATCCTTCCTCCACTCCTCCTGTATATGTCCCCTATAGAGAAACGATAGGGTTTGCAGTGGAGCGATCAAAAATAGACAATACTTAGACACAACTGAAGAACGGAACTCAGAAAACATAGTGCCTGTCGGTAATATGAAAAACTGAATACAAGAACCTCAAGCCGGTGTGTCTCAAGGACCGTGGCTGAGGTGAATCGGAAAGATGATTCCATGTAGAGAAACAGTAGAAAAGATAGCAGCAGAGGGACCGTAACGCAGTCCTCCGTGTAGCTCGATGATGATAAAGATGATGAAGGGCTGAAGATGATGAAGGGCTGGAGCTGCCCTAGGAAATGGCTGAAAACCAGCATGCTCTGAGGAAGGAACCTTCAGGCTATCTGGAATAGCAACATGATGAAGAAAAGGAGCATATCTGGGGCAGATCTGGAGCAGAATAGCAGAAGGGGACAGATCTGGAGCAGAGAAGCAGAAGGGGCAAATCTGGAGCCGGAGGGGACAGATCTGGAGCAGAGGAGCAGAAGGGGCAGATCTGGAGCAGGAGGGGACAGATCTGGAGCAGAGGAGCAGAAGGGGCAGATCTGGAGCAGGAGGGGACAGATCTGGAGCAGAGGGGGCTGCAGCAAAGGATGGAGGAGGTGAGGAGCAGCTGCAGGTCCTGTCCTGTACAGAGAGTGTGGGGGGCTAGTGCCTTTATAGGCCTGACCTAGCTGGTCGGCCAGCTGGTCGGTGGGCCTGCCAGCTGGTCGGCCAGTTCTGGTCGGCCAGACCAGCTGGTTGGCCTGATTTTGGTCGGCCATTTCTGGCCTTTCTGGCCACTTGTTTGGCCCTGCTGGCTGACCTTTTGGCTGGCCTGCAAGCTGGTATGTTTGCCCCAGCAATTGGGGATTGCTAGTTGCTTAACATCCCCCTTGTTTCTTTATTTCAGCCAGTGTTTTATCTACATGTGTTTTCTCATTTAATAGTGCCAGGGGACCCACCATTGCAGGGGAGCTTCTCTAAGGGAAAGTCACTTATCTCTATCATTGATCCGGGTGTCTGGCACACATACGCAAGAGCACTCTACAACGTCCCAAACCATGCACCACCTGATATGTCCTCTTTGTCTAGGCACACCACATCCATCTTGTTCACCGCACAGAGTATGCAAGCTGCATTGTCTCGACTCCACAATCAAAGAGCCCAAGGCCATGAGGGGTTGCGGACTACACATGGACAGGAGGTCTTGACCCCGATCATAGCACAGATGTTCAACCATGCTATATGCCATGACTTCCCCCCTGCTTGGAGTACCACCACCAATGTGCCGATATGCAAAGAAGGGGATCCAATGGACACTAGGAAATATCGCACCCTCATGATTGGTCACACATTGGTAAAGATCTACAGATCAATGAGAGAGAGAGAGAGAGAGAGAGAGAGAGAGAGAGAGAGATCAGCTCCTACACAAAGGCACAGGGACAGCAGGCTTTGGGACAGGTTGGATTCCAGAGGCAGCACTATACTCTTGATCACACCTTCACTCTATGGGCCGTCATCCAGGACACGAGATCACTTTCCAGGATAAGCACTATACTCTAGATTCCAGAGGCAGCACTATACTCTTGATCAAATCTTCACTCTATGAGCTGTCATCGACAAGGCGAGATTTCTTTCCAGGATATGCCATAGGGTAGGTAATTCATCTCTAAAGAAAAAAAAACTCGATATCAGCTAGCAAAGCCATCTCTCCATCTTGGATAGATGAGGAGTCTGCTAATGTAGCCTTGCATGACTCAACTAATACGCTATAAAGAATTAAAACTCACCTAGACTTTTCTGAACTTCCTTAGTCAAGATTAAAGAACCTTGAGATACATCCTTCTCACCCCGAAGTGTTGGAGTAATAAGAGTCAATGCCCCACCTGTAAGCTCCCAAATGAGGAAAGCTTAGGCGGTTGACACCTCACCATGTAAATGGGTAGAAGATGAACCTGTAGAGGGATGGACTGAGGCTGCCATATGGGCAGCACAATTGCTGCCACATGGACAGCAGACAGAATCCTAGTTAAGGGTTTACTTGGGCCAGCATTCTAAGTAAAAAAACAAGAACCAAAGAGGGCTGTGCAGGTACTTGAGTAAGGTACCGAAGGTATTGTAGGTTGTATGGCAGCGGGAGCAGCAGGTACAACATGTACATAAGATACTGCAGGTGATATAGCATGCTTTCTTTGCACCTTTCCTCAAAGGTTACAATTCTTCGGTTTGGTGTAACGAGTCCAGACTTGTTTCAAGAATGGAGGGCAGGCACGACACATTGCTCTTTCCCTGTCTTTCCACACTTCTCTAATCACACAATTAATGTGCCCATTGCTTATGTAAGAAAGATTTACAACAAGGACTGACCCTTGAAGCTTTTTTATCAAGAAAAAACACAAACAAAGCAATGATTATGAAACAGCATTCGTGCAACTATCATTTACTATGAAAATACTAGGGCTATGCCTGATGCATTGGCGCATGCTAGAGAAATTATGGATGCAGCAAATTTTGATCTGATACCATGATTAATCACAGGACATAGCTATATGATAGCCTAAACCCTAGCAGAAGACTGCTGCCAGACTAAAAGCTTCATTCCTATTCGCTCACATATGACACGTGCACGTGTATTAGGGTTATGGCTGATGTGTTAGTGCATGTCAGAGAAATTATGGACATACCAATTTTGAGCTGATACCATGATTGAATCACAGGATGTAGCTATATGATAGCCTAAAACTAGCAGAAGACTGCTGCCAGACCCAAAGCTTCATCCCCACATATGAATATGCACAAGTCTAACCCAAAAGCAAACACTCAGATCTGAGAAATTGTACACAGCAAATAGGAAAGCCTAAATACCATGTATATTGCACTGAAATAGGCTAATCTCTGTACAAAACATGCGCCCTCCTGAAGAGAGTGTCCTCCTCCAAACGGCTGCTATACTGGCCTGCTTCCTGTGACTGCTGCATGCTTCTCTTGCAGTATCTGTGGCTCATAGTGATTGGAGGAATGATGAGACTGCCTCCCCACTTCCTCGACCCCTATTTAGGCCGATCTATGCTTCCCAATTTACAATTGCAAGGGAACTTGGAAATTTTGCATTGTTTTCAAGGGACACTCTATGTAGCTTGCATGCTACTCTTCCTTGCATAGGTTTCACGCTACCCAGTGTGTAGCTTGCATGCTACTCTTCCTTGCTCCACCATGAGCCGCTTAGATGCCTCTTAGAAACCTATTAACCACGGACAGAGTTTTGCCTCATGGCAGCATGAAGGAGAAAAGCTTTGAAAATGCTGCCAGATGCCACCCTTGGACTCACTACCTCTTGGATTACCACCCTTGGACTCACTACCTCTTGGATTACCACCCTTAGATTCTTGACTTTTACGGATTCATGAACTACCACAAGCTCTTGGACTACTACTCTTGGACTCTTAGACTACCACAGGCTCTTGGACTATCTCTCTTGCTACCAGGGGGCTCTTGGACTATGCCAGGTGCCACAATTGGACTCTTGGACTATCACTACCTCTTGGATTTCCACCCAGGACTCTTGGACTTTCATGGACTCATGAACTACCATAAGCTCTTGGATTACCACACACATGCATATATGCATACGTGTACGCGACACGTCACATACACACGTGTATACGTGCACACAAAACACACAAGTGCGTGTTCTCACATATGCTCTCACATATGCAGATGAACACACACATGGGCACACGTAGACACATGAACAGGCATACACCACATACACGTATACATATGCACATGTGTACACATAGGCACAGGGCACACATATAGTACACTCAAGCACACACATACACATGCATATGCTCACACAGCACACACGCAAGGGGTGTCCACAGTGTGTGCAAACACACACAATCACGTGTGCATATAGATGCATACATGTGAACACAAACACATGCAGGCGGGGAAACAATCATTCGATTGCTATAATGATGTAGCATCGCGAGACTAGTTCACGAGTAAACCCTTATTCATCAACTCTTCATCAATATTAGTCCAAAAGAAAGACCATAACCCTCCTAACCCCCTAATTCCATTTACACTCCACACCATCATTACATCAAACTACAAGACTATTAGAAAAGTTGCTTGGTTTTCAAAATTAGCAGACAGATTCGTAGTGTTTGAATATAATTCGTTATGCATGCGCAATTCGTTCGGTGGCGCATGCAAAGGTTTTGGTATGTAGAAGATAGAGGCATGCCAACAGGATCCTACAACGCACAACGAGAAATCGAGGATGCCTTGTTTACTAAGATCGTCTTGACCACAGACGACGACGATGATAACTGCACTATCCCGCCAAAACCGCTACGAACTGTAGTATCCCGCCGAATTGGCGACGTAAGAAATCAACAGGAGATCGTATATCGGAAGTTCAAAAGCCAAAGCGGTTTTCACAGGCCGCACCTACCATCTAATGAACAAATGCAGCCCCAAGAACGGAGATTTAGGCGGAATCTCGACGAACCGAAACCAAGTCAGTCCAGAACTAGGATGAGGAAACAAGAAAGTCGGCGCAATGCAGGTGGAAAGACATCTTTAGAAGAGCGAGAGAGCAGGAGATGTACACGGATCCGCGCGAGGACGCCCCGTTTCTCGAGGGTGCGGGTGACGAGAGTCTTGAGGTCCATCATTTCGCGCATGTAATCGTCCATGGCCATAGCCGTGGTGAGGACACCGAATAAAAGCCGAGTTGCTGGGAGACTGAGAAGAACAAGTAGTTCTCACCTGCTGCTCAAATCATTTGCTCACATAGAGAGGAAAGCTAGTAGGACATTAATAAAGGTGTTTACAGATTAGCTCGGCCCATGCCTGCCGGCACTAGGCCGTGGGCTGGATCTCCGTCGAAGATCTCTCGGCGGTGCAAGTCTGTAAACACCCTAATGTGTTTTCTCACATTTGCTTAGAAGGTCGTGTCTAATAGGAGAGACTTTGGCTCACTCAAAAGATTTGTGTTTGGCACATACGCTAGTGGAGATTTTCTCAACAAATGCCCTCTTTGGTTCTCAAACTCTTGCTCCCGTATCCAAACTTCCTACTTCAACCATTAGACCAATCAATCGTTATTGCTGACATTGCCGGCAATTGACACTATAAGCATGGCCGTCGGGTCATGTGAACCACATCACCGGTGGCCATCTATCCTATTCATAACATCCTTCATGCCCGGCAGGTGGTGTGAACCTCGGTCTACAGGGTCCCCAAAGTTCGCCAATCGCGCCAGTAGGGGAGTGATGCATAGTGGAAAAATGTCATTCGATGTGCAAAAGCACAATGGTTCCCCCTATCCATCACCTGTCCAAGTCTTAAACCATGCACCCCATGAGCAAAAAGCCAAGAGTCCAACCAATAGTTTAGAGTAAAGTTGTTGATGAATGTAGGACCTGTTTGTGGATTTTCCCTCGCCATCACCTAAGTGTGTAAAGCACACCTACCCATCTCTCATGCAAATGGGTAGGCATGAGAGCACCCACCTAAGCTCTTATGGTATGCTAAGTTTATACTAATGTGCCTAGAAGGCTTTTGCCAGTCCCAAGAGAGAGTTATAGTTGCATTGGTTTTATAGAATTGTATCTCATTCATATTTGACTATATATTAAAATCAATATTTTACTTTGTTTTTGTAGGAGCACTTAATCAAGATAACCTAGACCCCTACATTTTTCTTCCTTTTTGTTTTGTGAAGAATAAAGGGTACAAATAGGATCAGTGACACTAGATGTGACACAAGGTCCATTTGGACTTGGTTTTCCTAAAAACATAAGGCGTACCACTTTTATTCTCAAGTTTTTGATGTCCAAACATTGGTACTTTTACAGAAGTATAGTTCAAGCATTGCCCATATTACTCGTAAGTTTTCTCTTTAAGACTTTGATAACATGAAAGTCCAACGTTTCCATTCCCAATGATCCTTGTGATCAATAACTTACATCAAAAGAGAGAGCCGATTAGCTTCTCAATACATAAATGTACTTAGTCATGAAAAAGTACTTATTTTTATAGCTTTTGTTCCCCCAAAATCCATAGTGCAAGTGAAATGCACACAGAGTGTAGTTAAAGATGCAACACATTTGTTCTCATAAAGTCATAAAGCTAAAGAAGGTGTGTCACTTATAAATGAAGAATCCCAACTCTTTAAATTGGTATTTTACCTTATTTATGAGATCGATTCATGAACATTGTATATTTAAAATCCTTTACTTTTTTAACGCCTTGCTCCTTTGACATTGGTTCTTAATTTGTAAAAACAATTTATTAATTTATAGTACATGAACATAAATTTGAAATGAAAGTGTACAATTCTTAGAAAAACAATTTTTCATGACATGTTAGTATCAAAATACCAAACTTTTTCAAGAAAAATTCTTATTGATCTATTTTATGTTTTATAGTCAAGAGTAAGAGCCATCACAAATTCTTACAATGTCTTATACCAGTTCTCTAAATTGCAAAAGATAAACTAATCAACCATGACCACATAAGATCATAGAACTCATAAGAGAATTAATGGTGCCTAAATATCAAACCAAAGCCAATGTGGAGCTTGCAACAACTCAAGTAAGAAATTGTTCTAGGATCTGATGTGTAGCTTATGACAACTCAAGCAAGACCTCCCCTTTCCTCGCTTCTCCTCCACCTCCTCCCTTCTCCTCCTCCCCCTCCTCCTCCTCACCCTTGTTCACCCCTCCTCAATCTTGTCTTGGGTTTTAACATTTTGCGAGTTTGCGAGTTTTTCAAGTATTTTTATGTGTTAATTTTATAGCTAGTGGCTAGCTATAATTCTTGCATATCACCTTGCAAGTATAAATAATAATAAGCCAAGCAATATATTTCATAAACATAAGAAACACTCAATGGAAACCATGGAGCTAGTTCTATTAGAGGACAAGATCTCATCATAAATACCTTGGATCAATAGATCACCATTAAGCTATAAAGGCAAGCAGGCAGTAGCCAAGCATCATTGCATTCGTGGTTGAGCCAAGCATAAAACATTAGCTCACCGACGGCAAGCTATAAAGACAGGGTGCCAAAAACTTTTTTCCCTGATAGCATTTTGGGGTTTTATCTAAAGGTACCCATGTTTGCAATCGTTTTCAAGGTTGTTGAGCTTTCTAAGCTTATTTTTGGTGTCAAAGAGGTCAAATTGTGCATGTATCAAAAGTTTTGTTTTTTTTCCCCAGGGAATTTATACCCCTCTGGCAACATAGTTCAAGTTTAGTTTTTATTCCAAGGAATTTGTACCGATGGAGCAGAGTAACGATGGTCATCCATAGGTCAAATATTTGAACATCTGTAATTTCTAGTTTTGTGGGAGATGTGTTTATTTGTCTTGGGTCCTCTGCATGTAAGAATAAAAGTTGTGCATATAACAATATTGATTTTAAATTTCTCCCAATGCTAAATGCATAGTTTTGCTTAAATTTTCCCATTAAAAGAAATCATTATGGTTGTAGCTAGATATCAAGGTGGTTGTAAGAGTTCTACACCATACGATCTTTAATGGCATGCCATGAGCTATAGGAAAAATTCAATAAAAACTCGCAAAATGCCAAGCCCCTGAAGTCTTGAAGGAGACTAGCTCTCCACTCCTCATCCTTGAACTCCTCCTAAACCCTTCAACCCCCTCTAGACCCTCAGACTCCTAGTTAGCTCTGTCAACCTTATCCCTCGTCTAAACCCTACAACCCTTGAACTCCCGTGGAGGCAAGAACCTCCACCCATCATTGTGGTCAAGCCCTCTTTCTCACCTAAGCAACCATGAGAGCTGCTTTCCATGCTTTAGCCTACACCTCTTACTGAAATACAACCCGAGGACCTATGTTACACTTGTAAACACCTATGCTACAATGAGCAATGACACAACTGTAGATGACCAACACCCTCATAACTTGGGTTTGAGAGAGGCACTGACAATAGCCTCATTTTTTGAAATATGTGAGAAGACTCCATCAAAGTTTGTATGCAATGCTTTTTAAGTGTGTTTGTAGAGTTAGCTAATTGTGTTTGTAAAGTTTGCTAAGAATCTTGCTTGGAGGTTTCTATATAATCTTGAGCTTTTTGATGGTGTGTGCAACAATGTTGCTAAGTTGATGCTACTACTAAGGGTGAATAGTTTGAGAGCATATAGTGAAGCAAGCAACTATTAAAACCTGGAAGAGATTACCAAAGAAGTTTGAATGCATGAACAAAAAGAAAAGCCACAAACTCTTGCTTGCCAAAGCAAAAAGAGAGCTACAGATTATAAAGCTCAAGAAGAGCTTGAGAGCTTCATAGAAGATGCCTCGAATAGTAGTGGCCGAGTGGCAGCGGTGATCAAGAAGCACTTGTTGAAGTGTAACTCATAGTTGAGTGACAAAAAGGCACCCAGAAGCACCCATAGGCAGCAAAGAAGAGGGTTGTGTGAGAAGCCAACCTAGTTAGACATCAGCACCCACGATCTAGAAACATCTACAAGTAAAGCCCATAGCAAAATCTACAAGAAAATCCCTGAAGAAAAACTTGTCAAGAGCCACAACTATAGATCAAAGAGAGCTTCTAGTGGAGAAATAATCAAATTGCTATGAAACTTGAAGCACACAATATAGAGGTGGCGGGTGGACCCGAGCAGCCCCAATGGAGTTACAAAAGGTTGCAAATTGCCCAACTACCAGATAATAGTTGATATGAATCCAAATAGCCCTAATGAAGTTATAGAAGTTCTTAGCATCTGTCTCCAAGGTATTTAGTCTTCCTTCTTCCACTTTCTTTTTCACATTTCATAGTGCATTAAATTTCAATTTTGCCCTTTAGGACTGATCCACCACCCCATAATGCATTCTATTACCCAATCTCAAAGGTCAAATAGAAAGATGCAAGATTGACACCAAATGTGTATGGACACGGAATATAAAAGCAAGAGTTGACAATAGTAGTGGAAAACAAATTGATATTGTCTTTAAATTCATTCATGAACTTTGACTAGTATTTTCTTGATGCTTATGACTATAAGCATTTATGTTATGATAGTATGTGTAGAGCCAAGGTACCTTTTATTCTAGTTAGCAGAGGTTTTCTCCTCTAGGTTAGTGCTATTTGGTTGCTTTTATTCAGTAGATCTGGGCACGTTGGTCGCTACATTGCAGTTGCAATTCTCAAAGGGAGCTTTCCCTCTTGATCGACTGTACCTAAGCCATTTGGCCACCAATTCTTTGGGGAAATAGCTAGTTGACTGTAATGTCAGGAGCATTGTCACCAAATATTGCAACTTGGCATATTTGGAGAGCCAGGTGTACAGAGGCGATGGAGGGTATTCAGGTTCACCCTTCCCAGGTTATGGCCAGTATTTGGATTGACACAGTACATACTCTGATCACCGTATGGGCAAGCATGCAGGGATCCTCCAGAGCCCTCCATAGTAGCTACTGCCAGGAGAGAGACTTTTTTTCAGAGTTTGGAGAGGATCTCCTTTCTCCTCTAAGTTTCCCTCAGGGTTGAGGTGGCATTTTCAACCGCCGCCTTGGTTTTTTATTAGCTCATTTTGAGCTATTTTTTATCCTCATGCATTGCATGATGTACTCCCGCACTTGAGCTTTGCTCTCATGGTTTTCATTCATACTTAATGAAGTAATTTTCTTGAAAAAAAAGGCAATCGTTGCTTTACAAGTTAACCTTTCTGGAATACCAAACTTTCTAGAGCCTTTTTTTTAAATAGATTTTCTGGTTTTTTATGGTAGACTTGTGGCTTCATTTTTGGAATACCAACCTACAACAATCAAAGGTCGACTGCACAACCATTTTGAGTTGTTGTATGCCACATTGGTCAACTTTTGGGAAATTTCTTGAGTGTAAATTTTGCTCACGACCTATGGGCATATACCCAATAAGAGTTTGAAACTCTTTCTTCCCCATTTTGGTGCGTTCAGCCTTCTAAAATTTAGGGCTTTTGCTCCTATTGTTTTTGGATTAGGTGACTCTCCTTTGAAAATGTAAAGGAGGACAAGAATTGGATGGCTACTATATAAAGTGAACATGGTTTTCCATCATCCCCAATGATACATGGTACTTGAGTGATTTGCTTTTCAACAAGAAACCATTGATACTAAGTGGATGGACAAGCTAAAACAGTAAGTTGATGGCTCTATAGAGCATTTCAATGATAGTCTTGTGAGCAAAGGTTTGTGCACAATTGAATGGTATTGACTTTGAGGAGTGCTTTGCTCCCACTTTTGGGATGACTCTCCTATCACATGCATGATTTCTATGGCAACTCATCATGGCTGAAGGGTCCATCAATTGGACATAAATATTGAATGTACATCAATTGGACATAAAGACTACTTTCTTGTGCAAAGATTTACATGACGAGGTATACCTTGTGCTTCTGTGTAGAAGCGGCACGAACATAAGGTGTGTTAGTTAAATAAAGCTTTGTATGGACTAAAGCAGGCATCTAGAGGATGGATAATAAAAGTACCCTCTATGTCATAAAGATTAGAGATGAAATATTGATCATCATGTTATACATTGATGACATGCTACTCATAAGACCCCATGAGTAGGAAATTAGAGCCTTTAAAAGATTGAGTTACATTCTTGATTTGAGTTGAGTGTTTGGGTCCATTGCATTTTTATTTGGGGATATAGTGTTCACAATCAGCATATGGTATTGTCATGATGCAGAGACTAAGTATATATATAAACTGCTACATGGAGGTGTTTTTTCAAGGACTGAATGCTATTTGCCACACCTCTAGAGACAAGTATGCGATTTATATTGTTGAGGACTCAAGAGACCCATTTGAATTGAAACCATACAAGTGGGCTATGGGTTGTTTGATTTCTTTATGCAATAAGAGGTTGGACATTCAATATGGGGTAACACATTTCAGAAAATTTATGAACAACCTAAGAAGTAAGCATTGGCATGCTATGAAGGTGGTGCTACTTTGCACCTTGGTTTGTTCTGTGCTTCTTCTTGGGTAGTTGATGCATTTATCACTTGAATAATAAGAAACCTCTAGTTTTTGCTTCTAGTTATGGGGCTAAATAGGGCATCATTCAAAACTACAATGGAGTGTGTATGGCTTAGATGGTTATCATCGATTTGCATATTGGGTAGTTGCTAAGAATCATATCTTTCATGCTAGCACAAACCACATTGAGGTACAATATCATTATGCCATGGAGATATTGTTTGCAAGAGAGATAAGCATAATCTATGTGCCTACACATTATAATGATGCTTTCACCAAGGCTTTGCCTCATGAAAATCTTGAAGGATTTTGCAAGCTTTGAAACTTACATCCTTTTGGTGATTGATGTCATGTTCTTAGCTTTTATACTTGATTATCACATCACTATACTAAGGGTTTTGTAAGTATATATGTTTCAAGAGTATCAGGGGATTGCATAGGAGTAGAGTCGAGGCACTTTTTACCCTAGTTAGTGGAGCTTTTTTGACCCAGGCTAGTTTGTGCTTAGTAAGCATTGCCCATGTGATCATGGGTGTGCTAAGGGGCACATGTGTATCTTTTGATGTGGCTAGTTGTCACTCAACTCCATCCTATCCAATCTACTTCATATCCTACTTCACAACTCTTTGTGTTGTTGCTTTCACACTCCAACAAGGACTTAGTAAGCACTCCCCATGAGGTGGAGACTCCTACCATTGAGGTCTCCTACAACTCTTGAGGTTCCTACAAAAAGTGTAGACTCCTACCCAAGAGGTCATCTACAAAAGAGGGCCCACCGAGAAGTCCCATACGAATTTTGTAGAGACCAAGATGTATAAATCTCTCTCAATGGAAAGCTTTCACTTTGGTGTATAGGTGCTTGGTCTCCTTGTGCCCATGCTCCCTCAACACTATCGTGTGATAACAATGCTCTAACCTTGCAATCTGCTATCCTCCCCCCTTCTCCTCCTCCTACCTTCTCCTCTTTCCTCTTCCTCCTCATCCCTCCTCCCCTTTCCTCCCTTCTCCTCCCCCTCCCCCCTTCTCCTCCTCCTCCCCCTCCTCCTCCTCCTCACCCTTGTTCACCCCTCCTCAACCTTTTACGCTGTGAAGTTGTGAAGGAGACTAGCTCTCCACTCCTCAACCTTGAACTCCTTCTAAAACCTTCAACCCCCTCAAGAACCTGGGACTCCTAGTTAGCTCTGTCAACCTTTTCCCTCATCTGAATCCTACGACCCTTGAACTCCCGTGGAGGCAAGAGCCTCCATCCATTGTTGTGATCAAGCCCTCTTTCTCACCTAAGTGCCCGCGAGAGTTGCTTTCCATGCTCTAGCCTACACCTCTCACATAAATATGACCTGTGGACCTATGCTACACTTGTGAATACCTATGCTACAATGAGCAAGACACAACTGTGGATGACCAACACCCTCAAAACTTGGATTTGAGAGAGGCAATAGCCTCATTTTTTGAAATATGTGAGAAGATTCCACCAAAGCTATTATGCAATGCTTGTTGAGTGTGTTTGTAGAGTTTTCTAAGAGTCTTGGTTTCTCTATGAATTTTGTGTTTTCTGATGGTGTGTGCAACAAGGTTGCTAAGTTGCTACTACTCCTAAGGGTGTGTCCCTAGGTTCCTTCATTTTGAGTTTCAAGGTGCTTGAAGGAAACTACATAGTAGCTTGAGTTGCAGACCAGGAGTAGGTGTGTCCCTCTACTCATCTTAAGTTTCAAAAGTTAAAGCAAAGAATGCTACTTGAATAGTTTGAGAGCGTATAGTGAAGCAAACAACCATAAAAACCTTGAAGGGCTCACCAAAGAATTTTGAATGCATGAACAAGAAGTAAAGCCACAAACTCTTGCTGGCCAAAGCAATAAGAGACCTACAAATTATAAAGCTCAAGAAGAGCTTGAGAGCTTCATAGAAGATGCCTCAGATAGCAGCGACCGAGGGGCAGCCAAGCAAGAAGCACTTGCTCAAGTGTAACTCATGGAGCTAAGTGAGAAAAAGGCACCCACAAACACTCATAGGAAACAAAGAAGAGGGTTGTGTGAGCAGCCAACCTAGTTAGGCAGCACCACCCATGACCTAAAAGCCCATAGCAAACTCTACAAGAAAATTTCAGAAGAAAAACTTGTCGAGAGCCACAACTATAGATCAAAGAGAGCTTTTGGTGGAGAAACAATCAAACTACTATGAAACTTGAAGAAAACAATATAGAGGTGGTGCAATGAACCCGAATAGCCCCAATGGAGTAACAAATGATTACAAATTGCCCAACTACCAGTTAACAGTTTTGCTATGAACCCGAACGCCCCAATGGAGCTATAGAAGGTTGCAAATTGTGCAACTACCAGACAATAGCTGGCTGCTAGGAAGCAAAACGGTTGACCATTCACAAAGGGAGCTTAGGCTAGCAGCCACAGGAGGTGCATAGGAAGGATTTGGCTTTGAGAGTGTAGCATAAAGGTGACTCAAACAAGAGGAGTCTAAGAAGAGCAAGATAAGGCAAGTCACTTGTAGCTCAAAGCAAGGAAAGAAGATGGTTGCGAGGGAGATGAATATGTGGACACAACTAATGTTTTTCAAAATCGGACTTTAGCTCTAAAACTTAGGGCACCCTAAGGTCCACTACCTTCTCTCTCATCCTAGGTTCCGCCCTCTCTCTTTCATGTGCCATTTACAATTGTGCATTGGAATGCAATTTGGCCTCTTGGGAATCTTCCAACCTTCAATATCACTTTCTATTGCACACTTTCCTCAACATCCCTCTCCAAGATATTTAGTCTTCCTTCTTCCACCTTTTTTGCACTTCATAATGCACTAGAATGTAATTTTTGGCCTAGGAGTGCTCCACCACCCCATATTGCATTCTATATGGCATTCTACCCTAGAAATGATTTTGCATTTTGGGGAGCTCCAAAAACCAAAATCTCAAAGGTCAAATGCAAGATTGAGACCAAATGTGTATGCACAACAAATGTAAAAGCAAGAGTTGACAATAGTAGTGGAAAACAAATTGACATTGTCTTGAAATTCATTCATGAAATTTGACTAGTGTTTTCTTGATGCTTATGACTATAAGCGTTTATTTAATGACAATACGTGTAGAGCCAAGGTACCTTTTACTCTAATTAGCAGAGGTTTTCTCCTCTAGGTTACTGTGTGTTTGGTAAGTGCTCCCCATGTGATTATGGGTGTTCTAAGGGGCATTTGTGTATCTTTTGATGTGACTAGTTGTCACTTCACTCTTTCCTATCCAATCTCTTGCTTCACGACTCTCTATGTCCTCACTTCCACACTCCAACAAGTGGTACCAACAACTTGCTTTTGATTTTGCTCCCTCAAAGTACAATACAAGATTTGACTCTTTCCCTACCCTTGAGATTCTCACATAGAAGGAGCTTCACAGTTCGATCAACATGCTTAGTTTGTGCTTCTTTATTTGGTGGATGTCCACTCATTCTTGGTTGAAACCATATGAAAACCATTGTCATATTTTTGCTCAATCAGTGTTGTACTTTGTTGGTCAAATCCATTCTTGTTGGAGCCTTGTTGTTGGTAGTCACCGGTTGACCACTTGTCATGTGATTGCTGAAGTCACCATTTGTTCAGGGAAATTGACATTGGTTGGAAGGCTTCATCACTTTTTTTTTTCCAGTTGACTTCCAGATTTAGGCAATTGCCATGAATTTGCAAGATTTGCTTTGAGCTAGAACATTGGAGCCATTCACCATTCCAATTCAGGATTGTGCCAAAATTTTAGTGCTCATCGATTCATACCTGCCCATCTTGCATTTGACATGTCGTTAGGAGATCTCTTGCTACAAATTTTGGTTGTTTTATTCAGCAAATCTCGGCTGCCACATTGGTTGCTACATTTAGTTGCAATTCTCAAAGGGAGCTTCCCTCTCAATTGACTGCAACCTAAGCCATTTGACCAGCAATTATTTGGGGAAATTTAGCCAACTAGTGACTATAATGTTAGGAGCATTGTCGCCAATTATTTGGCAAAATTCAATCAAATTTAATCATAGATAATTGCTACTTATACAAGTTGACTCAGAGCCTTTTTTAAAAAGAGATTTCTTGGAATTTTTTGGCAGACTCGTGGCTTCATGTGTGGAATACCAACCTACAACAATCAAAGGTCAATTGCACAACCATTTTGAGTTGTTGTATGCTACATTGGTCAACCTTTTGGGAATTTTCTTGAGTGGAAATTTCGGTCATGACTTATGGGGATATACCCAGTAAGAGTTTAAAACTCTTTCTTCCCCATTTTGGTGCATTTAGCCTTCTAAAATTTAGGGCGTTTGCTCCTATTGTTTTTGGATTAGGCGACTCTCCTTTGAAAATGTAAAGGAGGATAAGAATTGGATATATTATGTAAAGTGAACATGGTTCCATCATCCCCAATGATACATGGTACCTGAGTGATTTGATTTTCAACAAGAAACCATTGGTACTAAGTGAGCTGATGGCTCATTTCAAGGAAAGTCTTGTGGGCAAAGGGTTGTGAACAATAGAATCATGTTGACTTCGAGGAGGGCATCCTTCTCTGTTTTGGGATGACTACTATGACATGCATGATTTCTATGGCAACTCATCATGGCTAAAGGGTACATCGATTGGACATAAATATTGAATGTACATCAATTGGACATAAAGACTACTTTCTTGTGCAAAGATTTACATGACGAGGTATACATATCTCAGCCTCATGCTTCTGTGCAGAAGGGGCAAGAACATAAGGTGTGTTAGCTAAATAAAGCTTTGTATGGACTAAAGCAGACATCTAGAGTGTGGGATGATAAGTACCCTCCATGTCATAAAGACGATATAAATTCTTGGTCATTATGATATACTTTGATGACATGCTACTCACTCATAAGACCCCATGAGTGGGACATTGGAGCCTTTAAGAGACTAAGTTACATTCTTGATTTGAGTTGAGTGTTTGGGTCCATTGCATTTTTATCTGGGGATGTAGTGTTCACAATTAGCATATGGTATTGTCATGATGCAGAGACTAAGTACATATATAAGCTGCTACATGGAGGTGTTTTTTTAAGGACTGAATGCTATTTGCCACACCTCTAGAGATAAGTATGAGGTTTATATTGTTGAGGACTCAGGAGACCCATTGGAATTGATCCCATACCAATAGGCTATGGAATGTTTGATTCTTTATGCAACATGAGGTTGGATATTCAATATGGGGTAACACAATTGAAAAAATTTATGAGCAGCCTAAGAAGTAAGCATTGGCATCCTATGAAGTTCATGCTACTTAACACTTTGGTTTGCTATATGCTTCTTCTTGGGTAGTTGAAGCATTTATTGGTTGAGTAAGAAGAAACCTTCAATGTTTGCTTTTAGTTGTGGGGCTAAATAGGGCATCATTCAAAACTACAGTTGAGTGTGTATGGCTTAGATGGTTATATGTTGATTTGCATATTTGGTAGTTGCCAAGAATCCTGTCTTTCATGCTGGCATAAACCACATTGAGGTACAATGTCATTATGCCATGGAGAGATTGTTTACAAGAGAGATAAGCATAATCTATTTGCCTACGTTGCCTCATGAAAAGCTTGAAGGATTTTGCAAGCTTTGAAACTTACATCCTTTTGGTGATTGATGTAATGCTCTTAGCTTTTATACTTGATTACCACATCACAACTGAGGGTTTTGTAAGTATGTATGTTTCAAGAGTATTAGGGGATTGCATAGGAGTAGAGCCAAGGTATGTTTTACCCTAATTAGTGGAGGTTTTTTTGACCCAGCCTAGTTTGTGCTTAGTAAGCATTGCCCATGTGATCATGGGTGTGCTAAGGGGTACTTGTGTATCTTTTGATGTGACTAGTTGTCACTCACCTCCTTCCTATCTAATCTACTTTATATCCTACTTCACAACTCTGTTGTTGCTTCCACACTCCAACAAGGGTGCTTAGTAAGCACTCCCCATGTGATCATGGGTGTGCTAAGGGTACTTGTGTATATTTTGATGTGAATAGTTGTCACTTCACTCTATCCTATCAAATCTACTTCTTATCTTCTTCACAACTCTCTATATCCTTACTTCTATGCTCCAACAAAGACAAGAGTGACCTAATGGTAAATGAAATGTTCTTGTTAGGGTTATTGGAAAATTCAATCTTGCATTAGATAATATTTTGCTTGAATTCATTGAGTAGTTAGATTTTGACAAAGCAAGTACATAAGATACAAGTTTTGGAAGAAATTCTTGGTGGAAGACTAATATAATAAATGACAAAAATGTCATTGGAAAGTGTGAAAGAGATATGCTAACTAATATGAAAGTCACGTACAAAGGTTACAAACGAAAATGATGGAGAGGAGGTCTTATCGGAGAGTAACAAAGAAAGGGAGAACACCGAAATTGTGGGTGCTAACTCATCCACATCAAGGTAAGCTCTTATTATGTATGTATGGTACAAAGGGCTATAGACTGGGCCAATGGCCTTTACCCCAACAACCTCCCACTTAAAGGCCAATGCGCCTTTAAGGGAGAAGATGGGCATCCTAATGTCATCCGACACCCATCAATACTCTGCAATGTGCAAACCGCTCTGAGGAAAGACTCTTTGTAAGAAGATCTGCAGGGTTCTCATCTGTGTGAACCTTGACAAGCTGGATGCGCTTGTCCTCAATCACCTCTCTGATGAAGTGATACTTCACATCAATATGCTTTGTCTTCACATGGAAGATAGGATTCCGTGCCAACTGAATGGCACTCTGACTATCACAGTGCAAAACTAGAACCTCTCCTACAATGCTCAAGTCTCCCACTAGAGGAGTAAGCCATTTAGCTTCCTTACATGCCTCAGTGGCTGCAACATACTTTGCCTAAGTGGTAGACAAAGCCGTACATGGCTGCAAATGAGAGACCCATGAAACTGCACCTCCAGTGAATGAGAAAACATATCCTATAGTAGACCTCCTGGTGTCTACATTCCTTGCAAAATCAGCATCTGCGTATCCAACAACAGATGTGTCCTTCCTCCCAAAGAAAATGCACATGTTCTTTGTACCATTCAAGTATCTCATGATACCTTTCACTGCCTCCCAATGCTTCTTGCCAGGATTTGCCATATACTTGCTAATAGCTCCCACTGCAAAAGCAATATCTGGATGTGTAGCAACCATGGCATACATCAAGCTTCCTATTGCGGATGCATAAGGTATCTTTGCCATTTCAGCCTACAACTCATCTGGCTTAGGGCTGTCTGCTTGGTTGAGTTTCATATATGGACGCAACGGAGTACTTATAGACTTCCCCCTCTCCATATTGAAACGCTCAAGTACCTTGCTAATGTACTCTTTCTATGACAAATGAAGGAGTTTCTTGTTCCTATCCTGAACAACCCTCATGCCAAGTATGTGACTAGCATCACCCAAATCCTTCATGTCAAAGGTCTCATGCAACCTTTCCTTCAAGGCATCCACATCCAAAGTAAATTTCCCAGCGATAAGCATGTCATCAACATATAAAATCAAAATAAGAAGGCTACCATCTGATGCCTTCTTTGTGTAGAGGCAATGATTTGTCTCACTCCATGTGTACCCTTGGGATCGCATAAATGCATCAAACTTGTGGTACCACTCCCTAGGAGCCTACTTCAGCCCATAAAGACTTTTCTGAAGCTTGCATACCATCCGTTCTTTGCCCTGTACAACAAACCCCTCTGGCTACTGCATATAGATGTTCTCATGAATATCTCCATGTAGAAAAGCTGTTCTTACATCCATTTGGACAAGCTCCATGTCCTCTCTGGCAACCAATGCAAGCACTATATGAAGGATAGTCATCTTCACCACTGGGGAAAAGATCTCATCAAAGTCAATACCCTTCTCTTGCTTAAAACCCGTTGCTACTAACCTTGCCTTATACTTAGGCAATGCATCTGCTGGAGAAATCTTCAGCTTGTAAACCCATTTGCATGGCAATGCATGCTTTCCTTTGGGCAATTAAACCAAATCCCAAGTAGCATTCTTCATCAAAGAATCCATCTCTGACTGCATAGCCTTCTCCCACTTCTGCTTGTCATTCCTAGACATAGCATCCTCAAAGCATGAAGGCTCACCACAATCTATGAACATGACATGATCTAGAGATGGAGCATATCTCTGTGGAGGTTGTGAGACTCTAGTGGAATGTCTCAACACTTGCTCACCATGAGCATCTTGCTATCCCAACTGATTTTCTTGCATAACCTGAGGTTCTCCACCTAGATGTGGCTCTCCCACCTCACGATCTATGGGCTGTCCATGCCGTGCATCATGTGGAACAGGTTGTGCATGCCTCTCATATGGTGGTTGTCCATCCTCTTGAAACACCATTCTGCGTATCTCAACAGTCTTTTCTGGCTTCTTGTGCATCTTGTCCTCATTAAAGATAATATCATGGCTGCGTACGATCTTCCTTGCCTCTGGATCCCACAATCGGTATCCCATCTCGCCTGAATCACCATATCCAAGAAAAATGCACTTCTTTGACTTTGGATCAAGCTTGCTGTGTTTTTCCTTAGGGATAAGAACATAAGCTTCACAGCCAAGTACATGAAGATGCCCATAAGATGGTGGCTTGCCTGACCAAACCTCTTCTGGCACTTTCCCATCTAGTGCGTTGCTAGGCGATCTATTGATAAGATGTACTACTGTCTTGATAGACTCAGCCCAAAATCCATGAGGTAGACCGGCATTAGAAAGCATGCTTATATTCCTTTCTTGAATAGTTCTATTCATCTTCTCAATAACCCCATTTTGAGAAGGATTCTCGGGAGTAGTCAATGATGCCATGTAGCTCACAAAAATTCTTAAATGCATGAGAGGTATACTCTCCTCCATTATCAGTGCACAAGCATTTGAGCTTCTTGCCTGATTGATTTTTAGCAAATGCTAAGAACTTTTGAAATGCATCAAAGACATCACTCTTCTTCCAAAGAGGATAGACCCACACATTCCGTGTAGCATCATCAATGAAAGTAGCAAAGTAAGAAGCACCACCCAATGAGACAGTAGATGGTTCAAGCCTCTTCTTGCCCAAAGATTTTTTATGTGAAGACCATGTTTGCTTCCCATACATGCAATGCTCACACATGCTAAAATCTAAAAAATTAAACACGAGAACATACTGCAAACCGGAAAGTATCTTCATTCCTATCATGCTCATGTGTCTCGACCGACGATGCCACAAAGAGACGGATGGCTGCTCGGTCACATTGATTACATTATCTCTTATGCCTGACACATGCATTGAGTACAACGTTCCATGCTTGGAACCTCTAGCAATCACAAGTGACCCTTTGCTAATTTTCCATGTATTGTTGCCAAAAAACACATGATAGCCATCATTATCAAGCTGTCCCGTACTTATCAAGTGCTTTTCTGATTTGGAACATGCCTAACATTCTTGAGTACAAATGTAGAACCATTAGGAAGAGACAAGTGGATATCTCCCACTCCAACAATGTCACATGGATAATCATTTCCAAGTCTCACGGTTCCTTTCCTTCCTGCATCATAAATGGTAAACCACTCCCTATGTGGAGTAACATGGAAAGATGCTCCTAAGTCTAGTATCCAATTCTATGATAATGCATCATCACTAGTCACAAGAAAAGCATGCTCAAACATAGAGGCATAAAGAATGTCACCCTTATCACTATTGTTACTTATGGCATTTACTTCCTCTATATTGACTGTGGATTTCTCTTCCTTCTTGGACTGCACATTAGCTTTGCCTTTGCCTTTATTCTTCTTCCATTTATAGCAATCCTTTTTGAAATGGCCTTTCTTCCCACAATAGAAGCATTCCAAATCTTTTTTGGCATGGGATTTTCCTCTAGATTTGCTTCTAGACTTGCTTGTATTTCTATTGTGGTATTTCCCCTTGGAATATGACCTCCCTCTCACATTGAGAGCACTTGAACTTTTAGTTCTAGCATTGTTCTTTCTATTTACCTTCTCAGTGAGAAGGCTACTCTCAACATCACTGCTTGTTAGGCCTCCTGCACGGGCTGAATTGCTTATAGCAGTCCTAAAAGTGTCCCAACTTTCAGGAAGGGTGACCAATAAGAACATTGCCTTACCTGAGTCATCAAAGGCAATTTTCTAAGCTGAAAGTTGACTGAAAATTGTGTTAAACTCATTTAAATGGCTAGACATTGAAGTCCCTTCTTCCATGCGAACATCTATGAGTTTCTTCAGTCAATATACTTGATAAGTGGCACTCTGCTTCTCATAAAGATCATGCAACTTTGTCCACACACCATAGGCACCACCTGCAGTATGTTTCACATTAAAATACACCAATTTTGAAAGTGTAAGCATGATCATGGAGCGTGCAAGCTCATCCAATTCCTTCCACTCTTCATCATCTTCCCAATCATTTGGCTTTATGCCTTTGCATTTTAAAGGCTTTACTTGCTTCTTCTGCACCAGAGCATTGTAGATTTGCTCCTTCCAATAGGAGAAGTTTGTGCCATCCAACTTCTCAATGTTAAACAATGCATCCTCTGATGCCGAAGCCATCACAATGGATGATAGAACAACCAGGATACATTGCACCAATGTACCAAACTCAAGCCCAAAAAATATAAACTACAATGACAACACTCACTGTCACAAATACATGTTCTGTTGTAAGTGACCTCAGGGCATCCCAAAACTAGCCAATAGCTTTTGCACGGTAGCTTCGATGCAAAAAGTGTAAACAAAAGAAATGTAGCTTGTAGAAAACTCTACAACTTCTCAGTTTATAGCAAGTCCAAAATCCTTACAGATTTCCTTATACTTGCTGTTGGAAACCACCACCTACAAACTTTTACTACTGTAATAACAGTCTGCAACACTTTTGGCCTGTTTTGAACTGTCAATCTCTTCCCAACCGTAACTTGGTTGCCTTTGCTGTAAACACCAAAGTTGTAGACAGCCAATAGATCTACAAACTTCTAGTTTACTGCAAGTCCAAATTCATTATGGATTTTTTGATATTCATTGCTGAATGCAGCCCCCTGCTCACTTTTTCTAGCTGCTGTCATAAACTGTCAAAATTGTAAATCATGGGCATACCAGGCATCATAAATTTTTCTCTAGATCTCGAATTGAAACGCTTTCAAAAACAAGATTGTAGATTGTCCAAAAAACTAAAACTTCTTAGTTTAACTCAGAAGACAATTCCTCATGGATTCTCCGATATTCACTTCTGAAAACAGCCACCTACTCACTTTTGACTGCTATCACGACTGCAAACTACCAATCACCAACTTTTCCTGAAGCATTTGAGGCATAAACTCCAATGAAATAGCCCAATGATTCTGAAAATTGTTGTCTGAAAAATTCCCTTAGTGGGAAGAGTTGCACTCACAAAAAATAATCCCTTCCTGGGATACAAGACAGCTTCAGAAAAAACACTGCTCACTTATGCTCACTTTCTCAACTAAACAAAGGCTCAAAATGCATCAATTGTAAGCGATCACTTTCAACCAACCTTTGGCTTGATATGCATCAACTTGAAGGCATAAACCCAACTGAAATCTGAATGTACCAGCCACCTTTGATCAATTGAAGTCCGCCACAAGCAAAAGACATTTTTGCTTTCGAGCCCCAAAAGAGCAACTTCCAGTGGCTGGAATTGTAGAGCAACAGGTCGTTTTTTACTGTAGATGGATAATATTCCTTCTCCCCCGCTCAAACAAGGCAATAGATGCTGGAACAGTCGAGGCAACTAGATATATAAGGCTGAAACAATAAAAACGAGCTAGTATATATCAAAATACAGCACCCAGGGGCAGCCCATGGGTAGTAGGAGACTCCACGCAACAAGTTCGGGCTCTTGGCACAACAACACCGCAATGCTACAGTCTCCTTATTGGCTTCGCTCAACCAAGCTCTGATACCAGTTGATGGAGAGGGGGTCTTATCGGAGAGTAACAAAGAAAGGGAGAACATCGAAATTGTGGGTGCTAACTCACCCAGATCAAGGTAAGCTCTTATTATGTATGTATGGTACAAAGGGGTATAGACTGGGCCATTGGCCTTTACCCCAACAGAAAACTCAATTTTATCACAACAAGCACATTGAATACAGTGTCATTGACAAACGTGAAAGAGTTTTGCTAACTATTATAAAAGTCACATACAAAGGTTGCAAAAAAAGATCAATCTTTTCAACAATCACAAGGGATATAATATAAAATCAAGCTCATATATTCCAACCTACAATTGTTCTTTTGATTATAAATTGTTTTTCATGAGATGATTATGCAAGGTCTCATAAAAAATTACTGAATAGATTATTATAAAATCTTGATCATGGGAGGCAACTATATCTTCCTATTTTGTGGCCAATACAAAAACTCCAAACTCAAACAAGCTTCCCATGTCTTTCTCCCCATTATACATTAGCACCAACCATTTTGCAAGACTGAATTACACCTAAGCCCTAGTTATACCAAGAGGTGCTTTTAGTCAAATTTTTGTTGATCCATACTATGAAATTTATGATTAGATTAATAGGCTATGAGAGGAGATGAAAAAGAGATGGTATCTCTCCATGCCTATCTATAGGCTTTGATAAAAAGTGGACTCCCATCTCTACATAATTTTAGGGCACTTCTCAAGTTGAATAGATCACGAAGTTCCAAACCTCACTCTTTTTAGATTTTAGATTCACTTGCTCCAAGTTTCAAGTTGACTTATTCAAGGTTTTGAGTTTAAGGTTCAGTTGTTTCAATTTTGGGTTTTTCTTGTTTCAAGATTTAGGTTCACTTGTTTATTTTTTGTGGGTTTCCATTGTTTCAAGTTCATTGGTTTTGAGGTTTGGGTTTCAAGTTTCATTTGGGTTTTAGGTTTTAGTGGTTTTGAGTTTTAAGTTTCCGGTTCTAGGTTCGCTTGCTCTTCAATAATGGTTCTAGTTGTTCTGGGTTCCAGATTTTGGGTTTCAGGTTCATGGTTGGGTTTGATAGTTTCGAGTTCTAGGTTTTAGGTTTAGTTGTTTTGAGTTCATGGTTCATGGTTCATGGTTCTTAGTTTACTTGTTCCAAGTTTGTTGATTGGGTTCTATGTTCTCAGATTCTTTTGGTTAGGTTTCTATGTTTTGGCTTCAATTTTATACTTTAATTTGGGGATATGATATAATATATAAATCATGTTTCCTCGGTAAAAACTTCCAACACAAAGTTTTATATCTTAGTATGCCATTACAAAGAAATCAGCTCATTAGGATCTTGGTGGTCTAACAAATGTGCAAGTAGAAGTAAAAAATCATCTCATATTGGAAACTTACATGAAAAACATGGGAGACCTCCATTATGGGGATGCTTTTTGGCGAGCTTGCCCAAAAATGGCAAGCGTACTCTCTCTCTCTCTCTTTGAATGCATGCTTTCCTCTCTCTAATGCACATGTACTCTCTCTTCTTCTCAACTTTCCCTATCAACTCATCCCCCCCCCCCCTCTCTCTCTCCCTCTCTCCCTCTCCCTCTCCCTCTCCCTCACCCTCACTCTCCCTCTCCCTCTCCCTCTTCCTCTCCCTCTCCCTCTCCCTCTCCCTCTCCCTCACCCTCACTCTCCCTCTCCCCCTCCCTCTCCCTCTCCCTCTCCCTCTCCCTCTCTCTCCCTCATTGCTTCTCTCTGTCCCTCTCTCCCTCCCCCTCCCTCTCCCTCTCCCTCCCTCATTGCTTCTCTCCGTCCCTCTCTCCCTCTCCCTCTCCCTCTCCCTCCCTCACTGCCTCTCTCAGTTCCTCTCTCCCTCCCTCTCTCGCTACCTCCCTTCCTTGCCCCCCCCACCGTCTCTTTCTCTCTCTCTCTCTCTACATTACATCAAGATAAGAAGCTCATACAAGCCTTTATAGACTGAAGCAAAGGCATGCTAGGGCCCTTACTGAGTGATATGCTTAGCTAAAGCACTCGAGCTCAAAATCAAATCTCAAAACTCAAAAAATAAAGATTGAGTCTCAAAATCTGAATCTCGGTGCCATGGTGGCTCTCCAGTGAGTTGTAAAGATGTCCAAGATTTGCATCTATGGAGCTGCCTCTCGTTGTGGTGGAGGACGTGGTCTCCTCAATCTTTGTCTCTAATGGTTTATGTCAAGAGTGATGCTAGCGGTCTCCTCTAAGGAGAGCTAAGATCGGCTAAACCTTGATCATGCAGGCTCGTCACTCTCGGTGGCATTTTTGGTATCTACATTTCTTGCTCGATAGCGTCATGTCATATCACCTATTGATCCACACTACCCTCATGTTAGCTAGCTCCTCCTCCTCCATCTCACTATGTCCTAGAGCTCTAACTCAAATACATAGAAATTCTTTATGTCACTTTGCTTGGTCTACCTCAGCCTCATGTGGCGCAATCACCTCCTACTGCTATCTTATCTATCTCAATAGTGTCTCTCTGTGCTATTGTTGAGGATGGTGTAAATTGCACCATACCTCTGGGGCATACGGGCAAACCCTAACCTTAAGGGGTTCAGACATGTATATCTTCATATTCATGTTGAATACAACTTAGTGTACATGTAGCTATATCGTGTACACTCCTCTCTCTCTCTCTCTATCCCTCTCTCACTTCCGCTATCATGGTATCAGAGTTGATGGTGCTCTCACTCCCTTCATGAGTGTCAAGCCCTCCTTCCATGAGGCATCTTCCATTGAGAGAGATTTCTATTAGTGAGAGTGAAAGCCCTTGCTTCATCAAGCCATTAATCCCTTGCTTCCATCAAGGCAAAATCCCTCTCTATGAGCTAGCTTCATTACCTCATCTTGTAGAGTTCATTCCCCTCTCTGGCTCATCATTTCTAGGTATGGGGAGAGAGATATGGTTATTTTTGTGTGAGAGGTTCAATCTCTAATGTCCCTGAGTTCTTGTTGTAAAGCTGTAATCAATTTGTGTAACATACAAGGTATGCCAGACCCAACAATCCGCCCTTATATGCCTATGCCTAGGGTGAACATGCCACTCTGCAGAAGGCCTCTAGCTCAACTTGATAGACCCAACCAATCCTAAGTTACAATGCAAATGCCCAGTGGGTCAGGATCCTCAGTTCATACGTTTGTACAACAACCAAATACAGGGAACCCTCCATCAGGATTGCCAATATACAAAGCAGGGTCACGATATTCTCATGCTTTGCCTACTCTGTAAATGGTACTTTACTGATGAGGCAATGAGGATCATAGTACAAGCACTAGGAAGGGGGGCCATACCTCTAACAATCATGGGTAGAGACCAAAATCCTTTTAGAAGTAAACCCGTTGTGATCTCTAAGTTAATCACCAAGTTCTTAGGGGAGACCCAGTCTACCACATTGAGCATCTTGAATAGCTCTACGCTAGATGTTTGGTAATATTGGGGATTTAGACAAGGTCAATGCTTTTGGCTTAATCCCTGATGGCAAAGCTGGACAATGGTTTAGAGCACTGAGTCCGGAGGAGAAAATTAATTGGACACATTGCAAAAGTCCTTCTCAGAGTGGAGTTTTCTCCCAGTGAAGTCCACTCAACCAGCTCTATGAGGTCGAGCAAAAAGACATGGAGTCTCTTTGGAATTATATCACTAGAATCAACTACTTGAACTCCCATTGTGACCCTCATAAGAGAATGAATGAGACAGAACTATTGCCATGCTGCCTCATAGGTTTATGGGGTTGTAAGCTTCATGACCATATTTTTACCATGAATCCCACGTTGTTTGAGTTGTGCAACAAAGCTGTTGTGCACTTAGATGACAACATTAAAGAAAAGGCCCAAGGAGGGAAGACCACATCCGCCTCCCTAGAGGTATCCTAGACCTTGAAGCCCACTAGTTCAAGTGAAGTCAAGGAGACAACCCCTCCCACCAAGGGTGTGAATATGGAGTAACTAGCTACTAATTTATTAAATCAATTAAGCCAGCGATTGGAAGGAGGGATGGCCAAGGAAGCCCCTAGTAATCCCCACCTATTCCCAAGTCATGATAATGTGTGGTGTGGGATCTGTACCGTGAACAATTCCATGAACGAGTGCCCTTACCTTTGGGCAAGGCCAGCACTCTATTATGCCCATTGTGCACAATGGGGGAATCATGAGGCATCACAATGTCGTTATTCCAAGGTCATTCCTCAGCCAATGTACTAGCAATGACCACCTCTTACTTTACCCAGCACTACCCAATCCATCCAACTAGGGATGATTACCAATACAAGGAGCCACTCTAGCCATGCAAGGGCAATTTGGGGCTCAAAATCCCCCATTACTCCCATCCATACTGGGACCTCAACCGGCACCACCACAAATCACTCCCATGAATCAAGTATTGGTGGAGGAACTACCTAGTCATTGGGAAGCAACATTGTGCACAGGGTGTAGAGTTGACCACCTCTATAAGGATTGCTCAATGCAAAGACCAAAATCGTTGGCTACTGCACCTAAGTATTGTGACATGAAGTTGGGGGTAATAAACTTCACACACCTCTTCACTTCCTATTGCTTTTGAGCTGAGTGATAGAGATATTCATCACTAGGAAAGGGACATTAAAAGAAACTTTTATACCAAGAGACCACACCATACTATCCTCCCTTATATGAGAATGAATATGGTAACATCCCAAGTGATGTTATACTCAAGCATAGGAAGAAGGAAAGGATCAACGAAGGCCATAATCTCAACAAGCTAGTCTGTGCCAAAGAAAAGAGCAATACATTATTGAAAGAAGATCTTGCAGCTCAACATGACATGAACTGATATATATCGAGGAGTTTGAAGGAGTTGATTGGGTTGGATGGGTAGGTTTCGGGGAAACATTGCACCTCCTTCATAGATACCTTTACAATTAGCTCAAAACACTTAGCAAACTATCATTAGACCTTCATTACCAATAGAGTGAGACTCCACTCCAATGCAGCTCAAAATACTACAAACACAAGGGAGAAGAAGAGGTTTCATACATACAAGAGGAAGCGGAAGCTCCAAGACTACTCATAGAGAGAGAATGAACTAAAGACAGATGGACTCAAGAGTCTACATAAGAGAATATCTACAAGAGGGAGAAGAGGCTCATGGAAGAGGATTGAGGAGACTAGGGCTACAATAACATGAGGCCTAATGGTGGAAGAGATGATGAACAAGGAGAGGAGGGCTCCTTTTATTGAGATTTTGTCACCCTCCTTCACCCATTTACAATTGCTGCCTGTAGATTCTTTTCCCCATCAATCACATAAGCCCGTATGTCACCATCCATGTTCTTTTTGGCTACTCTTGCCATGTGTCCCATCAAAAGATGCTCAAGAGTCTTAAAATATTGAGAAAGTCAAGAGTCTTCCCACATGGAGCCCATAGGGACCCTCTCTTTTCCATATGTCCACATCCTCCTTATTCCACATGGGAATTCTAGAAGTATTCCTCTTGACTCCACACTTCTCCACATGCCTTCCATATGCTTGGCATGTGGCCTCTCTTATATTATTGGAACACATGGACATGAGCCCACCTCTTTATATGACTCACTCTTCCTATTTTCTAAAAACCCCATAATATCCCATACACAAATAACTCTCACCCCATACCAAGGTATTTGTAATTCATACCTATGGTATTTACAATGATCCATTCCACTCATCCTCTCAATCCCATACAATATCTTAGAAAATAGAAATAAGTGAGAGCCGCTAGGCTATCACTTGATACTCAAACTCTTATCAAACATAGAAGAAAACAATACCAATGCCAAATAAAAATATCAATTTTTAGTGTCACATCTTTCCCCCCCGAGCAGATCCTCTCTAGTGACAAAGAGGGTTTGCTGGCCCTCAAGGTGGTCAAGCATAGAAGAATTTAAGGCGAAATTCATTGGTGCGTTTGGGTATCACCATGCCATCAACATCCTCAAGCTGATAGGTTCCATTGGTGACATTCATATACATCTTTATGGAGGCATGGCCAGAAGTAACCAATCCCTGCTTCTGTTGTGGAGTTAACCCTCGAGGAAACATGCCTTCTTTCACATATTGTCGAACATCTTGCAGCCCTAGCCATCCAGTTTCTACCAAAGAAACCACCCCCCGGTCTTGTACTATAATGGCTTGAGTAGCCAACTCATTTGCCCTTTGATTTTCTTTTCTATTTATATGAACAAACTTGCAAAAATCAAAATGACTACAGCTCCTTCAAATGAGGACTTCTTGTCTTGTAATGCCCTTGCATTTGCTTTATATAATAAGCTGAGAATCTCCTCTTACTTCCAATTCTTTAACTTGATTTTGAAGACAACCCTCCAAACCAAGAATCAAAGCATTATACTCAGCTGCATTGTTAGTTCTGATACCTGGAAGCTCTTGTCCTCTTGCCCACATCTCTTGACCTTCAAAATTCATCAAGACTATCCCCCCGGCTCCTTGTTGGCATGGACTAAAAGCCCCATCAAAATACAAGACAAAAGTTGTTGGTGGTGTCTCCCTTTCATCATTAATGTCCTCCTTATATTTCTTTTCTTCTCTTAGATCCTGTTGTCCTATGAGCAAATCTGCCATAGTGGACCTAGTGGTATTTTCAGTGGACAAAAGAGAAAGAGAACTCTTGACGCTCTGATAACCATTTTGCAAATCTCCCCCCAGGATTAGGCTTGCGAACTAGATATGCTAATATAGACTGAGAGGTAAGGAAGAAAAATGGCCGAGGTAATAAATAGGAGCAAAACTTTCTGATCGAAAATACCAAAGAGAGGGCTTGCTGCTCCATTTCTTTATACCTTGTTTCCACCTCTGTAAGCTGTCGGCTGGCATAATAGATGGGTTGCATTCTACCTGCCTCTCCTTTTTGTAGCAATATAGCACCAACTGAATGCAAAGATACACTTGGATTTACATAAAAGTCTTGAGAACAATCAGGGGGCTTCAATATTGGGCCCTTACTCATGGCCTGCTTAAGTTGCTTGAAAAGACTCTTGTTGCTCCACACCCCATTGGAAAGAAACTCCTTTTCTTTTCAAAAAGTTCATGGGATGCACTATCTATGTGAAATCATCACAAAAGCGTTGATAATACTTGCTTTTTTCTAGAATTCTACGAACACCAGTGACACTCTTAGGACTTGTGGCAATGCCATGATTGCTTGAACCTTGTTAGGATCCATTTGCAGGCCTTCTTCAGACACAATATGCCCCAACAAGACTACTTTTTTTTGAGCCAAATGACACTTGCTAGGGTTTAGACACCCTTTTGCTTCATCAATCCTAGCTAAGGCCATCTTTAACTTCTCCATGTGATCTATGTGCCGAGAATAAATGCAAAAATCATCCAAAAACACCGTTATGAAGTTTCCCAAGTAAGGCTTAAGCACTTGACTCATGAACCTTTGAAATGTAGCTGGTGCATTGGTCAACCCAAAAGGCATCACTCTGTAAGCAAAAACTCCCCAAGGTGTGACAAATGATGTTTTCTTTTGATTTTCCTCCTGAATACGAATTTGAAAGTACCCAGAATACCCATCACATACAAAATACATCTCATGCCGTGCTACTTGGTCTAGTATTTCATCTTGGAATGGCAAAGGAAAATTATCCCTCTTAGTGCATGCATTCAAAGGACGAAAGGCCACACAAACCCGCCACTTATTTCCTTTCTTTGGTATGACAACTACAAGAGATATCCATTCTAAATCATCAACAGGAAAGATGAATCCCGCTAGCATTAAAAGCAAAGCGTAGAACCACAGCTAGATGACGCAGCGGAGAAAACAATCAAAGCGAGACTAAGCATGCAATGAAATGAGCCACTACACCCCATAAACACTCCACACCGTAACCAATCACAAACACGCAACGTGCAACGACACGTGTACCAATCAAAACCCACAAACCGCCCGACGCGTGTAGAAAGGAGGAGCCCCTCCCGTCAATCCTCTAAGCTGGGGAATAATCCGGGGTCGCCCGGGCATTTCGGGCAGGAAACTGCCCCGGGAAGCCGGCTTTCTGGTCCGGAATGCCCTCCCCCCGATCATTCCCCATTACATAAACCCTCTTTTCCCCCCAAAGCGCACAAGTTACGTTGGTCATTGTGTGTGTGTGTGTGAGACAGAGAGAGAGAGAGAGAGAGAGAGAAGAAGAAGAAGAAGAATGTATTACCGTCCTCTGGGGGCCGAGAAACCGACCCATGGGACCCATGAAAATCACAATACAAGTGTCTCCCTTCTTTTATGGAAGGGGTAGGAAAACAACTATTCTGAAATACATTGAGTAATACAACATTCCCGATATTGAAGAATCTTGGCAATAAAATTGCCCAGAGTGGCTATATGGGTATGTGAAAGCAAGCTTGCGAGGGTGTCGTGTTCCTTTGTAATGTTGTTAAAGTCCCTCCTTATGCATGCATATCGTGGGCATGTAAGGAGGACATGTGCCTCTGTCTCTACTTGTTCTTGGTCACATAACTTGCAAAATCTTTGTTCCGAGAGAGAGAGAGAGAGAGAGAGAGAGCTGGCGATGGCTGCAGCACCAGCAAGCCAGGTTACTCAACCTGTAGCACCTTCCAAAAATGAAATGTCTCCAGTTTTGCAGCAGCTCAACTTGGAGTCTATCCGCACTCGCACCTGGGACCTGTTTAAGGCCATCACTTCTATCATTCAGTCGTTTAATACAATCCCACAGCATAGATGGTGCGCAATCTTTGCTTGGGGTTATGATTGATTTTCTGAAGCTGCCTAGATTTGGATACCATACATCACGGCGACGTTAAAAAGACGCATCATTTTAATAATTGAATTGAAGAAGCGCGGATGCGAGTTTATCGTTTGCTCTGCGACCCGCTGTCCATCGTTGTGACCGAAGACTTTTCGATTATGTTCGTTTTGGATCTAGACGATTACATTGAACTCAAACTTAAAGCGGATTCATATAACTTGAGAATGCTTGAGGACATATGAATTTGTGATGCAATGCACACCTTTGCTTTTCTTTGCACACTTTGTGCCCAACTTGGCCACCCATAGTCCTAGCACACAGAGGAACTGCAAAGCGGCTCGGGCCACCAGGGTTCATAAACTTTGCGGATGGAGAGCTTGTTGATCCTGGGAGTCGAGGGAGCCCAAATTTTGGGCAGTAGTTGTGTGAGTCGCACGCTTTGTGCCCAACTTGGCCACCCATAGTCCTAGCACACAGAGGAACTGCAAAGCGGCTCGGGCCACCAGGGTTCATAAACTTTGCTGATGGAGAGCTTGTTGATCCTGGGAGTCGAGGGAGCCCAAATTTTGGGCAGTAGTTGTGTGAGTCGTTCTCTCACAGGCCAAGGTTAGCAGCAACGCTGCTTATGAGCTTCTGCTTATGGCAGCACTACTGGAGGTCTAGGGTGACAGGAGTCAGCTGAAGCGGCTAGAGAGGAAGGTTACGGCAGCATGCAGTGTAGCAGCCTGGTAGAGGAGGTCTGCTGCAATATTGGGGCAGCTTGCAGCTGCAGCAAGAGCTTATTAATGAATGCTGCAATGTACAGTATACAGACAGCAACCAGCAGGCAGGGGGTGTTACGATTCTCAACTCCAAAGGGTTGACTTATAATACGATTCGTGTTCAAAAGGGGTCTATCTTACTAAATGTTATGACGGTCACTGGTCCCTTCCTCTTGAAAACAGCTGGCCTCAACTGAAAAGCTGCAAATTGGCCTGGAAAAGGCTAGGGTAGTTTTTGAACAACTTTAGACTCGCATATGTTCCCTTGTGATATGATCTCTGCTCCATTTATAACTTATTATGAATCAACGGTCATGCTGCTGAGTGGTACTGTATTAAAAAGGTTTCATGTCACTGATGCTTCTATATAATGCATATGCCGTGGTCAGAATATAAGCGTCAACTACCTGTCAGCCCTCAAATGAGGAATGCATCAGGCTTGACTTTAAGGTAAAGTCTTTTAGGGGAACGATGCCTATGGCCGGGCTTGGTAGGAAGGCGCCGGCGGTCCTAAGATCCCACAGTGATGTATGGAAATGCTTAGAAGCTCGAAATTAAAGGGATCAGTGACATTTCTATCAATTTAGTTAATGGTGTACCTAGATACAATGTATTGCTTGCCCGGCCTATCTACGAATTTGCTAGTAAAGCAAATGAAGCTTGAGTTTGATGGTGATGAATATGTTGTTTAAGACAAATTAGAGGATATGAAGGGTGTTGCAAGAGTAGTGAAACTCGCTGTTTTTGAAGTTCAAAGTTTTTCCATCAAATGAGAATTAGTGAAGTTGTGAGTTGATCCACGATCAAATCTGTATTTTTCATCTCAACAGGAGAAACATGTTTGCTGCATGAAACTTTTGATACATGGCTTTGCGGTTCATAGAACATATATTTAGGTTGCATGGCCTCCCTCAAGAGAGAGTTTGTGACAGATGCTAAATTCATGAGTGGGTTTTGGAAAGAGTTGTCTTCTCACATGGGTGCCAAGTTGATCCCAAGTACAGCTTTCCATCCCCAATCTGAGGGTTAATAAGTGGCTGCAAGAATATTTGAGGCATTTCTGTTTTGACACACAAAAGTCGTGGGATAAGTGGTTATGTTTGGCAGAATTCTGTCATTATTCTACAAGGCACACTTCCATTGGGTGTCCCCATTGGAAGCTTTAAATGGATGCCAGATCAAGCTACCTTCTACACTGAAAGATCAGCCTTTCCTTAACCAACATGCTCAGGAGGAGTTGGAAAGAAAGAAAGTCTATTAACGTCCATGGGAGACCAAAGATCTATGGGACAATAGAAAAGCCATCTAATACATCAGTTAGGGAGGGCACATGGCAGCTCCCTAAGAGTGCATAAAGCAACTCCACTTATCTAGAGTACCTAGATTATGTCCTGGAAAAAAACATATAGTCGGCCTTACATCATTTTAAGACTGAGAGTCTTTGGTTTTGATTTAAACTTCTTAATGATTGCTATTCCTCCACGATACACTACCCATCAACCATCCTTCCTGGAAGCCCTAACTTTGGCTAATTTCGTTGCTTTATCTTTCAGTTGAGCCTTTGTGAGTTCCGCAGATATCCATAGCTTAGTACCTTTCAGCTTATAGGATTGTCATAAAATCTTGAGACGTAAATCTTGTGAATTAAACTTAAGGATAGCATGACCTTTCCTATGGTCGATAAAGACTGTTCTAGATTCACCATCACTAGAAGTATCAGGCTTGTCATCCTTGTCAGGTATCCAATCAATGTTGTCGGGCATGGCTGCTTTGATATTTGCTAGGGTATCACTGAATGAGTCCTCTTTGTACCATCCTTCTGGGAGTCCCCCAATTCTGATTCTAAGTGCATCATCCCGTCTGGCTTCATGTTCCTTGATCTCCTGCTGAATATCAACTTTGTGACTTTTGCTTCAAACTGCACAATGACCTTCTGTTTGGCCGTCCATATTTCATTACGAACTAAATCCTTGACTATGGAGACTAACTAGGGGGTAGGGGGGGGAGCCTTACAAGACTTCACAACCTCATCAATCACTGCCTGTTTGCCAGGCCCTTCTAGAACCTGAAGTCGAGCCTTTTAGCTCCAACCTTAACTCTCTGACTGTTTGCTGCAAAGGACAAATCTGTTCATGTTGCCCAATGATGGGTAGCTTTGAACTTGCTTGTTGGTAGTTGCGTGCAAACGGAGAGGGCGTTAATGGCTGTCACTGTCGCATATTGTGCCTTGGTTGAGGTTGCCGGGGTTGAGGGGGAATTTCGAGGAAAGAGTTGGCCATTCCATGCTGGCCATATCTGAGTACCCCCAAAGCTGAAGCTAACCCCTAGACTGGGCCTGGGGTTCAGCCCAGCCTGGGGTGACGTGGAGACGACGGGCTGACGAAGACTGGCTGGCTGGGGGCCAGTAACGCTAGGGGTGGAGGCTAGGGTTGATGGCGTTGGCGGCTAGGGTAACGATCGGAGGGCAGCCTCACAGGCCTATGAGACAATCTACAATCTAGAAAGTAACTCATACAAGCCACTGTGGGCTGAGCAAGGGCTCGCTAAGGCCCTTGCACACACACACACACACACTTTTTTTTTTTTTTTGGTAAACCCACGAGAGGTATATTATCAGCAAGATTTACATGAGGGTCTCAAAAAACAGAGAGCCTCAACAGGAAATCAAAAGCAAAGGGAAACTATTTCCAGGCATGACTGAGGAAGATCTCCTTGATGGCAAGCATCATAGATAGATTGCCGTAGGGAGAGTCTGAAATATTCATAAGATTGCAAGAACGGATTCCCATCTCATGTTGTGATCCTGCCATATGGTCCAAAAAGCCCAATATCTGACCCAGTACAAAAATAAAGAGTAATGGACCAAGGTTGTAGGAAGTCTGCCAAAAAGCCAAAAATGTTTCCCAAAAGGAGAGTTAGGGAAAAACACACACACACACACACACACACACACACACACACACACACACACACACACAGAGTCTATTAATGTCCACGGGAGACCAACAGGTCCACGGGACAGCAAGAAACCATGTAGTACATCTGCTTTAGGGAGGGCACATGGCAGCTCCCAGGGAGCGCGAAAGCAACCCCAATTTATTTAGAGTATCTACATAATAGTCTGAAAGAGTAATCAACCATACAGCAGTTTAAGACTGAGAGTCTTTTGGCTTGGATTTAAACTCTTTGATTATTGCTACGCTTTCACGGTAAACTGTCCATTTCCCATTCTTTCTGGCAGCCCTGACTTTAGCCAATTCAGTTGCCTTATTCTTGAGTTGAGCTTGTGTAAGCTCCTCAGCTATCCATACTTTGGTACCCTTCAGCTTGTAAGTTTGTCAGAGGAGCTTGATCCGCCTATCAATGTAAGGATGGCATGACTTTTAGAATGTTCAATAGAAGCTGGCCTTGAATCACCATCATTCTCCTCATCACAATCCATCCATTCAATGTTGGGCAAGGCTGCTTTGATCCTTGTCAATATTTCACACTGTGTCCTCCTCTTTGAGCCAATCTTCTGGGAGTCCCCCTATTATGATCTTCAGCGTGTTATTACGTCTAGCTTCATGTTCTTTAATCTCTGCTTGAATATCAGCTTTTCTTGCTTTGGTGTCCACTTCCACAATCAATTCCTTCTTAGTGGTCTGTACTTCAGTGTGAAGTAGATCTTTGACCGTAGAGACTAGCTGGGGGGAAGCGTTGTAAGATTTTACAGCCTCATCAATTACTGTCTGCTTGCCAGAGAGAGAGAGAGAGAGAGAGAGAGAGAGAGAGAGAGAGAGGAAGGGGGGGAAGCCTTGTAAGATTTTACAGCCTCATCAATTATTGCCTGCTTGTCATGAGAGAGAGAGAGAGAGAGAGAGAGAGAGAGAGAGAGAGAGAGAGAGAGCAGCACTCTATCACCATCACCGGGCAACCTCTTAGGCTGGGCCTGGGCCCTCCATTAGCTTTCAGAGGAGCATCATAGTGATCCCACACCACAACTTCCATCCTCTCCATTTGGGTCAAATATTTTTATGTACTGGTGTTTCTGTGATTATGGTTCTGTTGTATTCGTCTTCGGTGTTGATGCCCGCTTAACCCTTTTAGCTCATAGTATCAAGTTAAGTTAGTCTCATAGACCCTTTGGTCTTTCGAAGACCTTTAATAAGCTCTCTTTGTCTCCGTCTATCTCCCCCCGCCCCCCCCCTCTCTCTCTATGTGTGTGTGTGTGTGCATGTGTGCGCGCGCAGTGAAATGGACAGTTCACGTGAACAAAAGCCAGAGTGGCGAGGGATAGAAAATACAGCTCTATATGGATGAGCACTCAGAAGATCAATGACCAACACACCAAAGCATGCCTTGCCACAATGAAAGAGGTCTCTAAAATCCAGGATGTAGACATTGAGAATTTGCAAAAAAAGATAGGGGAAAACATTGAGGAAACTGTGCATAGATTGCATGTCTCCATGGAGGAGGAAAATGCAAATACAAATTGGGAATTCAGTTAGGAAAAATATAGGAAGAGATGACCCAGATATTGGATGCCAAGATTAGCCAACATGCCTTAATGATAAAGGGATCAACTTGCAAGCAGAAAATGAGATACATGTACCCAAATGGAAGAGGGTGATATCCAGCCACTTTTGAATGAGAACTAAGTACTTAAAGGAACAAATGAAAACCCTCTAAGCACAAGAGGTTAAGGGGACAAATGCATGCAAAGCACTAGAGGAATTCAAAACAGAGAATGCAAAACTCAAAAAGGGACATAGCAGCCCTACATGCCACCATGCAAGGGAAACATGAGGAATTTTTTCAGCAAATAATTGAGAGGAAAGCAAAAATGAAGGAGTGAACAGAAGTGGTCAAGAAGGGCACGTTAGCCTGCAAAAAGGAATTACTCATGATGCCTTGAAGGAGGAGAAAATAAGAAATCATAAAGCATTGAATGTCCTTGTCAGAGACCTAATAGTGGGCAACACCCCGATGGCAAATGCCAAGGCATTGATCACCAAGATGGGTGTCAACCTCACCTTTGAAGGGGCTTGTAGAGTAGGCAAGGCTGACGCGCCGATGAGACCTATGGTTGTGAGGCCAGACAACAACAGATAGGTCCACCTTCATGAGCATGAGTGTAGCCTTGAACGGGACAAGGACATATCTGAATTCACATGCTTTTGCAGCAAGAACATTGTATAGAGGGGATGGTTCGCGTTACGACAGCAAGGCAGGAAGGGAAATGGGCTGCATACAGGAATGGCAAAGTAATTATACGAGAGAGGGTAGAAGGGAAGAGAGAGGAGAGGATGCAGACAGCACCTGACGGTGTCAAGTTGGTAGATGCTTTTAGAAAGAGAGTGTCATGGATGCTCCCAGGCTAGCAGATGGGAAAGAGATGATGCTGCTGTCCAAAAAGTGCAGAGAAGAGGCTGATTTCTGCATGGGAAGGGCTGGAATAGTAGAGAGAGAAAGCTTGCTAGGGAGTAATGCTTTAGAGAGAGAGTGTGTTATGGCTGCTTCCAGGCAGGGGAAGGAGGAGACGTACTGCTGCTGCTCTGGAGGAGAGAAGAGGGCTCATTTTTGCAGAGGGAAGGAGCCTAAACTGTAGAGAGAGAATTTCTGCACAGTACAGAGAGAAAGACTGGCAGAGGAGAGAGAAAGCCTGCAGCAAGAGAGAGAAGGGCTTGGAGAGGATTTGGCTGGTCCCAAAGGGTGGAGGAGGGGCTGCTGCATCAAGGGAGAGAGGGAGAGAGGCTAAAAACGAGTTTTTCTATCCAAGAATGGGAGGGGGAAGGCCTTCTTTTGTAGGCTGAGCCCCCCCCTCAGCCAAGGATAGTGTCACTCCCAAAAACCCTAAAAAAATAGAAAGTGGTCAGAATTCAATTTTGATTTCACTGACGGGTTCCTAGCAGATAGCCCTATTCATTGGCATACTCTAGGGTCACAATTGAGCCATAACTGAGCTCATTAGTTTGTCATCTTATCTTGTATCTCCATGTCTCTTTGGCATGCTTTCAGGCTCACACCCAAAGCCTGGAGACATTCTCCTAAATGGTTGTCCTAAATGGTTGCTAGGTCGGTATACAATCTGTGCATTTGATTGGTCCCATAAATCGGGTACTCAAGTGGAGTGTGATTTCCAATGTCCCTCCTAAAGGAGGTCATAACTTGGTGGGACACTAATGCCCGTAACCCCAACAGTAAGTGGATACGGTGTGAAGCCAGGTGACAAGTTGAGACATAGGGGCCACACAGGATGCAGAGACGGATCAAGGCACGCATGATGGAGGTTCATTCCATCACAGAAGGGGATTGCTTCAGTCGAGGCATCACTCTCGATATGGCTCATTGGATACAGAGCACGAAGGCCGCACCTTCCGCCTCAGCGAGAGACGACCCGGTAACCGATATGAGATATTTTTGCAGCTCATAGGAGAGCCTCCATGGCATTTGGTTATGTGTTTTGACTTTGAAATTGAGTCTAGTTTTAGAGTACTGAGTTTGGTTTAGTATAATACTCAGCAAAGGGCCTTAGCGAGCTCTCTGCTTCAGCCCACAGTGACTTGTATGAGTTACTCTGTGATTGCGCTTTATCTGTGGATGCTCGTTTAGTAGCTCCACCCTCACAGCTTGCTTGTGTGAGGATTTTCACAGTCTCATAGACCCATCGGTCTTCCGAAGACTTTAATAAAGTTTCTTTCTTTCTTTCTTTCTACACACACACACATGCACGTGCACACATTTTTATATTTATGCAATTATATACGTATATATATATATATATATATATATATATATAGAGAGAGAGAGAGAGAGAGAGAGAGAGAGAGAGAGAGAGAGATATACATACGTATAAGAAAATGCGAAGAGGATCCTCCAAACCATAATCAATATCCAAACATGAAGGTACAGGTTGCTCCATATCCCACAAAATACAAATTCGGATATCTCTGCTGAAGACCAAAAAATCCCGCTTCGGAAGATGCAATACTCTCCCCAAAAGAGCTGCAATAGAGGATATATGCGGGAAGAGAGGTACTGGCAAGGCTTTTAAGGTGACCCATATAGGGCAATAATGAATGAGATTTTGAGCCGGGTCGAAAAGTGGGTCCTAAGGCATGACATGAGCAAAATACCCACCTCCGTGGACACCTGCCATAGTAACTAGCTGATAAATTGTCTCCACATCAACACAATCAGCATAATAAAAGCCCCTACCTAGAAAAACAAAGGAGTTGAATTTATTTGCTCCAACGGCTGCTGTCGACCATGCACGTAGCATAGGTGCTGTCATAACTCGTCCCATAAAGTAAAGACAAATACCGAGTTGTTGTCCCTCAGAAAGACTATGCAGCAAGGATTCAGAGGAAAGAACCCGGCGCATAGAAGAACCCGAGACCTGATTGTGAACAAAGGACTCCTTGCATATAGAACGGAGGAGATCCAAATTTGTGGACGTAGAAGGAAAACTGCCAGATGCAAAACACTGGGTCTTCTCATGCTGCTGAGAAGTACAAAAGTTAGCAGGCCGCTTCAGAGTTCGTGCTGTAGTAGGAGACTGGAAAATGAACGGGGCCTCTGAAGCAGGAGCGGAGCAAACAGCTGGTAGAAGGTTGGAGGCTGGAAACGAAAATTCAGAAGAAGCGACAGTGGTAGTATGCATGACGACAGGGTACGTTGAAGATGAAGGAGCATGCGATGAAAGTCCAAACTGGAAAAACGAAGAAACGACAGGCTTGGGAGATGAAGGAAAAGAAGACACAAACTCGGCTGGAGACTCATGAGACGAAGGAACAGACAGAAATGGAAAAGAAGACGCAGAGCCTTGCGCCATCTCGAACCTCCTCTTCCACACACACACACACACACACACACACACACACACACACACAGAGAAGCTTCTTTGTGCTCATGGTCACTTACATAGGGATTGGTTTTCCAAACTCATGGTCACTTACCTAGGGATTGGTTTTCCAAAGTAAAGTTGGAGAATGCTAAGAATGTATTCATCTAGATTACCAGACTGTAAGTGTGATGCTGACCCGGCTTTTCAAAATGGTTTCAGAGTACGGTTGTGGACGATTTCATTCCTATATTGTTGTAGCTGAAAGTGATGCTGTGTTTTTCATCATCAGGTCTGAAGTGCTTGGCCAATTCTCTATGGTAAATGTTGAATTGCTGAATCTAGTTGAAGATATCAAACCAATCCTGAAGATGTTTGTTGTTCATCCCAAGAATGTGAATGCAGACAATGCTTCAAGTAAGTGTCTTTTCTTAAATTTATCTTTTCAATCTGAAGCCATGGTTGATCCTGCAAGGGTCCTAGAAATTAATTGACTGAAGATATCATGTAATTCAATATTTTTAGTTGGGTGCAAATATTGTGGTTCTATTTTTTTCAGACTTCTATTTCATCTGGGAATGCAGACTTACCTATCATGCTGTCCTCCAAACTATTGCCGGAAATGGAATCGGAGGAGGCGTCTTTGAGGGAACAAATTTTAGCAGGAGTTTCTAATCTTCCATTACAGTCACAGACAGAGAAGCTTCAGGTAAACAAAGATTCTTATGTTTTGTAGGAAAGTCAATCACAACCAGATGGAAACAAGGATGCTGAAATGTGTTGTACAATTCATTGTCTTACAATTGTATAATAAAACAGTAATGCCATTAAGTTCAAGACAAGACATCTTGGTGTGCTCAAACATTCGTTGTATCCCTTTCTGAATAGTATGACTTTGAAAAGTTTTGCGTTTCAATGTCTCATCTCTGAAACGTTTTGCCCCTGGAGCAAAATGTGTCTTAAAAATGTCTACTTTGCTCTGCATAGATTTTCTATATAGGTTTAACATTTATATATTCAAATAAATGTAATTTGCATACATTATCATGTGGAAGTACGTCATATCGTTATATGTGTATACACGCAATAGTTTTACATACACACCTTATCACACATTATAAGAAAGTATCCTTATTAGACATAAGATGCAAAGTCAAGCAAGCACTTGTTGTGACCTAGGTATTGTTGTTGTCGAGCTTCTAAGAAATCATCTAGTTAATCATCCAACTGACTTGATAGTTGCATAGCTACTAGAATTTTTTGAGGTATATAAGGCTTGAATAATCTGGTTGCATAGCTAGAATTTTATGAGGAATACAAGGCTTGAATAATCTGTTTGAGAACTAAAGCAACAAGCATTGTTGCAGTTGATAGCTAACTTTCAAGTGACGTTTCAGAACATAGTCGTAAATCACAATTGGCAATGAGGTAGCCGCGTATGTATGTGGGTGAGTGTGTAGAGCAACCAGGCTTTGGGACAAGTGTTTAGAAACCTTGCCATGCATAGTCTATGGCGAGAGGTGATTAAACGAAGAACAAATGCACAAAGTTAAGAGTTAAGCACTCAAACAGTAGTATCAATGGTTTTTTTATAGTGCTCAAGCGGCATTGTTTTCATATTGTAATTTGATTTTCTGAATAGCGTGCATGGCGAAGTAAATATTGACTTTGTGTGGCATCAATATTGGCATAGACAACACAGTACATCATTTGGAAATGGAAGGCCTGGCTTTTATAAAGCCTTGCATATTGATAGTTTTATAATAGAGTGACTTGTCATGAATAAATTTGTGACAAAGATGATAGGGCACGGAAGATCTTGCCTGGGGGTAGGTGGTAGGTCGCAGGATGTGGTGGATCTATGTTACATAATCAGAACAGTTGCAAGTATGAGGCAAACTTATCGTCCTACACAATTGTGAGAAGTCTTCCAGATTTAGATAAAATTTGGGATTTCCCATGATATGGCATGTTATAACATATAGACAGTCTCGATTAAAAGGAATTGTTTGATGGTGGCCACATGAGAATTACTAAAAAAAAAACATTAGTGGGGCAAAACAGGGCTTGCTGTGGCCCTGTTTAGCCCCACTAATGTTTTTTTAAAGTTCTGTTAATCGTCACTATATAGCGACGTTTACCAGTGTCGCTATATAGCGACGTTTACCAATGTCTCTATATAGTGACGTTTATTAGCGTCGCTATATCGCGACGCTTATATAGCGATCGTTCTTTTTCGACGCTTATACCAACGTAAATAACGACCTTTGCACTCATCCAAAAAAAAAGAGTGTAAAAACGTCTGTATTTTCATCAGAAAAGGGCCTATGCTTTGTATTGTTTGTGCATGCAAGGTCGCTATGTAGAGAATGCCATTGGCCAATGGATAAAAGATCAAATGTGCCTGCCTGCTATGGCTATCTACTTTGATTCTTATCTGTAAGAGTGATGAAATGAATTTGTGGTGAGGTCCAAACAAGAATCTTATAGGATTCATTAAATTAGTACTCTAGTGAACATTGAAGAGTTGTGTATGAGTTGAAGACACTCTATTGCTCAAGGTTTAGCCAACTAAATCTAATCTTGGGATAGACTTGACTATTCTTGTATAGGTGGACAAAGATGGCAAATACTGATAAAGAAATTTGGGGTAAGGTTATCCCATGTTAATCTATGTAGTTTTAAAATTTGGGGTAAGGTTATCCCATGTTAATCTATGTAGTTTTAAGACTATAAGGCAGCATTCTATTTTATGGAATATGCATAGTATGAATAAGTTCTATGTATGATGAGTGAGTGAAATCTCCATCCTTCAAAATATTGGAATAAACAATTCAAACTAGCAACACACATTCTCATTCTAAAATGTACCTCCTTTTTTTGTTTTGTGGACATGACATTGTTGGTTGTATGTGTTGCCATTATGATGGGATTGTTGTATTTGCAGTTTTGACGCGATACAGTTTATTCTCAAAATTGTTGAACTCTGATTGCGTTTTTGTATCCTTATTGAGACAGATGATTGCAAGATGTTCTTCCCTTAATATATTTCATGTTTGGTATGGAGAAAGTTAAAGACATGTTTGGTATGGAGAAAGTTAAAGACGAAGGGATTTCACATGCTTTGTTACTTCTGTAATTAATTTACTACAGGATAAAGCAACATGTATTTCTTTCCCAAGACTTAGTAAGAGCTCAAGTTTTGCTTTATGCGGTACTGGAAAGCTCCATACCTGTTCCTGCATGACAAACTTAACCCATTGCATAGGGCTGACATGTTGGGAAATTTGTCTTTTTCCCTTAGACTACAAAATGTGAGATTCTGCTTTGAAAACTTTATGGATATTGTTGAACAATGCAACAGCTGCATATCAATACCATTCAGCACTGTGCTTCTCGTTTCACTTATAGTGAATAGTTTTGTTCTCTTTCATGCACTGTGTGCTCTGTTATGGTGATGCATTTAAACATAGACAAACAAACAAAATAATCAAATATAAATATACAAAGATAAATATAATCAGAAATAAATTTATGATTATAACTAGAAGAACATATGATACAAATACCAATGCAAATTTGCTCTGATGGTTTATGTAGAGGCAAATCGAAGCAGTAAGGAATGCTTGTGAGGTTGCAGAAAAACAGCTTGCTGAAAATCGGAAGATTTATGGTTTGGGGTCTCGCCAAGTTCCAGCAATCATTCCTCCTCTCGACAAAGCTCAGGCAGCTAAGATTGCTGAGCAAGAGAAGCTTCTTCGTGCAGCTGTTAATGTGGGTGAAGGTATGTGAATGCAGTACCTAGACGGACTCATGCATGAAATTGTTGTATGCCATTGCCTTATTGAAGATGTATTAAATGGTTTTCTTGTTTCTTTAAGAGAGAGAAATTGAGTGAGCTTTCAGATGGGACCTATTTCTTGTCGATCGGGTCACTGGGGTTCGAGATATGTAATTAAATGAGTTGGCGTAGGAAGTTTCTATGTATGGAGAGAGAGAGAGACATCTCCTCTCAGCTCATGAGACCTATCAGTGGAGCGGTTTAGATGGCACCTCAAATGTTGTAGCCAGGGTGTCTTGGGAGACCCTCATTCTCCCCATAGGAGAAGGAGGTCTCAATATTATTGACCCGAACTTGCATTGTATGGCCTTGCTCTGCAAGTTCGTAGTACCTGGATTGATGCCTGGATAGAAGCCTTGGAAAGATTTTTTCTCACGCAGAATTCATTCTTGTACTCCATCTCATGGGGGAGATTAGATGGACAGCATTGGATGGAATTTTACTTCAGCCATCTCAAATCTCCCTCTTCCCCTCTCATGGCTGCTATTCTGAAAGCTGGGGCTGCTTCCTCTCGTGAAGAAATTCACAGGCAGCCAATCATGTGGAATGACGTGATTTTTGGATGACCATGGCAGTTCACTTGGAGTGTCAAATTATATACAGTGGTCTAGGAGAGGGGACCTGCTTCTACAGTAGGTGCCTGACAGGCCTTTAGGAGATTTCCAGAGGATGAGAGACTTCTAGCAGTTGGCCACCTCAGAGGGAGTAGAGTCAGGATACAACAGATAGAGGTAGCCATTCCGCCAGAGTGGATTGACACAGATGACATGCTGATCACAGAGTCCACTTGATGGGGAGCGTTCTTAGGGACGGGCATTCCGTTATAGATTATTGCCTTGCTGGATGCACATGAGGATACCCTAGTCTTTGATGTTCAGTCGGGAGGCAGACTTAACCAGATCTTTTGATGATATTCTTTTGGAGGTTGCCTTTCAGCCTATTAGGATTGCAGGTTTCATGGAGTGGGGCAAGGACTCAGAGTGGTATCTTGACCCCGATCCTCTTCTCCTTGCGCTGGGGTCTTGGAGACTCTGGTTATATGGTGGTTCTCCTATTAGGTTCTTGCAGTGGGACCTAGGGGAGTGGGAATGGATTGATGAGGGGCACTGAGAGAAGAGCTTCCCCTTCTTTCGCTATATAGTCAGAAATGCCCGGAGATTTCAGCTCAGCAGTAGAGGTTGGAAGCCCTCCAGAACCCCTGATTGGGATAGTTTTTAAATTTTTGCAATTGTGCGAGAAACTTTTAGCATAGGCTCTAGAAATCCCTCAGGAATAGAAAGATTGCTCTTTGCTTTTGGCTTTCTATTTATGGAGGGATTGCAGTGAACTTGTGGAGATCTAGCTGACCCTACTTGTCCTTGTTGCCACATTGCAGTTGAATCAGTACAACATTGCCTTTAGGAGTGCAGACAGGCTAGGACGATCTGGAAAGGTGTTGCTAGGACTTTTAGTATCTTTCGCACAGCACCTTTCTATATGACTTGGGGTTCAGTAGCTTGGTTATCTCTTATTGGCCCACAGGTGTTTTTCGAGGGACAGGATCCAGATCTAGCTCTCATTGTACGGCGACACTCAGTGGAGTCTTGTTCCCTCCAGGATGTTCATTTCACTCCTTTTAGAGCTGCTCATGCCTCAGTAGACACGTCTTGGGAGATTCTGGCTAGCATTGCAGCTTGCCATATTTAGAGAGCCAGGTGTACAGCGGCGATGGAGGGTATTTAGGTTCACCCTTCCCAGGCTATGGCCAACATTTGGATTGACACAGTACACACTCTGATGGCCAATGGGCGAGCGTGTAGGGATCCTCTAGAGCAGCCACTGCCAGGAGAGTTACTTTCTTCAGAGTTTGGAGAGGATCTCCTTTCTTCTTTGAGTTTCCCTTAGAGTTGAGGTGGCATTTTCAGCCTCCACCTTGGTTTTTTATTAGCTCCTTTTGAGTTGCTTTTTTCCTCATGCATTGCATGATGTACTCCCGCATTTGAGCTTGCTCTCGCGGTTTTCATTCATACTTAATGAAGCAATTTTCTTGAAAAAAGAAAGAGACATCTCCACAAAACTGTACTTTCATTAACACAACAAACTGTACATCCTCCAGAACTGTACATCACGACCCTTCAAGTTGCTTTTTTGCACTCTATGGGAGCTGCCATGTGCCCTCCCTAAAGGTGATGGATTAGTTGGTTATGTATTGTCCCATAGACCTGTTGGTCTCCCGTGGACATTAATAGACTTTTTTCTTTCTTTCTCGCTCCTTCACCCTTGCTTGCATCCTGAGCATGAAGCACACACAACATTTATAAATAATCTTGCTTTCAGTATTGGATAGGAGTTTATCCCTGAAGAGACAGTGATAACGACCTTTGATCTCGTAGTATACGGGGCATTTGAAAAAGAATTGCTCTGACTTGATCTCTTGGTGATCAAATATAGTGCAGATGCAACCCTCTCTAGGTATTCCCTCTGCTCAACCACTCTCAATATGGAGGTGGTGTGATGAAACGTGGAACTATCTGATCGATATATTTAAGGAGTGGGGGAGTGGATCCGTGTATATCTAGGCGGATCGATGAAGCACTCTGCTGAAATCCATAGGCAGTGGTCTCTATTGAAGTTGAGCTTCATTGGGAGCTCACGAGGTGACAACCAGGTCTTAAATGTGTGTAACTATAAGAGATCCTCTTGGATGACCTGCTTCACCTTGTGATATGTAAGCGGGATGGTGGGAGCCTTGATCTATACTAGTGCCATGGATGAGGACAACCAAGGAAGCCTAAGTTGTGTTGTGGTGCAAAGCCATACTGTCTAATGTGGTACAGATACACGATAACTTGAAACGCCACATCGAGCTGTAGTGGGGATGCTCCGAACTTAGCTAGGACTATCTGATGTGGAATTGAGGCCTTACTACGAATCATTCGTGAAAGGAACTTGAAAGAGTCAAAGAGGAGGGTTTTGGTTTGGGGTTCTTGGAAGTAAGAATGGAAGCACTATTGCTCGAGTTTGGCCAATGCGGCGTACCCCCTGCTCAATCGGGCATGTGGTGCTGGTCGTATCTTGAAGATCAGGCCACAGAGAAGGACCCCAAGTATGTGTAGGATGCAACCACCTCCACTGACAACCTCCTAGGGTGAAGTGCTTTTTATTGCATGGCTGCCCAAGAGGTGTTGAAGATCATGACCTTGGTTTAACCAAGGTTGACCTTCAGATCATGTGTCTCACAGAAAGCATGAAGTCCATCTAAGTGTTGCTGGAGACCCTCTGCTACAGAAGAGAGTAAGATGTCATCTGTTTACAGGAGAATCTTGAGCAAGGATCCTGCAATGCTTAGTTTCGAGGTGGAGTTGTCAGCGCAAAGCCTTACACTTGTCATCATACCAGCTATTGCAAGGTACTGAGCCAAGCAGCGGGGGGCGTGTAGATAGAGTGGTGTGTGAGAAAGTGTGTAGGGTGGCCTCATGGAGGGAATGTGTGATCAGGGTGGCTCAATTCTCTAAGAGCGGTATGCGGTAAATGTCTCTTAGTAAATCAGAGAGATGTGCATAGTAGTTGGGTTTTAATTTGTGCTCGAAGTGTATGCCATGGTAAATAGTGTATGTGGGTGGTATCGTAGTGTGTGACATAGACAGTGGTATGGATAAAAAATAGATTGGTATGGTCTGCCTTTGGGGATGGTGGTGAGACGGACAAGTCAGTAATATGTGAAGTAAAGGCAAGAGACCCCTGAGGTAGTCAACTAGGCCCCATGTGGGAAGCATGTGAACTTGCCTGAGGACGGTTAGTGATCCAGACCATTATAGATGATAAGATCATGTATCCTGCCCATGTCTAGTAGTGCATGTCCATAGGATGTGACTGGGGCCCTTTTGTTTGCAGAGACTCGAGACATCCCATCCTTCTCTATATCCAGCTGTGGTAGTAAGATAGAGTCATCACGGAAGTCCAGAATTGATACTTGGTGTGTACCTGTCCTTGCGTTGAGGTCCCCAACAAGGAGCACTTCCGTGTGGCTCTAGAAGTCCATGATGTCTAGGTATAGGGCTGTGTATGGTAAGGTCTCAGCCTCCTTGCGTAGGCCCCTGGCAAAATGTGAAGTCTCGGGAGGGAAATAGCAAATTGCGATGAAGATGTCTTCTTGTGGGGGCTGTTGGATCTGAACCCTTAAGAACCTGGCATGTGTGTCTCGCCTCTTGGTGGAGATCATCCCGATAAGGGATGATCGATACATTACTGCCACTCCTCTTGATCCTCAAACCCCACCTACCTCCCGACTATCTCGGTATGCTGCATCCATGTGTATCCATTGACGTACGTAGCTGCGATGTGCGCCTCCCGTCAGTAACCTTCCTCTTCAGCAGCACCTTCACCGCTTGTGAAGTTGCTGTTCAGCCTGTGTGCCTTGCTCATGTCCACACGAGAGAAAGAAAGAAAGAAAGAAAGAAAGGTTACCAAAGTCTTCGAAAGGCTGAAGGGCGTATGAGGCTAAAGAATACCAAATACAATAAAAGCTAGATGATGGAGTCACTAAAGCAAGCATCCACTCCCAAGGCTGATGTTTGAGGCGAGAAGAACAGGTAGAGAAAGTACACCGTGACGCCTTTGCGGGAGCGTTGTCATCGAGAGAGAAGTCAGTGATCGGATACTGTCGATCTCAATGCGGGACATTGCTGATGCTTAATTTGGGACCCTCTCTTCGATGTGGTCTTCGAGAGGTAGCTCGCTGTCTCGCAAGCACCACTGTCACTCTTGTCGTCTGGCTCCCCAAGGTTGTCATGTCGTGCTCTGTGGATCGTGACTGCGTGACTGTGTCGTGTCCTTGGCAGCCTCTAGTCATGGTCTCTCAAGTGGAAGAATTCTGTGATCATCCACTAACTAGGTTTCAACAGGCCCTCTTGATCTTGCCTTTTGAGCTCGAAGAAGTTAATCTCTAAGTTGCTATGCCAGGTTGCCACTTTCACTGATCAAGATGGGTCAAGAAAATTCAGAGTGGTTGAAAATCCACTAAGCAGTCGTATCTCATAGTACATGGGGCATTTGAATGCAAAATGCTCCTCTGACTCAACCTCCTACATGTCACGTAAGGTGCAGATTGTCCCTCATGTGGGATGCCGTCTGGTCGTCTTTTCTCAACGTGCACACGCACACGCACACGCACGCGTGTAGTTGGTGAGAGGACACTCGGAACTGACGAAGCAAGATCCTCAAGGTAGGTGGGAGACACATGCGATTATAGCTGGGGGATTGATAAATCCCTCCCCCAAGATTTGCAGGCTATCATTGGTGTAGAAGCTGAGTTTTATTGAAAGCTCTGGCTAGGCCTTGCATGTGGAGCTGTAGGAGATCCTCTCTAACGATTTGGTTCACCCTGATGAAGGTTGCGCGGGATGGACAGGGCCTCAAGTCTATACTGAAATGATGGCAATCTGTCTATATGGAGTTCTAGGCCTGTGAACCATTTACATGTCCGAGCGTACCAATTCCTCTCTGCAGCTAGTGCCATGGACAGCAAGCAGCCTGCTTGGACCTGATGTCATGGTGCCAAAGTCCCTAACTCGATGGAGGCACATGACCATCTGAAAGATGCATCAATTTGTAAGGGAATTGCTCCAAGCTTTGCTAGCAAGATATGGTTTGGGACCGATGACCTGCTGTGGATCATCCGTTCAAGAAGTAAAACCTGTATTCTCTCCACTTTGGACCAGTTTGCCTTTGATAGATCAAGGGATGCTCTACATCCTGGCTAGAGTACCCTGAAAAGTCTAGATCAGAATGAAAAACACTCTAGTTTCTTAACTGATTCTGGCTTGATTGTTTGTGGAATTCTGTAGTTTAGAATTATATTGTGCTGGATCCTAAAGAAGTAGATGTTATGTAAGGATTAATGCTAAAAAATGTCTGTGCATATCATTAAATGGGAAAGGAGGGAACCACTTATAGTTTCAGAGTCTTTGGCAAGTACTCTTTGCTTTCCACCTGGATGTCGAAGGTCGTCGGCCTAATAGAATTTCCTGGATAAGACCCATTGGTTACCTGAATGATTGGGTTGCTTCAACCAGGTTTGTTTGTATTCAAAACTTGTCTTTGATGGTGAATTCCGCAGGCATTGGAAGTTGATGAAAGAACCAGTGTAGATTCTCTACTGTTTGGACTAATCAGTGGCTATGGATTATGCAGAATCAGTTTGTATTACTTAACCAGTGTCCTAAAGAATAGCTTTCAGTCTTACCACAGTGTCCTTGGTATGTAGGGCTACACCTGCTCCCAAGTGAGCGTCAGCATCCCATTTCTCTTCCTCCGCACTTGGTCACCGCCCTTCCCTCGGGTGATGGAGGAGCTGCAACATACCCGGGTACAGGTTGTGACTCTTCTGTGTTGAGTCTCTTTGTAATGAGTGTGGAACAAACTAATGTGGAAGGAGGAACGATTGTATGAATGTCTTCTTAATGTTTACAATTTTACGTTGACAAGCCTATTGGAATCCTGCACTATAATAACAGCTCAATTGCCTGTTCATTTTAAAGGAATTTCAAAGGGTGTTCCCTTATCACAATCCTTGACAATGGGGACGCTAGCTGGGACTCCGCAACAGGTTTGTTATGCACCATGGATGGAAGTTGTGATGATGTTTCTGTTGATCACCTTTTTTATAACGATATGCACTTCACAAATTTTCGTTTTGGGTGTATTGTTTCCTGCAGGTTGCTGCTGCTCAGATTTTGAACCGTTCCGCAGCCTCACCTATGCCTATTCTAAGTGGCAACACACTCGATGGTGCATCTGCATCCCCCATGCAATATGCAAACTCTCCTAGATCAGGCAACACTGTGTTGAATGAGGCTTCACCACAGCAGCAGCAGCAACAATCGCTCCTTCAAAGGCAAAAAGTACAGCAAATACAGAAGCAACAACAGTTGCAGCAACAACAGCAACAGCTTAGACAGCCTGCAACACCTCCAATTGCGCAGGTGGCAGGTCTCAGACATTTGCATCAAGCATCCTGTTATGTTATATGATATATGCAATTTTGTGGGATTATATACATAGCATTGACTTGTGTTTGTTTTGTCTTGTATGGTTGTGTATATATGTAAGGTCAAAGTCTTGACTGAAATGTTCTTGTTAGCATGTTTTTGGTATGTGAATACTTTCTTTCCTTTTAGTTTGCTTTGGCCAGTATGTACTGATAAAGCTTCTAATCAGCACATTTGATGCTGGGAAAAATATCAAATGCATAGCATATTTGCACAGAGTAATCTTGTTATGTATCAGCACCAATCTATCGCTTTGTATTATTTCTAAATTTTATGTTTTGTATGCAATTCACACGAATACTGGTGTATTCATATTTGGACAACCTTAATCATATCTTGGCCTCTGTCATTTTGTCACCTACTGTCTGGGTTTGGTTCTATTCGTCTAAGTATCGATTAAAGGTCAGTTTATGGTCTATTAGATCTTAGTTGAGCTCATTGGTCAATTAGGTCCTGGTTGAGTGTAAATTGCTATTTTCTAGTTGACATCATTGAGCACAGAAATAGGGACATTAAACAGTTTTGTGGATGTCTTTATGTCCATGGATCATAGAGGATTTTTCTGGTATTCTTCTTAGTTTCTAGTATGGTAGATCTATTTTGGTTTCAGACACTGTAAAGGTGAGACTGCTACTAAGTGCATTTTGGTAAAGATTCAAAGTCACACCAAAGGTTGAGTAAAATAAGCGCGAACTGAATCCCGTGGACACATAATTTAAGGGTTGGAAACACTCTAGACAATATAAATCGTGAGTGGTTGAAGAAGCTGACCTGAATAGTAGGCGCTTGGATTTCTAAATTTTATTTTTATGAAATCACAACAAAATTTGTTTTGTTCTGAGAGGTGACAAATGAATTGCCTCTGAGAAAGCTAAAATATGCTTGTCTTTAGAGTTAGTATGACACCATCAAACTATGTGTGAAAGGCTTAAGAGAATAAGCTAGAGATTCTAACAAGCATGGCAAAGGAGCATGATCGGTGCATAGTTACCAATAAACAGTGCTCGTTTGTTTTGTTCTGAGAGGTGACAAATGATCTGCCCTCGAGAAAGCTAAAATATGCTTGTCTTGAATAGAGTTGGTATGAGACCATCAAATGATTTGTGAAAGGCTTGAGAGGAAGAGCTAGGGATTGTAACAAGATCTTCTGGTAGTGTAAAGGAGCATGATCAGTTCATAGTGACCAATAAACAGTGCTCCCCTCTTCAAATGGAGGCAAAAGCCAGAAGGCCTTGGAATACTTAGGACACTAGCCACCTTTGGGGCGACAATGAACATTTGACCCGAAACCATGTCCCCCAACCCCACGAGAGGTGACAAATGAGCTGCCTCCGAGAAAGTTAAAAAAATGTTTTTCTTGAATAGAGTTGGTATGAGAGCATCAAATGAGATCTTTTGGTAGTGCAAAGGAGCATGATCAGTGCATAGTGCCAATAGGCACTTTTCCCCTTTTCAAATGGAGGCAAAATCTGGAAGGCCATGGAATACTTAGGATGCTAGCCACCTTTGGGGTGACTTTGAACATAGACCCAAAACCATTTCCCTTCCCTCTGCTAACCCTGCCCCCCTGCCCCCCTGCGCCCCCCGAGAAAAGAACTTTAATGCTTGCAAAAACCACCATACAAATCAGCTATTTGTGTGATGCTGATTGTGGAAGATGATGTCTTGCTAGATGGCAACAAGGGTGGCTGTTGGGGAAAGTGCTATAGAGGTCATCTCCTGATGTTACCGTAGAGAGTGAGGGCCTCTGTTGTGGCTGTGCCCCCGTGAGGATAGACTAGGGTAGGTACTGCGTGGTCCTCCTGGGCCCCATGCTGGTTCACATGCCCTTCCATGGCTGCCCTTGTGTAGGCATATCTTGCTGCACATTGGGGAGGCCTAGAGGCTGGAGGGGCATGTCAGTTGGCCCTTGATGGGCAGTAGTTCAGCCCTTATGGAGGGCAGAGTTGGGTCGGCCCTTCCTCTTGTGCAGGTCGGCTGGAGGGAAGAGGGTACAGCCCTTCTTAGAGGCTGACACACCACCTTGTGGAGGGCTAGGGGCAGTTGGCCCTAAAGCCCTGGCTGTTGGTTGCCAGGCCCTTGCTTTGGGGCCTTGTGCAGCCTCATATAGAGGGCTGTATAGGGGTTGGCCCCTAGGGCTGAGGATTGGCGCTCATGAGCTGGCTGGTCGGTGCCCTCTATGCTGGCCAACTAGGGGAGGGGCTGGGCTATATATGTGCCTCCCCTCTCCCCTCATTTCACATCTTCTAGAGCTGACTAGTCGTTCCAGCAGTGCATCTTGTGGAGCCTGGCAGAGGTGCAGAGCCAGCCCACAGCATCACCTGAGGAGCAGGGTAGTGGAGCAGTCCTTCCACTCCCCTCGTTCACCTGGCTGTTGAGTTGTGTGTTCCGAGCTCTCGAGCAGTCTGTTGTTTCCGTGGTTCCCCAATTGTAGCGGGGTTTTCTCTAGAGATCACTTGCAGTTCTCTTGTGCCTTTTCTCTCTTCTATTGTCTTCTGGTGAGGATGCGGGCTGCTGGTGGGAAGGGGAGTCATGTTGTGTATCTCAATCAAAAAGACCCTTTGCATTGCATCTCTTGATCAATGATGCCGAGTCCTCCCTTTGCCTAGGACAAGATCACCGTTTGCCAAGCAGCCCTGGCTCTAGTGTTCCTAATACCATCTGATTGCCCACAAGAAGAAGTGCACCGTGGTTAGGAGGACTGGGTTGGCCACTAATGCTTGTCTTGCTAAAGAGCGTTTGATCGAGCTTAGTGCAGTAGCTTGTGCCACCTACACTATTCCAACGGGACTATCTACTACTTTGCTGAAGTATCAAAGACATCCTTAGTACCTCGCTGCCTGGCCCCTTGGGTGGGATCCATCGGAAGCCAAGAAAGACCTCCCAATGCAAGATCTTCTAAATCTCCTTAGTTCATGAGGAAGCCGCCTAATTTGGTCCAGTTGATCTTGGCCCTAAATGCCTGACAATACACCTCTAGGGCATCTTGGAACTCCTCTAGATTCTCTGCTGTGCCCTCCACAAAAGGAGCAATGTCATCTATGGAAGTCTAGTACTCCTCCTCTTGACGAATCGGAAGTTGCATCCAAGTGAGGCTAGCTGCATGAGAGAGTGGAAAATAGCCAAGAGCCTCTGCCACGAAGAGGAAAAGAAAAGAAGCAAGGGGGAAGCCTTGGCACATTGAGCGGGAAAGACACAGCGTCCCCTATACGGCCCTCAATAAGCATCTAGTTGGCACTCCCGAAATACAAGGCAGAGACTCCCTGAATCCACGGACTTGAGAAGCCCATCCTCATGGTGACCTCCAAGAAAGGCCAATCCACCCTATCGTAAGCCGCCTTGAAATCCATGAGAAGATTTGTGATAGGCTAAGACTCGTTAGGCCCAATCCACTACCTCCCAAAAGGTGAAGATATTGTTTAAGTTGTTGCATTCCTAGAGAAAACTTGTTTTTGTGTCCTAGATAATGGCAGTGCGAGATGGGGACGCAACCTCGAATTGTAGATCTTAGCTAAGATTTTGTACTGCATTTTTTGCATTCTGCATTGGTGTGGATGCTTGTTTAGTAGCTCCACCCTCACAGCTTGTTTGTACCAGGATTTTCATAGTCTTACACACCCATCGGTCTTTCGAAAACTTTAATAAACTTTTTTTCTTTCTTTCTTTGCCAACCTTTATCTTCCATACGGGGTAGTTAAGTCTGTCAAGGTGACACTCTTTGAAGAGACAAAGGATGTGATTGAGAGTGGGAGTGGAACACCCACTTTTATAGCTTAGCAAGTGAGTAGGGAAGGATGTGACTTCACCTATTAGCCGACCGGGTCAACCAATCTGAATTCTAGCTGACTAGAAGTCGATTGCGATGTGGCAATCGACTACCACATCGTCGGCCGACAAGCCATGTTACAACTTTGTCATATCAGCAGACTGTGTTAGTTGCCATGTTGATTGCCACATCATTGTCTGATAGAGGACCACAAGTGCTACAGTTCAGCATATTATTCCAGTCATTGCAGGGTGCACTCTTATCACTAGCAAAGGTGGAGATTGGAAGCAGCAGGGTGCAGCAAAGGCACTAGCAGTCAGAGTTTACAGCAGGCCCTAGCTACCCAGGTAGCTCAAACGTTGGAGCATAACATCTATAGCGGAAGGGTAGCTGAAAAGGTGGTTTTGGGGCTCCTCCATTAGCTCATTAGCCACTGAAGGCCTGAGTCGGAGGCAAAGAGCACACGAGTATTGGGCAACACTTGTGGCCTTATATCTGCAGCATCCAGCTGTCCACTTGGTGTGGGTTGTCAATTTTTGTATTCATCTTTGATCCTGTCCTTGGACATATCTATAAAGTTTTGCTTGCTATTGTCTGTCTTTCTTTAGATCTGATTACTGATTTATATTTCATGCTTGTGCACATACACATATCAGTAAGTGATCTCGTAGACTAGTTATCTGTTATTTTCCTCTGCGTGTAATGGTTTGGGCTTGGCCTAGCATTCAACAACTAGTCACTAATCTGTAACATCGTTTTTATAGCAACATTTTGGGCTGCTGCGTTTGAAGCATTGTAGCCATTTATTGAACAAGTGCTAAGATATTTTGTAACAGATGGTTACTTTTTACTTAGGCTAAACTTAGGCTAAAAGTTAGTAGAAAGGCCTTTATTGGCTTGTAAGTGTTCTTTTCTTTTTTTAGGGGATACCATAAGTTGCCACGTGGCATCCTAGGAGGTAATCCCATAAGCAATACTGCTTTGTGCTGCCCTGGGCCAGACCTATATAAAGGCTCTAGTTGTACTTGGCAAGGCAATTCATGACTTGTACTTCATTACTGAAATAGAATACACAGCAAGAGTTCCAACACTCAGCTGAATTCTAAAAAGGATTGACTTCCTCCTGTCCTTGTGTAGCCCCTCACAAGTCTCTGTTGCAGGTCCAGCCCATGACCTTCTACCCCTACCTTTTTCCTAAAATATAAGGTACTAATCTATTCGAACCTTCCTGCATATTCTACCAAATTTGGGTGTGTTTACTATCAGTTAGGAGCAGTCCTGTTGCATTGGTATCAGAGCACTTTTCGTGGGAATTGGTGGGAAATTCTTTGTTCAATCACTTTGAAATTTGGAGCATCTAATCTTGAGCCTAGAGCCTACCTCTTTGCAAAAATTCAGCGCCAGAAGTGCTCTCTGTTGTGAGCTGCCACATGGCAGGCTCTGAGAAACCCTGATTTTCGAAATGCTCAGAATTTGGGGCTTCTTACATCAGTGGAAAGCCCTTGCTTCCTTGATCATTTCTATGCGTGAGATTCCTAAAAGGAAGGAGGATTGAGTCAACATTGACGTTTTTTTTCTCTTTGGCGCAAGAAAGTGAAGAAAGCGACGATCTGCTGTTTTCCTGCACCAAATTAGGACATTCTTGGCTTGTTCTGTTCGCCCTAACCTCATAAGGCTGCTCCCTAAGTCTGGTGGTGATCTGAGACTATTTGGAGGAGCTATGAGCAAATTCCACTGGCTGGAACAGAAGGAATGCTGCGAAAATTCAGATTTATAACTCCATTTTGGGTCAGCCTTAGTGCATATGGTCGCCCAGCTCCATGGATGCAGCTGATAAAGTTTGATAGTGATATGATTTTTTGTTACTGAGAAACTCGAAATTCAGTTGCAACAGCTAGCGCAGGACAGTTATTCGCCAAATGTTCTAGCAATTTCTTGCAATCCAGGTGCAATGTTACGATTTTCTACTTCTGATTGGCTCTATGGTTCATTCTTAGCATAAGGATCGCCTCATCAAGTGGGAAATTTCAAGTTTTTTCTCAAAAATTTGACCTGCCAAATTAGGGCAAAACTAGCATTTGGGGCTTTTGGTACTGGTTTTTTATCAGGGCTTAAGACAGTGCATTTACTCTTGATTCGAGTCATTAAAGATGCCTGTAAAGAGGTCTACAGGTCAAGCTAGTAAGCAAACAATGGGTATCCTTGATTCCATCTCAGAGAAGGAAGCAATTGATGATCAGACTGTAGTTTCTGAACCCAATGATCCTCATGTTGGCAATGTTCAAGGGGATTTGGTAGCAATTCCTCAAGTACAAACATCCCTTAACCAAGAGCAGATCATAAAGAATTGTATGGACCCAATGCTATAGATATTCAAGGAGCTAACTAATGAGATTAAGACCAATAATTAGAGGATTGACCAAAGGATGCAGAACATGTCTGCCACTTTTAATAAAAGGTTGGACCAGTTCAAGAGAAGCCAAATTTATGATGGGAAGAGACCTGTGGATCCCCAAATTGATGGAGACTCAGGTTCAGATGATGATGATGATGATGATCATCCTATACATGTAACTGAACCGGTTGGTTTTATGGCTTCTTCCCGAAGGACCTATCACTCTAGTGGAGTTACAGCTCATATGGATAAGGATTCAGCACATGGTAAGACTCCTAATAATAACAGTTCAGCAGCTGAAGAGTTGTGTCAAAAATTCCATGAATATAAGTTGCTACCAGCAGACCTTAGGGCAGCAATGACATTCCAGCAATATATACAAACAGTTAAATCTATTGAACCAAAAGGACCTGTTTAAAGTTCAAAGGTGATTCTACCTATCCTGAGGAATTGGAGAAATGGCTCAGCAAGATGGATGACTACTTCCTTCTATATCCAAAGGGTCATCAATGTAAAATCATATTTGCTGTTCTTCATCTGGAAGATTATGCCCACTCTTGGTGGAGGCATCTACAGCAAGAAGGGTTAACTTTTAATGCTTGGGATGAATTCAAGGCTGAAATGCTTAAAACTTTTATATCTCCTTTTAGTAGGGATCAATATATTTATAAGTGGTATGATCTTACTCAGCAAGGATCAGTGAAAAATTATATCAAAAAGTTTTGGAAATTAGCTCTGTTTGTTCATGGTATTGATGAAAGAGTTAGAATGCTCAAGTTCATTTATGGTCTGCACCCTAGTATTGCTTCAGATATTGCAGCTCAAAAGCCCAATTCTCTTAAAGAGGCCATGCAGTTGGCAGAGCTTTATGAACCCAAATACAATGGGAAGGAGAAGACTTTGGGTATTGGTCACTTTGGAACTAAGGCTATGGTCAAAGGGGTTTTCAATGATGAAAGCAAACTTCCTGCACTTGCTATAACTTCCTCAATTTCTAGGTTCCCCACAGTGTATGGCAGTGGCATGGGACAACCTAAGGCTTACAAGGCTACTGATGTAAAATCATTCTTTAAACCCACTCCAAAGGATGATCTGAGTGATAAAAGAAACAAGTTGGTTAAGCAGTTATCTCAAGCAATTGTTGATGACAGGAAGAAGAAAAATTTGTGCTACCTTTGTGGTGAGAAGTGGACCCCTGAACATAGGAATGTGTGCAAAGCAAAAACAGGAGCAAAGTTGAGCTTGATGAGGATTTATCTCCTAATACTATTAGCCGGAAAAGAAATCAGGACCAGAGGCTACAGGCTAAGCATGGCGACGCTCAAGGGGCATAGAGGAAAGGAGAAGATGAGGGCGAAACGTTATCATGGGAGGGGAAAAGGATTTAGAAGGGGAGGGAATGAAGAGGGAGACTATGACACAAGGGGAAAGAGAGAGGGGGAAGAGAAGCGTGTACATGATGGGAGGAGGAATGTAAAGATGGAGACATCAAGGGAAGAGGACCATGCTTTATTTTGAAAGGAAGGGAAGGGAGAAATCAAAGTACTAGCTAGGTGGCTTTACAAGAATGAGTGTGTCTCATCAAGGAATAGCTCCCTCCTTTTATAGCCAAGAGAGGGGCTCTCTCCCAATAAATGCATCCTCCCACATGTATGGTGTGTGTGGAAAAGTCTCCCATGTGGGCTAGGCGGTTACGCACTCTCAATTGTGTGCAACAACCCTTTGCCTCATTTTTCCACATAAATCAAGCCCCATATCTCAAGTCTATGATACTCCCTTGGTCTCTCCCCAATTTTATAATATGTTCAAACCTCTAGGAGGACAAGTAGAGGGTTGGCACAAGGAATCTTGCCACCTCATCCTACTTTTCCTATTATTTAACTTGCTCTCTTGGATCTTCTATATCTCCCCACATGAGTCTATCCTATATGGAGGGAATAACCCAATATAATATCCATCTCCATTTATTTTATATTATTTCTCCCATGGACTTTGAGTCATATCTCACTAAATGCAGCCTAGGTGGAGGGGTGGCACATGGAGGAGCCATGCCACCTTACATTTTATAATATTACTACCATGGATTATGTACATCACACCTTATAAATTCTCTTACGTGGAAGGGTGGCACATGGTCATGCCCTGATACAAACACACAAACATATTAATGCCTTTTTCCATAGACAAATTTATCCATAACAGTTCTCCTCCCCAGGCAGGGAATGCACAGCATTTCCATGCCTGGGTCCATCACGCACAAAGAAGGGCTTGAGATAACGCTTGTTGATCACCTTCCTGCCATATGGCTGATGCAGCTCTTGAACTTGTACAGACCCATTGCTACGTTCCTTGATGACTTTGTATGGACCGGTCCACAGTGGCAGAAACTTCTTATCCATTTGGTGGCCCAATCTGTTATCAAAGCATAGCACAACATCCCCCTCAGCAAAGCGTCTTTCCCATCCCTTGTGAATCTTAGCATCCAAGTGGGCCTTTTGTCGTTTCTTTTGGATCTCTGTTTGGTGTAGTGCAAGGCGTCAGGTTTCATGTAGCTTCTCAAGTTGCACCAATTTGGCCTCTAGATGTTCATCTTCTGTCATCCTCTGTTCTTGTGCCAATCTCAAGGCCGGAATCTCTATCTCTAGTGGTAAAACTGCCTCAGTTCCATACACCAACTCAAAAGGAGTGTGACCTGTAGACATTTTATGAGTGATGTTGTAAGCCCACACAGCTTCTGTGACCTTCTGATCCCACTGGCTCTTGTTCCCTGTGGCCATTTTTCCCATGGTTTTACAAAGGAGGCCATTGGTCCGCTCCGTTTGACCCATGGATATTGGATAATAGATGCTAGAAGTGCGATGATCAATACCCATGCGATCCATGAGTAACTCCACTGCTTCATTTAAGAATGGACTCCCATGGTCGGAGACTATTTCTATGGGTATTCCAAACCTTGTGCAGATACATTCAAATATGAAATTTGGAACTGCCTTACCATTTGCAGCGGGGAGGGCGATAGCTTCAGCCCACTTAGTGACATATTGAGTGGCTACCAAAAGATACTTCTTTTTGCGGGCAGTCATGGGCAAGGGCCCGACAAAATCTATTTCCCACTTCTGAAACGGATGGATGGACATCATTGGGTGATGTTGCCCAGGACGCAAATCCTTCCTACCAAAGAATTGGCATGGTTCACAGGTTTTGCAATACAAAGTGACATCCTTGAACAAGGTCGGCCAATAGTATCCAGCATGTAAAATCTTCTTAGCTGTATAGTCACTGGCGTAGTGGCCTCCACAAAATCCATCATGATAATGCTTTAATACCTTAGGTACTTCATCTGCATCAATGGCCTGTCTTAGTATCCCATCCATGTCTTGACGGTACAACACCCCATCAAAGAGGGTGTATCACCTACTATCTCTGCGGATCTTCTTTCTCTCATAGCTAGTACTTTCTGGAGGAAAGGAGAAAGCAGTCAGAAATCTGGAGATACCGCCATACCATGGATCCCCAACTTCTATGGCTGCTACAAGGGTTACATCGAGGCACTCCTTTAAATCAATCAAAGCATTCTTCAAGTTGAAACAATCTCCTTTTACAATTTTGAAAGAAAAATCATATTCTTGTAGAACTGCCAACCATTTGGTCAACCGGCCCATGGGATTTGGTGATTGAAGAACCTGCTTTGCAAGACCATTGCTAGAGATTATAATGAAGGACTTTCCAGCCACATAATGCTTAAATTTCTCAATCCAGAAAACCAAAGACAAGGCATGCTTGTCAGCCGCTGAGTAGCGTCGTTCGGTGTCTAGCAATTGTCGAGAAGCAAATCGAACGGGATACATGAACCGATCCTGCCCTTGTTGGAGAAGAATACCTGCCAGAGTGTGCTCACCAAACCCAGGATTGATATAGAAAGTCTTTGATCAATCTGGATTGCGTAGAATGGGTTCTGAAGCCAGAGCATTCTTGATTTGTGCAAACCCATGATCACAATCCTCATCCCAAGAGAAATCAACCCCATCTTTTAATAGCATAGTCATGGGTCGTGTCAAAGCAGCATATTGATCAATGAAGCGGCGATAGTATCCTGCTAGATTGACAAATGAGCATACCTGACGTTTGGTTGTTAGCAGGGAGAACTTGAGGATGGCTTCTACCTTCTCGGGGTCAGGCTTGACATCCTCGGATGCATCCTCGGATGAGACAGTATGTCCCAGTAAGCTCCCTTGAGTGGCTCTAATGGTGCATTTCTCCGGGTTGAGACTGCCATTCGCATCATTGACTCTTTGGAAGGCCAACCTAACCTTCATGACGTGCAGAGGGTTCCTTGGTCTAGCATCATTTTATAGAAGGTTTATAAGGCATTTTGCCAAAGTGGCAGCTCCTCTCACTGATCTCCTAAAAAAGCATGCTTTCCAATGGTCTGAGAGTGCCAATAAGAGCTTTGAAGCATTAAAGGAGGCATTAACTTCAGCGCCTATCTTGGTATGTCCTAATTTCTCTCAATCTTTTATAATTGAGGTTGATGCTAGTGGAAGGGGCATTGGAGCTGTCCTAAAGCAGAGTCATGGAGTTATTGCCTTCGAAAGTCGGAAATTGGATGACAAGGAGTCAAGTTTCCACATTTATGACCAAGAGATGTTGGCAATACTTCATGCAATCAAAAAGTGGCACCACTACATTTATGGCAGCCATTTCAAGGTCAAGACTGATCATAAGACTCTCAAATATTTTCTGTCTCAGTCTTCTCTATCACCCAAGCAAAGGAGATGGCTATCCATTGTGCAAAACTATGACTTTGACATAGATTACAAGATGGGCAAAGAAAATATTGTGGCAGATTCTCTTTCCAGGATATGGGCTTGTACTTTATCATCTATTACTGAGGTTTATAAAGATTGGATCCATGGCATTCAAGAAGAGTATCTCAATGATCCTCAAGCAGCTGCTATGTTCCAAGACTTGCAAGATCCTGACTATCAGTAATATCCCAATTTCAAGTTGCACAATGGGCTCTTGTGGTATAATGATAGAATATTTCTTACTGAAAATTCCTCCTATAAGCTGCTAATCTTACAGGAATTTCACTCATCTCCTATGGCTGGGCATATAGGCCTCAACAAGACGTATGATAAGGTAAAACAGAGTTTTTACTGGAAGGGACTTTGGAAGGATTTTCTTGCTTATGTTCAAAGCTGTAAGCCTTGTCAACAAAACAGGGAGTTGAATTTGAGACCAGCTGGTCTACTACAACCTCTACCTATATCTCAAGGTAAATGGACACATATCAGCATGGACTTTATTACAGGTCTACCAGTGACCTCTAAGGGTTGGAACAGTATCTTTGTGGTCGTTGATAGACTTGCCAAAGCTGCCCACTTCATTCCTACTAAGACTCAATTTACAGCTTCCAAGGTGGCTAAGCAATTCATGGAGAATGTGTTTAAATTACTTGGACTCCCTCAGGATATTGTGAGTGATCGTGATGCTAAGTTCATGGGGCATTTTTGGCAAGAGCTTTTCAGTTCTATGGGAACACTTCTTACCCCAAGTACAGTAGATCACCCTCTGATGGGCAAACAGAGAGGGTTAACCGCTGGTTGGAAGAGTATCTAAGGCATTTTTGCTTTGATACCCAAGCATCGTGGGATCAATGGTTGCATCTAGCTGAATTTTGTTATAATACCACCAAGCATACTTCAATTGGTATGAGCCCTTTTTGAAGCCATGTTTGGCTGTAAAGCTCATGTCCCATCAACCATTATTGATCAAGCATTGACAAGCCAGCAAGCCAAGGGTGATTTGGCTCACATGACTGCTCTATTACAGCAATGTAAAGATAATATGGTAAGGGCCCAAGCAAGGATGAAGGATTATGCTGATGAGCATAGGAGAGAGCTTCATTTTGAAGAAGGGGATTATGTATTTCTCAGATTACATAAGTCTAGGCATGCTTCCTTGAAAGGTAATACCAATGTTAAACTTGCTCATAGGTATTATGGACCTTACAAGGTTTTGAGGAAAGTTGGGGAAGTGGCTTATGAGTTGGAGCTTCCACTATCCTCTAGAATACCCAAAGTATTCTATGTATCACTGCTCAAGAAGTATTTGGGACCCAAGGAGCAAGTTATGGAAGAGCTACCTCCTATGGATGAAGAGGGCCAAATTGAGTATATTCCTGAAAAGATCCTTGGATTTAGAGATCATGTGCTGAGGGACAAGTCCTACATGGAATATCTTATCAAATGGAGAGGTCTACTTGATGAGGAGTCTTCTTGGCAGCCATCTACAATTGTGGAGCAGTACCCTCAATTGCTTAGCTGAATTCTATGGCCAAAATTGAGTCTTTATGAGCAGATTTGATTTTCTCTTGCTATATGGCGTATATGGACATGCGGCAGCCAGCATTCACTATCCTTTCTCAGATCAGCATGTCTCTCACTGGATCATATGATCAGATCTGTTATGTTGAACAGCATAAATCTTCCGCCCGATTGCTTGATTTCTTGGGAATATTATATGATCCATTTACAGATCAGCATGCCTACAGGGAGGTATTTGACTAAGAAACTTCATTGTTTAGCTGATATGACCAGAATTGAGCTGTTCAGGTTTACAAGGAGCATCGTATGTCCAGGTTACCTCCTTTTCAAATTTGAGGACAAATTTCCATTTGAGGAGGGAGGATTGTAACAGATGGTTACTTTTTACTTAGGCTAAAAGTTAGTAGAAAGGCCTTTATTGGCTTGTAAGTGTTCTTTTCTTTTTTTAGGGGATACCATAAGTTGCCACGTGGCATCCTAGGAGGTAATCCCATAAGCAATACTGCTTTGTGCTGCCTTGGGCCATACCTATATAAAGGCTCTAGTTGTACTTGGCAAGGCAATTCATGACTTGTACTTCATTACTGAAATAGAATACACAGCAAGAGTTCCAACACTCAGCTGAATTCTAAAAAGGATTGACTTCCTCCTGTCCTTGTGCAGCCCCTCACAAGTCTCTGTTGCAGGTCCAGCCCATGACCTTCTACCCCTACCTTTTTCCTAAAATATAAGGTAGTGCATATTCTACCAAATTTGGGTGTGTTTACTATCAGTTAGGAGCAGTCCTGTTGCATATTTTGGAGTTTATCTTATATTTTTGACTCTTTCTCTATTGAGGCCCTTGAGTATATTTTAATTGGTATGCTTGGATCTTTTGTTTGCTTCACATTGGTTGAGGTCGAAAGCTTATTTGTGCCTTGTTTGCACTCACAGAGTCACTTTCAACAGCTACAGCAGGCTCAAATTCAGCAGCATATTCAGGTAGGACAACACGCTCTCCGATGGTGGCAGTATCTTACAAGTGCTCTTTGCATATGTTTATGCATTGTTGTCAACTTTTTCTCTTTACATATCTTTGTATCTCCCTAATTTTTGTTGCACTTAAATATATACTCCTTGTGTTTTATTTGTTTGTTCATAATATGTTGTCAACAATAATTTCCCCTTATAAAGGTCATTCTTCTAATTTGTGAAGTAAGGGCCCTTAGATGTGACTATTTTCAACAAATAGAGCAGAGGGCCTTGTTGGACTTGCAAACAAAATCTATCTAATGGCCCAAGTCTGTTGGGAATTGTTAGGATGTGTGCAATCATGAGTGCGTGGATGGTGCAAGTGTTAATAGGGGAGAGGGCTAAATGGAACCTCACTTGTCAATGACATGTGGCAAATGGTCCGATGGCTTAATCTCACATTCAAAGTGGGGGCATAATGGTGAAGGCATATAATGCCTTGAGGATAGGAGTCCGGATCCTTTTAAGGGGATGAGGTCTCTTGGATTGGCTAGTACACGGCTCGACCAGTTAATGCGACATGTTGAGTTGTTTCAACATGATGTCAGAGCTGGTGGCTCTGACTGTCCATGAGCATTGGTGCAAGCGCCACGTGGCAGCAGGGTAGAGATTGAGAGATCAGTCACGTCTCTCTGTGTGGTGGCAGTGATGATAAAATACACGTGTCGAGTGTCCATGTGGCGGTGGTAGACTTGCAAATGGACCCTGACGCTGATTGACGAACTGACGCAGATGCGTGACAGGCGGATGAGACTGATGCAAGCAAATATCCAAGCAAAGCTTGTAAAGAGGTCAACACTTCGGGCAGTTTATGGTAATTTGGGAGCAAAATTAATTGGCATCCACTCCAAAGCAGTCGAAATTGGAAGCATCCTCAAATATTGAACAGTTCTGGATGCATTTGAATTGATCGGGTGGGGGGTGATTTGATAAGGAATAGTAACTCAACTCGTTAGCTCACTGAAGCCCCCATCTCTTGCACTAGCTTCCAACATCGTGCCATTGGATGATATCGAAGATTCATCACCATATTGTAGATGGTGTAACCATGCTGAAGATGGCACAGATAAGACTGGACCAGAGATTTTAAGAAAAGACCATATCGAAGATGGTAAAGTCATACTAAAGATGATAATCACACTGAGGCTGGTATGGTTACACTGAAGGTGACAAGGTCATATTGGAGATGGCTAAGTCATGAAACAAGAACTCAACAAAGAAACTTTGTATGGTTGGTTTTTCAAGCATTAAGAGAGAGTTCTTTTCTCTGGGAAAAAAAGGATCGTCTCAACCAAGCAGACTGGGAGAGATTCAGATAAATAGTAAGCACCCATAAACATGCCACCATATTGATCAAATTTTGTGGAGGGAGTTGAGCATCTAGACAAGTGGAGATTACATCAAGTTGGGGTGATTTCGCCTAGTCATTCACATTTTCTGCCCCAGCGATATTGTGCAGCAGGAAGATGGTATGGGTTGCCTACATATTCATTATAGAGCCCTTAATTAGATTTGCACCAAAAAATATATAGATGATCTTATTGGATAGTTCGGGCTTTAGATTAGCAAAGTGAGCTAGCAACACAGAATGTATTATTAGTGACCAATAATTTTGAAAAACTTGTATCCACAGTTTGAGAGTTCAGAGTTTGGACTTAGATTAGCAAATGAGCTAGTAAGTTAGCATGCACATCCAAATTCAGTTCACAGCCTGAAGCTTGATTATGCAGTCATTTCTGTAGTTCGTAGATTTTGATGTGCACAGAATTGTCATCCTTGGTGCTGTAAGTACCTTATTTAAGCCATAGAGGTGCATAACTTTGTGTTTCAAACCATAAATCATGTTATTACATTTTTATAGGTATTCTGCTCGTGAGTCCTTGAATGTGTCAAAGTGTAGTAACTGAAACTATTATGTAAAAAGTTTCCTATGTTTCGATGGGACATGAAAGAATCTGAACATTTAAAGCTGGCTCATAAAGAAACCGTTAGTCAGCTAAAGTTCCAGTAATTGGAATGGCATGCCATAAGCAGTTACATCCTGTTTCATTTTGGTTTGAAATCTATTGCATTTGGCAGGATAGACATCATCTACAAATGCAATTGCAACAGCAACAAGCCTTACATCAGCAACTTCAAAGCAATTCCATGCAGCCAGGGCAACAGTTACAACAGAGCATAGGGCAGAATCAGTTGGCCCAACCAGGTCAAATGAAGCCACACCTAGGGCAGATGGCTTCCAATCCTACGAATTCACTGTTTGGAAACACACAACTGTCTTCTAACATGGTAAGCTTTCAGTCCTATGATCTACATCCTTTTCTTACCTGCAATAAGCAAATAATGATATCTTGTTTTTATTCGAAGGGTGTCAAAATTAAAATTTATGGCAATTTCATGACTTCTTTCTTGCAGATGGCAAATCTTGGTCAAAGTATTCAAAATCCATCATCAATGTTACAACAAAGATTACATGTATGTCTCTTCAAGGTCATGTTCTTCATTGCAAGAAATGAATGCTGTGTTTCAGGCTTTTATAGTAAATAAAAGGTTGAAGGCATAAGTTTAAGTGAGAATATGTCAGTACAAAATTGAGTTTGTGTATGGGAAGCGTGCGAAGAGCAGGGTGAATTGGGTGATGCTTGCATGCACATGTTGATAGTCAGTATATCGTGTTAGTCTCTGAATTTTTATAAGCACATACCTCAATGCATGTTGTCGTACCTACTTTTAAGCACTTTGATGTAAGTTGGGATCTTATAGCATCTATTCTATGCTTTGGCTGGCGAAAGCTCTGTTTTGCAGCTTTCTGAGTATTTTCATATACTGAAGACCGAGTGTTTGGTAATTTTAGTTGAGACTTAGCTACTTAGTCTTGATTGAGGGGTCCACTCCATAACAACTTTCACCATAATATTCCTATTGTGTATTTGTCTATTGTTTGGCATAGACTTGTGTGTTCTGTTTTGCTTTAACTGTTTCTCGCTTTTCCTTTTACTATTATTATAAGTTTGCTTACTCCAAAGGATGCACTTGATACATGTGTGGATTTGTACATTTGGAAGATGGTCAGGTAGATAAATGCTCATTTTTTCTCATCTGTGGCTTTGCTGGAAGTTGGGAGTCGGAATGGGAGCCGCTGGACAACCACAACGGAGTTTGCCTTCTCAAATGTTGGCGGATCCAAGTAAGATTTGCTGAAATTCCAGTTGATACTGCATCCAAACCTCTAAACACACAGAGAGCCCCCCCTCTCTCTCTCACACACACTTTTTTTGGGGTGAAATGTTTGATTGATTATATTATATGAGTAGCAACATCAACTGAAAATTTCAGTATATGCCAAAAAGACCTCATGATCTATGCAGCGGGTCTGCAAGCAATCAAAGAAAGATTGCTGCAGAGAACGCCTAACAAAGCCAAACAGCGTGAAAGTAGGATCACCAAAGACTTTACAATTCCTATATGTCCATAAAGTCCATATTGCCCAGTAGCGAACCCAAACGAAGAAAAGATGAAACTCCGGTCTGGATGGATGAAACCCAAATAGCCAAAAGAACTTCCTAAACGGAACAGATGGGAATCTCGCTCGTAGGCGCTATCGAAGCAGATCAAAAAACTCACGAGAGCACAAACAATGCCAAAACAAGTGAGGCGCAGTCTCCGAAGAAGCAGAACATCTGTGGCAAAGTGCAGGAGCAATGTGTCGATGAGCTAATAGCCGTCCGGATGGAAACACTCCTAAAAGAACTCGCCAAAAGAAAACCTGTTGTCGAAGCGGTACTTTATAGGCCCAAAGTTGCTGTAATCTTTTCCTCCACCACTTGGGTGGGTGATGCATTTGCCAAACAGAATCACCTCTCTTTGAAACCCAAGATTGAGGCAAAAGGATTTTATACAATGCAGGTACAGTAATCTGAGATAGCCTCAAACGACGAGAAGAGGACCTTGAAGAAGTCAAAGTCCAATCTTCTAGCCGGTCTTGAAATTCCAGAGGAGGAATTGGAACAAAAGGCGAAAGCATAGAAGTAATTTGTCGCCACAAAGGACGATAATGAGAGCCCAATCCATATGTAGTGGCTGCTAGAGAAAAGGGGAGCACAGTACCAGCATCATCTATAACATCAGCAACTGAGGTGATGCCTTAAAACGAGACAAAGTAGGAACGTCGAGGTTTCTGTAAAGCCAAGGGAGGCTGAAAGACTTTCGACCAGTGAATGCTTTCAGCTCTCAAAGAATTCCCAAGCAAAGATTGCCGTTCATTCCATTCCAGATGAGAAAGAACATGCTTCTAGTCAAGAAGCAAGCGGGAGACAAAAGGGCAGCCAGGCAAAGTGCCATCAGTGCAGCCAAAAAATAAATCCCAGTGATCAAGTTGCCAATGACCAAACGCAGAAATACTGATATGAGTGACCAGAGTCCTAATCATAAGAGCCCAAGGTTAATCACCTTGTAGAAATTGCAGCAACATTTTTCCTCTGTGGGCAAGAATATGCACATGAATATCCGTGATGGTCAATCCATCATGCATCTTGGGAGAACAAATGTGATGCATCGAAAGCAGCCTGAGACTTTTTCTGCCATGTTTGGATTGCCAGAAGATTTTCATAAAGACAGACATGAAAGATGTAAGATCTGCCTTAGTGAACATGATCAATGGCAAGTAAAATTGAATATATGCCACAAGGATGGACTGCACTATTCGAAGACGAACGTGCAAAGGCCAGGTTGCCAGTTTTCAATACTTAAGCTTTTTCCGAAGCTTAGCTAAAATTGTTGTCGGCGAGTGAGTTCCCACCCCAAAGGGTAACCAAGATGACAAACAAACTTTTTTTTTTTCCCGAAAAAACAGTGCTAATTATATTACTTTGAGAACAAGATACAAGGGGTCAGCTTATAGCTGACGGCTGCGGTCACAAATCGGACACAGCCCTAAAAGGTAGCAAAATAGAAAACCATCCTCTCACGGAGGGAGAAAACGAGTATGAACGAACAGCCATCGGGGTGGTGAGTAGTGCCACCGAAGGCCCTGCGTAGTCTGCTCGAAGAAGAGGCCCTGTGTGTCCCAAGTCCGGAGGAAGCGTCTCCGCTTCTCCTGACCGGCCCGGGAGTCTCCCTGAATCTGGTCCCACTGGCCTCTGAGGGTATGGATAATCTCACTCCAAATCTCCGCCATGATCTGGGCAGTCGATAAGGAGGTGCCACCGAGGATCTGCGCGCAGCGCGAGGTCCAGATGTGCCATCCTGTAATGCTGCTAATAATCTCCCATACTGGCTGCCTCTCCCGGACTCCTGTGTCAGCCTCTGCTAGGTGCTGTGGGATACCCTCGAGCGGTCCCCACGTGCCCTGTGTGACAAGGAAAGTGGGGTCCTGCTGACATGCCTCAAAAAAGTGATGAAGACCAGGTGCGGTGCTGCACCAACAGAACGCGCCCCAAGTGATCAATCCTAGCTCTGGTGCTGCGCGAGTAAGAATCCCAAAAGTCCACCTCCACACTTCCTGGGCGCGAGTGCAGCTCCACAGGCAGTGCTTTGGTGTCTCCTCATCCGCATGGCAAATCTGGCAACATCCGTCCTGGCCTATCTGCCTCAGCCAGCTCCCCACTGGAAGACCTTTGTGGGCAAGAAGCCACAGGAAATATGAGATCTTCCGTGGCCGCCAACTCTCCCACAAGGCCTTCCAGAATGCCTGTAAAAAGAACCTGGAAAGACCCTGTGCGTACCAGCTGGGTCGCTGGGTGGGGGGGCGGCTCTGCATCCTCCCGAGAACTCGCCTGCCCAAAGTCGTACTGTAGGCGAAGAAAGAGGTCGGCCCCTGACCTGTCACAATCTCTGGCCACCACCACTCTCCTGGATCCCAATCAAGCTCTGCCAAGGCCCGCCCCTCCCAAAGCCAAAGACGCCAGAGCTGCACCTGGTCCTGCTCGATGCTAGGGTCGGTATGCCAGACCTTCCCCAAGAGGCCTACGACCCGAACCCTCTGCCACGGGAGTAGGGGGTCGATGAGCGCACCCTCTGTCCTGAGACGTCCCTCCCCAGAAACCGCGAAGAAGGAAATAGAAGAGTCATCCAAACGTCCTGCGACCACCAGTGGAATGCCACGGGGGGTGAACTGTCCCAGCCATCGGGTGTCACCAGGCATGATGATCTGGGGCTCAGGTGGGGCCAACCAAGCCGCTGGGATCGCTCCGTCGATCTCCATGCGTCTCGCCTGGGCTCCACGTGCACCTCCAGCTGCGTCTGCAAGATCTGTCATCTCTAGATGTCTGTACGTATCCCTCCAAACACGCAGGGATCGGGCTGGGCCCCTCATCCAACCGTCCCACCTGATATGTGATCTCTCCCCCAACTGAAGGCCCTCGGCATCTCTGACCTGACTGTTCCAGATAAGCGGCTGGCGATCGATCTCCTCCTGACAGCTGGGAGGGGACTGAATGAGACTGAGACGGAGCCGCCTCCAGACCATGAGGAGGCTACGAACTAGAGGGGAACGGGGCTGAGTGAGCGGGGCGGAGGTGAAGATCCACCTGAAGGACGGTAGCCAATCTCCACCTCGGCGCGGGACACAAGAGCCGACTCCCTGCTGAAGTAGCATCTTCCACGTCTGCCCCCCTGGGGTCAAACCGCGAATGACAAGCTTGCCTAACAAGGCCTGACTCTGAAGCTCTGGATCAATGACCCCCAGGCCACCCTCAGCCTGCGGAAGAATGACTGTCTGCCACGCAACCCTGGCTCTGATATCTCTATGACCATCCTCCCCAGACCAAAGGAAGTTCCGAACCAACCTCCTGAGCTGTGCCACGCTGGATCTCGAGAAGCACCAGCAGGAAGCCACATACCAAGCCGTGGCTAGGAGGACCTGGTTGACTACCAAGGCACGACCTGCAAGAGAGAGCTTAGCAGTGCTCCAGAAAGCCAGCTTCCGTCGGATGGAATCTAGCACCGGGAGAAACTGCTGAGCTGGTGTGATGTCTAGGCCAACCTGGAAGCCAAGGTATCTAGCTGTCTGTCCACGTGGAATCCATCTGAAGCCCAAAAATCGCCCACTGAGAACACGCCCCAGGGTCTGTGAGAAAACCAACGGATTTGTTCCAATTGATTTTCGCCCCAGCGGCCGAGCAGAAAACCTCCAGGGCCATCCGCACCCTCTCTAGCATCCGCTCGTCGTCCTGGACATAAAGGGCTGTATCATCTGCGTACTCCGAGTCCAAGAGCTCCGTGTCCTCCCGGAGTGGAAGGCGAATACCCCTGAGCCCTGTGGACCTCGCCCGAAGGTAGTAAGTCATGGCCTCGGCGAAGAAGAGAAACAAGTAAGGAGCCAGGGGGCAGCCCTGACGTACTGATCTCTCCAAGCTAAAGCGCTCGCCCAACCTGCCTCCAATGATGACTCTGCTAGACGCTGTCCTGTACAAAGCTGAGATACCCTGAATCCAACCTGCCGGGAAACCTAGCCGCTTCAGAGTCCCCTCCAAAAAGGACCAATCCACGCGATCGTAGGCCTTCTCGAAATCGAGAAGTAGAATGGCAAGGTGTGATCCGCTGTGCTGAGCCCACTCCGCCGCCTCTGAAAAGGTGAAGACGTTATCCAGGATACTGCGATCCTGGACAAAGCCTGTCTGAGTGTCATGGACGAGGTCTGAAAGTAGAGGCCGAACTCTGGCACTGATCATCTTGGCGAGGATTTTGTAGGCAGAGGTAAGGAGAGTGATCGGACGCCACTGGCGAATCTCCTGTCTATCTCCTCCCTTCGGGATGAGGCAAATCAGTCCCGAGGAGAGGCTCTCTGGCATCCGACCGCTGCTGAAAATCCCCTGCAGAGCTGCAAGGAGGGGCTGATGGATCTGGTCCCAGAAGGAGGTGAAGAAAGCTCGGGATAGCCCATCCTCACCTGGGCACTTCTGACCATCAATAGCCATCAAGGCCTCCAACATCTCATCCGAGGTGAAAGGCGCCAACAACGTCGCCTGCATGCTAGGCTGGACCAGGGATGGAATGTGCCTCCACACCTCCTCACGGGCACGACTGGCACGAGGGGCAAGCGGCTCCTGCTGGAAGAGGGTCTTGTAAAAGTCCGTGGCCAACCCCAGGACCTCCCCTGGATCCGTAACGATGTGACCCTCCGCTGTCCTGAGACTCCGAAGCTGATCACCTGCAGCTCTCTGGCCATGCGTCCTAAAGAACTCCCTGCACATCCGGTCACCCTTTCGGGCCCAAAAGGAGCGAGAGGCGTGAAAGGAAAACTCGGAACGACGCTGGAATGTTTCCTCCAGGAGGGCTCTGGCTCGAAGGGCCTGGATCCGCAGCTCCTCCGAACCCGGGGAAGCCTGCTGGAGTCGCTGAATGGAGGCGAGGTCCCTCCGAAGAGCTCTCTCTCTGCCCCACCAATCCTGTCGAACCTGTAAAGCTGCGAGCTGGCAGATCTGGCTAGACTCCTGCAGAGCCTGTGCGACTGAGTCTACCAGATCCACGCCCTCCCCCCAATCTCTGTCCCAAAGACTGCATATGCTGCTGCGCACGTCCACCCTCGAGAAGATGGAGTCGGGAATCCTGCATGATCGGGAGGGGAGGGTCTGGGCTGCCGAATCTAAGGAAAGGAGCACAGGCGCATGATCGGAGAGTGTCGTCCCTGGAACTATACCCGCCTGGCCGCCTCTGCTGATGGCCCAGTCACTGACATAAAATCTATCAAGCCTCTCCAGGAGTCTGCCTCCTTCCCTGCGGAAGCCCCAAGAGAAGTCCAGGCTCCCGTGCCAACGCCGGAAGGACGGGTCTCTCCAACTGTCCCTCCCTCCCGTCTCGAAGATGAAAGAGTCCCAAGCTGACTGCTCTGCCTGGGCCATACCTGTGAACTCCGGGCCTCTGCCCTGCTGGTCCTCCAGGGTCTCCAGGTTGTTGAAGTCTCCTCCAACAATCCAGGAATCCATGTCTGGAAGAATCCCTGTAAGTGTCCTCCAGAAGGTGGCTCTGCAACGGAGGTCTGTGGGGGCATAAATGTTGAGGATGCCTATTTTGGATCCCTCCAAGTCCAGGCCTACCCAAAGGGCTCGGCCAGGAATCAACGTGCCGTGACCAAAAACTCCCTGGGCTAACTGCTCGCACACGGAAGTACAGACACCCCCACTCCTCCCCTGAGCGCCGATCGAGGGCTCCCAATAAGTGTAGGACCGTCCAGGGAGAATCTTCCCGCAGCTACGGGAATGAGCCACAGAAAGCTTGTGCTCCTGGAGCAGAAGTACATCCAAACGACCAATCATTGCAGGCTGAAGTTCCTGCCGCAAAATGAGCTTCTTGGGACCACGGGTGCCAGAGGAGTGAAACCCGTTCACATTCCAGGATATGAGGTGTAAGCTCATGGAGAGGGAAGGGGGGCTGCGAACAACTGTCTGCTCGCGGTCGAAGTCGAAGAAGAACCAGACGTATCGGAATGGAGGCGCTGCCGCTTATGAGAAGGTTTGGAGGGGGAGACGGGGTCGTCCTGCCCGTTCTTCAACACCTTCAGCAAAGGCGAGAGGCCTTTGGTGCCATGAGCATGCTTTCTCGAGCCAGCTCGAGATCTCTGAAGAGGTCATCCCGTAGAAGGTTCGGAGTTTCTGCTGGGACCAAGCTCTGACATCCTGGGGGAGAGGCCATGACAGGGGAGGTCGGAGGATCACTATCAGTCGGAAGCGTTTGGCGGCGCAACGCCACCGCAAGCGCACGTCGCCCTCGGACCACTGAGTCTCGAGGAGCTGCCCACCGGACGGGCCTATCCAGGAACACACCTGGGCGTGCGTCTGCTCTCTGAGAGCCTCCCAAACCGAGTCGTCTGTCCAGGTCTCGGTGCCATCACTGAGGAACGTGAAAGCGAAGCTAGGGCCATCCCTGGGAGCCAAGGCACCAATCCTCCCATCCGCCCCTTTGCGGAGCAGGAAAATACTGATGTCGAGACAAGCCGGGAAGGTCCCAAGGTCGGCCACATCCAGGTAGTCCCAGGGGCCAGATCTGTAGAAGTCTCGCGGAAGCTCTCTCTCATGGAGCTGAGACCCAACTGAGTCTACCACTGAGGGGCTAGCGGGAAGGGAAGCCTGCTCCACTGGTGGTGTAGACTCCGGGTGTCCTGCCAGCGAGGGGGGAGGGGGAGGAGGCTGAGGGATAGGCAGCTCTGACTCCACGGAGGCGACTGGCGGAGGAGGTGGAGGAGGTGGAGCGGGGGCTGCACACGGCTGGGAAGCCGGTGGTGCAGCTAACTCTGAGGGAGAGGCGAGGGGGACCAGGGGGGGGGGGGATGGGGGTGCAGCTGGAGCTGGGGCTGAGAGGGAGGAAGAGAAGACTGAGGAAGAGGAGGCGGGGGCTGAAACTGCGGGTCGGGCGACCGGGGGGGGGGAGAGACTGGGGAGGGGGCTGGGGCGGGGAGGAAAGGGGCGGGGGAACGGGAGAGAGGGGGAACTGAGGCTGTGGAGGGCGGGCTGCCGTCGAAGAAGAAGCTCTCCCAGACCCCTGGGGCGGCTGCCTCTCAGGTCTCTGGGGTGCTGCTGCAGGAAGGGTAACCTCTGCCTCCTTGCCTTTATCCGAAGTCTTCTTGTTCTTTCCCCTTTTCCTTTTAACCTCGGTCCAACCGCCCACTACCTCTGGACCCGACTCCTGCTGTCTCGGCTCCTCCTGACGTGGCTGTCCAGGGGGTGGGGGTGGGGGCGGAGGGGTCGGGGGCGGGGGAGGTCGAGACGAGCTGGCGAAACGTGGACAAGCAGCCGCCAAGTGCCCAAAGCCGTGGCACCGCAGGCACTGACCTGGCTGTCCGGTGACTATCATGCTCTGGGTGATACTGCCGGCACCTGTCACAATCTCGATCACAGCAGGGAGAGTCGCAGGATCCGCCACCGCCACTCGGACTCGGGGGGCTCCTGCCGTGGTCACCGCGTCGGCAAAGGTGTCGTGCATAACCCAGCCAAAATGGGAGCCCAAGTCCCTGACAATCGGGCGCAACTCTGCAGCAAGCCCTGGAAAAACAAGTGTCACTGGGTGTCGAGGTATGCGGAACCGAGCATCGAACTCCGCTGCGCTGAATCCACGGTACCACGGGACTATCATGATAATCTTCCCATCCACCGAGGTGGGGGAACTGGCAATCAGGTTGCTCGCAGCTTTCTCAGTGGAGAGTTTGAGCCAGAAGATGCCCCTTCCCATAAGGGCCACCTCCTCAATATGGCCATCCTCTAGCAGGAGAGTGGACTGGAGCCAGTCCCTGATGGCTAACCTGGAGGGGGGGTGACCAATGACTCTACCGTAAATAGAGGTACGCGCAAAGTCAATGGCAACCTTCTGAACACGAGATGACTGTCGCTCTGTCAGGATAACGCGGTAGGCATCTGGAGAGGGAGGGTCCGACTGGGCCTCCGGATCCGGGCAGGGGGCCGCCATACCGCCAAGACTAACTGCAAGCTTCCGATGGGGAGTATGAACAGGCTGCCACCCCAAAAAGGGGGGACAAAGCGGGAGGTGGAGCCTGGGGGTGAGGCGGGCGAGGCGGGGTGAGGGGGCGGGGGGGGTTGGAGCGGAGGGCGGGGTGAAGGGATCGGGGTGCGGGGAAAAACGGGGGGGCGCGGGAGGGCGGGGGGGGTGGCGGGGGCGGAGAGGTAAAGCGGGGGGCGGGGAGAGCGGAATGGAGGCGGGGGGGCGGGTGAGGTGAGAGGGGACGGCGGGTGAGGCAGAGCGGGGGAGGGAGGGGGTGAGGCGAAGCGAGGGGGGGGGAGGGGTGAAGCGAGGTGGGGCGGAGGGGGGCGGAGTGGATGAGAGCGGAGGGGGGGTGAGAGGGCGGCTGAGACGAGGGGAAGGGGGGGGGTGGAGGCGTAAGGAGGGGGCGGCGAGGGTGAGGTGAGAAGGAGCGGGGGAGAAGGGGGGAGTAGAGGCGAAGGGAGGGGGCGGCGGGGGTGAGGGGAGATGGAGCGGCGCGGCGGGGCGGGGCGGGAGAACAGTGAGGGGGGCGGGTTGGAGCGGAGCGGCGGGCGAGAGAGAACAGCGAGGGGGGGGGGCGAGAGCGAGGCGAGGCGAGGGGAGGGGCGCAGCGAGGTGGCCGGCGGGTGAGGGGGAGGGGGGGCGGGGGGCGAGGGCGGAGGGGGAGGGAAGGGAGCGGAGGTGGTCGCGGCGGGGGGAGGAGCTAAGGGGAGGTAGAGCGAGCGGCGGTAGGGAGGGGAAGCTCACAGGAGCACACGAAAACCTCTAGGCCGGAAGCCTTGCTGATGACAAACAAACTGAGTGGGTGGAATGATATCCCCGGGCCATAATAGACTATGCTAGTCTTTGGAATGCAAAGGGAGCAGCTTAGACTTCTGAAAATTAACATGAAGACCAGCTGCCAAATCATAAACAGAGAGGGCCTGCATCAAGGCACCAAGATCATGGGGCATATTCTTCGGGGTAAAGAAAGAATCATCAGCATATGCTTGAGCAACCATGTTGCGATTAGCATCCAATTCCAAGCCATGAAGTGATCCTATAGCCACAAGATGATCAATATATTGCAGCATAGGATGAGTAGCAATGGCATACAGTAAAGCACTGAGAGGGCATCCCTGGCGGACCGAACAACGAAGAGTCCACTCATCATAGATATCCCCAGAAAGAATGTAAGCCGCATTGCTATCTCTGTAAAGCCAGTAAATAACCTGCTGCATTTTTGGTCCAATTCCCAAAGCTCGCATAGTTTGCGAGATAAAATCCCATTGAACTGTGTCAAAGGCTTTTGTAATATTTACCTGCAAGAGTAGAACATCTTGCTGCGTGTATTTGGCATATTCAATCCCAATATAAGCATTAGTAATGTTATCGGTGATATGGCGACATGGAACAAAGCCATATTGGGAGGGATGCAACCTATCATGCAAATAACCTTTAATCCGATCAACCACCATTTTGGAAATGATCTTGTAAACGACTGGCATGAGCGTGATTGGCCTCCAATCACCAAGTGAATCACATAGCTGTTTTTTTGGAATCAGCTTGAGAAGACCCTTTTTCCATGACACAGGCATTTGCTGATTTTGCCATGTTGTATTTACCATTTGCAACAATTTAAGAAGATCCTAGAATGCAAGAAAAAATTCAACAATGAGACCATCCCATTGTGGAGATTTCCATCTGCCACAGGATCTCAGTGCATCAGACAATTCCCTTTCAGTGAAGGGATGTTCAAGTTCGAAAGCCTGAGCATCAGATAGAATTGGATGAATATGCTGCAAAAGAAGCTGACGTGCAGACACGACCCGAGGAGAAAAAGTATCCACATGCCCAAAATGAGTGGAGAGTGCTGCACACATAAATCAGCAAGCTCTGAATGAGGTGTTGACCAAGAGCTATCAGGCATTCGGATCCAACAGATATTGGCAGCTTGTCTTTTGCAGTGTAAACTCTTAAAAAATTACTTGGAAGAGCAGCCTTTATCTAAAAATGCCCGTTGTCTGGATCGAGTTTCCCATTTAGCAAGCTTTCTGTGATCATTGGATTGAAGAGAGAATTGAGCTTGACATAAGAGCATGCTTTCCTCTGAAGACAAAGGGTGAAGAGGAGCAAGCTCAGTCAAACTCTGACAAGTAAATTTGGCCTGTGCTACAGTCTCCCTTGTGGCTTGCATATAGGATTTGCCATAATCTCGAATAACTGCTTGCATCCGAGCAACAAAAGCCTGCTAGGCATAATCCAAACCAATGTGTATCTGACGAGAGAGAGGCTGAATAGCATCACAGACCAAGGCTTTAAAGTCAGCATGCTCTAGATAACTAGTATGAATCGGCAAAAGCCTTCGGCAAGGCAATCTCTCTCTCACACACACACACACACACACACACACTTTTTAAAGTGAAAGCTTTGATTGATTATATCACACGAATAGTCACCTAAAAAAAGAGGCGTTAGAAAATACATCAACTAAAGATCTCAGTATAAGCCAAATATACATCCTAATCTATTTGGCGAGTCTGCGAGCAATCAAAGAAAGATTGCTGCAGAGAATGCTTAAAGAAAGCAAACAAAGAAAAGTTGGGATCACTAAAGACTTTACAATTGCGGTATGTCCATAAAGTCCAAAGTGCCCAATAGCGAGTCCAAACAAAGAAAAGATGAAAAACACACACACACACACACTTTTTTTTTTAGTGAAAGCTTTGATTGATTATATTACAAGAATAGTCACCTCAGAAAAGAGGCGCTAGAAAATACATCAACTGAAGATCTTAGTATATGCCAAATATACATCCTGATCTATCTGGCGAGTCTGCAAGCAATCAAAGAAAGATTGCTACAGAGAACGCTTAAAGAAAGCAAACAAAGAAAAATTGGGATCACTAAAGACTTTATAATTGCGGTCTGTCCATAAAGTCCAAAGTGCCTAATAGCGAGCCCAAACAAAGAAAAGATGAAACTCTGGTCGTTGTGGATGAAAACCAAAGAGCTAGAAAAATTTCCCAAAGAGAAGAGTCGGGAATCCAAAAACTGTTGAGAAGAAGGGCAATAAATGAACAACACACACACACACACACACACACACACACAGCACGCACACACACAAGCTCACTTTTTTTAGTAAAATCTTATATTTCTCTGTGGGAAACCTCAGAAAAGGTGAAAATCCACCATGAAGTACAAAATTTAAAAGATTACAAGAAGGCCCTTGGGAAAAGCGAGGAGGTTAAGTGAGAACAAGGTCACTAGGGAATTTGCGAAGAAACTCCCCAAAAACCAAAGGAGGAAAATATGAAATTACTCGCCTCTAGGTGGTGTCATAAAGACAATATCCTCCAAAGTGATTCCCCATTGTACCAAAAAAGCATTGAGTAAAGTAGTAGTGCCATCAATAAAATGCAATTTTTTTTGACCTTTGTGATTCTTTTTGACATAAGCAGGAAGACGGAACCGTTGAATCACTGGGTCAAAAACCTGTTGCAACATAGGATGCATATCCTCAATTGTAAAAGTACTTTTAGGGAGAGGAGAAGCATCGTGAGTATCTTGCACTCTCAAATCCACCGGCTTTTCCACTGTATCATTACCAACTATATCGGAAGGAGAGAGATCCAACTGTGTGTCATGTTGTAAATAGAGACAAACTCCGAGTTGTTGTGCGTGACATATACTGTCAAGAAAAGAGTCCAGAGGGAGAGCCCTACATAGTCTCGAAAGCGAATCTTGAGCCTCCAAGAGAGAATCCTCACATAAACGGCTTAGAAAATCCCTTTGCAGCGACGACGAAGGATACAGAGAGGTCAGATTTAAGCGTTTTGTCAGGCTGAGGATGAATTGAAGAGATTAAGGGCCCGTTTTTTCCTTGTAGAGATTGAGAGAAGGGCAGCGGTGGACTTAAAGGTAAAAGGAGCGCCAACAGACGGAACATCAAACAGAACAGTAAGTTTTTTCCTTGTAGAGGTTGAGAGAAGAGCAGTGGAAGACTCAAAGGTAAAAGGAGCGATATCAGGCGGAACAATAGACGTATCAATAGATGCTGCAGCAGACAGAACAACCGAGCGAGAGATTGAATTAGGGAACGAGGTGGCAACTGACTGGGGAAACGAATGTGATAACGGGGCTGCAGGCGGACAAGCAAAACACGCAGGGGACGAGGGTGAAACAGGAAACGATGGCATAGAGACTTCTTGCGCCATCTCGAACCAACACACACACACACACACACACACATGATGCAAAGGAAGACATGGGGACCCATCTGCATGCATGGGTGCATGAGAGAGAGAGAGAGAGAGAGAGAGAGAGAGAGAGAGATGATGATGATGATTGTTTTAACGTCCATGAGGTCGAATACGACCTATGGGACATAACAAAAGCGAATACATCTATAGTAGGTCATATGACCAATCACATATGGTGGAAAACACGTTGCATGTCTGTGATCCAACAAATGATGTCTTGTCTCCATAACCTTGGTGATGTATGCTCCCATAGCTAAGGTATGGCTATGTTGGGAAAGGAAGTAGCAATGCTCAAATGCTTTGAGATGATAGCCTTGAAACTCTCTCTGATGCTCAAGCAGGCATCACATTCTAAAAAGGAGTGTTGCTCAGACCCTATTGTGCCCTAATGTCATAGTGTGCATAACCTCTCCGAATGAGGAGTGGGGTGAGGCCTTTCGCCTGTTCACATTGTAAATGATGTGAGGCTGTCCGTTTGGAAGCAACAGCATGCATTTCAAATCTTGGAATAGGCTTCAAGAGGTAAGGCTGAGTACATTGTCCCCTTGGTGCAAAGGAATAGTCTTTGTAATGTGGGCATGAAGGAGAGAGAGAGAGAGAGAGAGAGAGCGAGAGAGAGAGAGAGAGAGAGAGAGAGAGTCACATGCACCCTTGCACTTGGGTGCAAAGTGACACACTGGCTACATCGACAAGTGCATTATAGTTCCATGATAGGAGATTTTGTTGTATGCCGTGACCCCTTTGTGAGCCCTTAACCAGGGACAGTCAAGCACAAGCTACATGTCATGTGCACGGATTGGTATCTGACGTGTACTAGGTACACAGAACTAGCTCAGGTTAGCCTGGGGAGGCTTAGAGCTAGGCAGGCTTGATTCTCGGGTTGAGTGGCAAGGGTATGAACTATTTATAGGTCTTCGCTATTTTTGGCGCCGGGGCCCGAGTCTATAAAAGAGGCCCAGGGGGTTCAGTTCTCAGTGTGCAGTTGGGAGCAAGTCTCGTTCCCAGGTGCTAGGTCTGATCCTGGATTGTGTCGCGGACGCGCGCCTGCATCTTAGCGTAGCCCAAGGCCCAGTGGCAGATCCAGGGCTTCACAGCGCCACCTGGTGGTATGGGACACCAGGCTGGTTAGGATCTGATTGGGAGTTCGTGCCAGTAGCTCAGCTCGTGGCTCGGAGGGGACATCTTCTGATTCGGGATCACATCCCGTAGATGTCATGGTTGGGTGGTGAGCAGCTTGCTCAGTTCTGATGTTGTGTGTGGTTATTTTGCAGATCAGGGGTTTTAGGAGTGCTGGGATGTGTCAGTTGGTATCAGAGCCAACTCCTGAGGTAGGAACTTCTGATGCGAGAAATTTGACGGATTTTTCTTCCAGGTATGCCCTAAAATTCGAGATTTCCTGCTGCGTTTTTTGCTGTCTACCTGGGGTAGAAGGGGTGAAGAAATATCTGGAAAAGGAAGAAGAAGAGGAGTGAAATAGAATCGAAATTTCTGAAGGCTATGGAGAGAAGTTTAGAGGGAGGAGAAGGAGAGCAGAAAAGAAGGAGAGAAGTGCAGGAATTAGACAGCAAGGGAGGAGGGGATGCGAAGCCTAGGAGGGGGCGCAGTAGATGAGGCTGTAGTGGCGGGACAGCCTGTGTAATAGGCTGTCCACAGCCAGCGCAGTAGGCTGTCCACAGCCTGCGCAACAGGCTGCGAACAGCCTGCGCCTAGGGCTGCATGCAGCCTGCGCTGAAACAGGGTGCTTTTTTCGAAAAAAAGCACCCCTCCAAAGTTGGAGGGGCTCAGGTGCTTTTTTCGAAAAAGCACCCCTCCAAAGCTGGAGGGGCTTAGCCTTTTTTGGAAGCCTAGCTTCCAAATCAGGCAGCCCTGCACCCTATATAGGTGGGGGCTGGGTGCTAGGCTACCCACAAGCAGCCCCAAGATTCGAGAAGTTATCTCGAGTTTCGTGCCAGCCAGCCTCGCCCTTCAGCCTGCGCCCTGTTCGATCAGCTCCCCTGCATCTGCCCTTGCCTGCGTCAGCCCTGCACAGTTTCCGTACCAGCCCGTACAGCTCCAGCGACAGTCGTACAGCCTGTACGGACTGTTCTGCCTGCTTCTGTACCTGCTGCTGTACCGAACAGCAGCTGCGCCAGCATCTGCAGCTACCGTACGGCCTGCGTCAGCAGCCGTACAGGCTACGTCAGCAGTCCGCACAGCTTCTATTGCAGCCTGCGCATCCGGTTAGCAGGATCGGGGAGGCACCAGGACTCGTGGTCTTCCGAATTGTCAGATTTCAGCATCTCCTTCTGTCAGCTTCATCTGGGACGGTTTTCTTCTGCTCCATCTCCCTCCGTGCTTCGTTTCAGTCAGTTATTTCTCTCCGTTTGTAATCAAATCAGATTTCAGCCATGTCTGATGCTCCAAATCCCGAGTTCACTATGGGAGAGCAGGATTTAGATTACACTCCAGTGGGAGAGGATGATCAGGGTCTCTACGACGACCTGATAACTAAGAAAGCCTTCAGTGAGTTTACGACTGCTCTTGATGGTAAATTTGAGCAGGTTAATGCTAATCAATCAGGGTTGACACAGCAACTCCAAGGGATACAAGCAACTTTGACTCTTCTGGCTAGCACGGTTCAGGCACTCACGCATGTGGATGCCATGGCTTCCGTGCTAGGCCCGAATATCACTCCGGATCCCTTTCCAGGTGACCAAAAATCAAGAACAAAGGAGGTAGTTGACACTTGGTTGCACAAGTGGCAAGTACACTTCCAATTTCATCCCTATCCAGACGAGAAAAAGATTCAGCTTGCAGCAGGGTTTATGTCAGGTAAAGCCTTGCTTTGGTGGAAAGAACTCCAGCCTAAGCCTGATACTTGGACAGAATTTGAGGGTATCTTCAGGAAGGAGTTCCTGAAGAAGGAAGATGACTACGATATCGTCGGCAAGCTCAAGGCCCTCGATATGTCAAAATTGAATTTAACTTTTGAAGTTTATCTTCAAAGATTTAGGGATCTGCAAACCCTGGGGCCACAAAAATGGATCCTGTAACCTTGTTAGGTTTTTTCGTGGATGGTTTGCCAGACTCCTATAAGTTACAGATTAAGAATAACAAGTGCACAACATTGCAAGAGGCCATGACATATGCGCGCATATATGATGATACCATGGCCGGTACCAAGGCAACCACAGTTACCGAGACCAGCGGAAAGAACAAACGCAAGTTCTTTCAGCATGCAACTGGTATTGGGGAGACGAAGTCTACGGACAACGCCTCCAGGAAAAGCTTAACTCCTGCGAAGAATGGTAAGGCCCGTTTCCTTCGCACTCTCAGGCTCAAGAAAGAGGGCCGGTGTTTTTATTGCGAGGAGCGGGGCCACACAAAGAATGAGTGTCCTAAGCGGAAGAACCAAAAATTGGTGCTAGGACCGAAGCTCCAGGCAGGTCCACGTACCGCAGCCAAGGGAGCCAACCAGGTTACGATGACAGGTATTTCAGTAAATGTCATTACCTGCCCCCTTTCTTGTAATTGTACCTTTAATACTTCGTTGTTTGGTTCCCATGATCTTTTCCGAGTTTATGGAGAAGTTAGGGACCAACAGGTTCACATTCTTTTTGATCAGGGCAGCTCTCACAATTTTGTTAATTACAAATTTGTGCAGAAGATGGGACTGTCCACAGTACCTAGCGACCACACCTACGAGGTGCAGCTTCCAGCTGGGAAGCAGTTTTGGGATCACAAGGTTGAAGCGCTTCCCATCCGGATTCAAGCCTACAACGGGAGCTCTCACATGTTATGTTATGCATTTAGAGCATGTAGACTTGTTGATCGGGATAGAGTGGTTTAAAACCCACAATATTCAGATCGGATGGACGGAGCATACGCTTTCTTTTGTAGACAAGGACACCCAATTTTGTATTCAGTGTGATAAGATTCCTCCTTCTCAGGGGCCTATTGTATCTGCGATGCAGCTTCGGAATATATTAAACACTTCTCATTATGATGTCTATCAGTGTGTTTTGATTCCACTTTCTTCATTTGTTGTTTCGGTAATTAACAAGAATGAATTAAGTGTGTTTGAACACCGGGAATTGAGAATGTTGTTAGATAATTTTAAGGACGTATTCCCAGCTCAACTGCCGGAAGGTTTACCTCCAGAAAGGGCAGTAGATCATCGCATAGACTTAGTCCCAGGGGCTCAACCTATCAGTGTACCACCTTATAGGATGAGCCAGGTAGAGGAGGATGAGTTAGCCATCCAGCTTCAGGATTACCTGAATATGGGCTATATCCGCCCAAGTAAATCACCTTGGGGTGCACCTGTCCTCTTAAGAAAGAAGAAGGATTCTTCTTGGAGAATGTGTATAGATTATAAACGACTAAATAAAGTTACAATTAAGAATCGCTATCCTTTACCTCGTTCTGATGATTTGATAGACCGTTTGGCCGGAGCGAAGTATTTCACTAAGATTGATTTGCGTACGGGTTATCACCAAATCCGTATCTATGCTAAACACATAGATAGGACCGCATTCCGGACTAGGTATGGTCATTACGAGTTCCTCGTATTACCTTTTGGTTTGACCAATGCTCCTGCTACTTTTCAGCAGATGATGAACGATTTGTTCAGAGATTATCTGGGCAAATTTGTTGTAGTGTTCTTAGATGACATTTTGGTATATAGTAAAACGCTTGAGGATCATATAGGACACCTTCGGGTTGTCTTACTTGTTCTAAGACAGCATAAGCTTTATGCCAAGATGAGTAAATGTGACTTCTTTATGAAGGAGATCATTTACTTAGGACACAAGATTTCTTCTGAAGGTATTAGCATTGATCTGGATCGTATCCAGAAGGTTTTAGAATGGCCTATCCCTCAGATTGTGAAGCAACTTCGTTCTTTCCTAGGATTTACGGTATTTCTTCGGAAGTCAGTGCGTGATTATATCACGGTACCCTTGACCAACATATTGAAAGGTCGTGGACGCAGGTCTACTCAACCGATCCCTTGGAATGATGCAATGAACAAGGCTTTTGAAATCTTGAAGTTATCTATCAAGGAAGCACCCGTTCTTGCATTACCCGATCCTACCCGGCCTTATGTTTTAGAGGCCGATGCGAGTGATTATGTGATTGGGGCAGCTCTATTCCAAGAAGGCAGACCTGTAGCTTTTGAGAGTAAGAAGCTAGACGACACTCAGTATCGTTGGCCCACACTTGAGAAGGAACTTTATGCAGTAGTGTATGCTCTCAAGGTTTGGAGACACTACTTGTATGGTTCAAAGTTCCTTGTATTGACTGATCACCAGTCAATTAAGTATGTGTGTGATGGATTAGAATTGAGAGGAAGGAAAGCTAGATGGGCAGAGTTAATGCAGGATTTTGATTTCGAAATACGTTATCGTAAGGGTTCGTTGAATAGTGTGGCGGATGCCTTAAGTCGAGTTAAGTTTGTAAATGCTTTGTCATTTACGGAAATATCCTCAGACCTATTTCAATCCTTGAGAGGGCTATACGCAACTGATAGTCATTTCAGTTCTTATTGGCAGAGAGTCCAGGATGGGAGCTCCATGGTTGACCAGGACTCAGGGATTGTGCCACCTAGGATACAGGCGGCGGGAGGTCAGTGGATGATTAGGAACGGCTTGCTGTTCCGGAATGAAAAGATTTGTGTGCCTGATGTTCTGGACCTTAAATCCAAGATTCTCTGGGAGTGTCATGATGCTCCTAGTGCGGGACATCCAGGTATACATAGGACTCTGTCTCTTGTGAAGCATACCTTTTATTGGCCTAAGATGCGTACATTTATAGAGAACTATGTGGTAGGTTGCCGAGTTTGTCAGGTTACTAAGGCTGAACGCCTTAGAAGCGCGGGCTTATTACAGCCATTACAGATTCCAGGTAATAAATGGGAAAGTATTTCCATGGATTTTATTACTGGTTTGCCTCGAACGCGCAAGGGTCATGACTCTATTTGGGTCATAGTCGACCGTTTGATAAAAATGGCTAGATTCTTACCTACAAGAACAACTATTTCAGCTGTTCAGTTGGCTCACGAGTTTGTGGACCACTTGTCCAAGCTGTATGGTTTGCCATCTGACATAGTCAGTGACAGGGACTCAAAGTTTACAAGTAACTTTTGGACACTTGTATTTGAGAAGTTAGAAACTACTCTAAGTATGAGTTCCTCGGATCATGCACAATCCGATGGCAGTACAGAGAAGGTCAACCAGTTGGTTGAAGACATGCTTCGGGCATATGTATCTAAGAGACAGTCTTCATGGGAAGATTATCTACCCATGATTGAATTTGCTTACAACAGTGCAAAGCATTCTAGTACAGGTTATAGTCCTTTTATGCTTATGTACGCGTTTCAACCTAAGTCACCAGTTATGGTAGGATTAAAAGGGATTCAAAATGATGCTGCTAAGAACTTCTTGCAAGACATGCAGGAAATGTTGCAGTTTGCCAAGGAGTCTATTAGAAGTGCCCAAGATCGGGACAGATTTTATGCTAATAGACATCGTTCACCTAGAGAGTTCTCTGAAGGAACGATGGTATATTTGAGAATTCCTAAGGAATCCAAGAGCCTAAGTACTGGTTTGGTTCCGAAATTATCCCCCAGATACTGTGGCCCATTCAAGGTCATTAAAAGAATTGGACCAGTTGCATATCGACTAGAATTGCCTCCTGATGTTAAAGTACATCCAGTCTTTCATGTCAGTAGACTGAAAGAAGTGTTGGGTGCAGACGATCAACTTGTTTCTCCTCATGAGATTATAGAAGTTACAGATTTGACTTTTATTCCTCACGAACCTGAATCAATTCTTGAATTTCGTGAAAGACAGATTCGAAATCGTACTATCACGGAATACAAGATTAAGTGGAAGGATTGTGTTGAGGAGGATGCAACATGGGAGACATTACAAAACCTCCAAAGAACATTTCCCGATTTCTTAGCGAACTCAAGAGTGAGTTCTTAGAGGAGGGGGAGTATGTCATGTGCACGGATTGGTATCTGACGTGTACTAGGTACACAGAACTAGCTCAGGTTAGCCTGGGGAGGCTTAGAGCTAGGCAGGCTTGATTCTCGGGTTGAGTGGCAAGGGTATGAACTATTTATAGGTCTTCGCTATTTTTGGCGCCGGGGCCCGAGTCTATAAAAGAGGCCCAGGGGGTTCAGTTCTCAGTGTGCAGTTGGGAGCAAGTCTCGTTCCCAGGTGCTAGGTCTGATCCTGGATTGTGTCGCGGACGCGCGCGCCTGCATCTTAGCGTAGCCCAAGGCCCAGTGGCAGATCCAGGGCTTCACAGCGCCACCTGGTGGTATGGGACACCAGGCTGGTTAGGATCTGATTGGGAGTTCGTGCCAGTAGCTCAGCTCGTGGCTCGGAGGGGACATCTTCTGATTCGGGATCACATCCCGTAGATGTCATGGTTGGGTGGTGAGCAGCCTGATGTTGTGTGTGGTTATTTTGCAGATCAGGGGTTTCAGGAGTGCTGGGACGTGTCACTACATAAGTCAGTCTCTCAGCCTTAGGGGCAGGTTAGACAGATCAGTCCTTGTTCACTGGTACCCACTGGAGAATAGTAGGGTAGTGTTTCCGTCTTAGGTTTAGAGTTAGGTTTAGGTCCAGCCTAAAATAGGAGCCCTTTTGGCCCCCTTAGGGCTGGAACAAGTGAAGGAATGGCATGGAAAGGGCTGCCTTTATAGGCTACCCTGCACCCCTCCCTAGGTTGCCATGTATGGGGCCTAGGGATGCCTTTTATGGGGCCAAGGGACCAGCCAACCAGCCAGGAGAACCGACTGAAAAGTCGACCTTCTTGGGCTGGTTGGCTCAGCCCTTCCAGCCCTATAAATAGGGGCCCTCTAGGCCCCCATTTCTCATCCAGTTCCCTCAAGTCTTCAGCCTCCTACAGCTCCTCCTCAGCCCCCTCTGAACAACCTGACACTCACCCCCAGTGGCCCTCTGACCAGCCTCAGCCTTTGGCATCAGTTCAGCCCCCTGGGAAGGTGTTTAGGCAGCGCATCAAACGGGGAGTCGGGACAGCGAACGGAGTAAGGTTTGGGGTCTGTTTCAGCATCTCTTTCAGTTATCTTTTACAGTTTTACACAGCTCATTCTCAGCTCTTTATTTCAGTCATCTCTTATAGGATCTATCACTCCTAGCTTTCACTCTCTCGCTCACGCAGTAACCCTGCATTCTGGTGGACAACACAAGACTCTTCCTTGCCTTGCAGAAGCATCCTACATCATCAGTGTGGATAGCATCAAGGTCTCGGTATTGGTCGGCGTTGCCTCTCAGGTCTTTGGGTCTGCTATACATGTGCATAGTGAGCTCTTCAGAAGGGCGTTCTTGTGCTCTCTTGAAGAGCATTCTTTGTATTTTCTCAGCTCTCCAAGTATAAAGCAAATTCTCCCTTGATTGGGGGAGGGGACCCTCAGCGGGTACAGGGACTCAATCGGTTGGCGACTCTACTCTCTCTCTACCCTCATCTCTTTTCTCTCTCTATGGTGGATTACGCTAATTTCTTGCTAAAGGTTTAAAGAAGGTCTTGTTGCTGTGAATTACACGATCAAATTACCGTTGCATGTTACATTGGTATTAGAGCTTCGGTCTGTATCCAGCTTGAGTACCACGAGTGTATGGTTGTGTTGAGATTCGGAAAGGACACACAATCATGCGCCATGGAAGGGTCAGGAAAAGGATTCACCCTTGAAGACTTTGAAGAGGAGAAAGACTACCAACAAGATCCGCTTCCGCCAAATGCTCAAGAATTGATGGCGAACCTTCTAGAGCAGAATCGGGTCCTCCTAGTACCTACAGCAACTCGAAGAACATTCATCTAAGCTAGAAGAAAGCAGAAGACAGCTAGACCAGACAAAACGACTTCTGGAGGAAAAACAATAAAAAAAGCCGTTGGTGCTTTTATTCATGCGTGAGGAACGCAAAAATGAGGAGGCACTGCGACGCGTAGAGCTCGCCCAAGCATAGAGGCATCAAAAGCTAGACCAAGAGGCGATGCTTCTCCAACACAAGCAGATGTTAGCCGCTATGCAGGCGCAGCAGTCGTCACCACCACAGCTTCATCATCGACAAAGGTAACACCACTCACACACTCCAAATTTTGTTAAGTATGATGGCAAGTGTGACCATTCAGCGATTTTGCAATTTATTCATCAGTTTGTCGCTTATTTTCGGTTAGTGCGGATTCAAGATGAGTAAGACAAAGTCCACCTCGCAGCCCCTCATCTTACGGGTGAGGCGGTGACCTGGTGGCAACATTGGGCTAGTAAGCATACTGACCCAACAACGTTTAGGATAAATTTCGTTTGGGCAACGTTTGTGGCCGACCTCAAAGTCCGTTTTCTCCCACCCTAATATATGCTTAACCTAGAGGATGAGTTTTCTTGTCTCTTCCAAAATGGTTTGCTTGTGTTGACATACAGTAACAAGGTCATCACGTTGGGGCAGTAGTTGAGCGTGACGGAGAGTGCCAAGATGAAGCAATTCATTCGAGGATTGGACACCAACATCCATTATACCATTCGGAACTTTGACCCGTTGGATTACTTGCGAGCGCTGACTCTCGCACAAAATCAAGAGATGATGTTGAACGGGGGGGAAAGCCCAAGCAGGTCCAAAAAGATTCCAAAGCCCCGCAGTAGTCAACCAACACAGAGGATAAGGATCATAAGACGGACAACCAGTTCCAAAAGAAAGACGACCAAGCTTCTAGTCAAAAGAAGGAGTCCAAGCCCAAGATGACTCCGGATGAGAAGGCTAAAGTGGGTATTATGGGAGGCTATCTACAGCTCGATGAGTTGAAGCGCTACCACCAGGAACATCACTGCTTTCATTGCCACTACATCGCTGTGCATGGCAAGAAGGATTGTTCGAAGTGGCTTGCCGAGAAGGCTACGAAAGCGCCTACTTCGTCCGTCGCCAATATATTGGCTCTTTCAGTCTCGCCTCCACCCTCAGCTACGAATGTCGTCTTCCCTGCTTTGAACGTTGCTCCCACGGTGGTCTTTCAAGATAAGGAAGAGGACGATTTCTCAGATAAAAAGAAAGCGCTTATTCGAGCCTATGGCACAGCTAACGGACATCAATTCATTGTCTTGTTCGATATGGGGAGTTCAGAAGATGCCATCTTCCCTCAGCTTGCCAAGACAGTGGGGTGTACCTTGGTGCCTTACGAGCTTGCAGTGGACAGGTTCACGCGCGGCTTGCGTACACATCACGCATAAGGCCATCCATTTCACTTTTTCAGTTCAGAAGGCCATGTTTACGCGGGATTTTATTTTGACTCTTTTGATGGGGTACGACATGATCCTCGAGATTAGTGGTTCCGTGAGCATGTACCGATGCCTGATTGGCGGCATGACACCTTTACTATTGTGGAAGGTTTGCTCGAGCTCGCCGTGATATGCGGTGATCAAAGCATACTAGGGATTTCGTTAATCTCACATATTCAAGCAAGTCGAGCTGCCCACAAGGGTGCCATGTTTGTACTTGTCTACATCCATTGCTAAATCACTGCAGTTCAAGCCGCTCCTCTGATGGGGCAAGCAATGGTGGATCTACTCCAAGAGTTCCAAGACATCATCCGGGATGATCTGCCACTCCAGCATTGATCTACTTCCGGACTTGACACCTCCAAGTAAGTTCCGTTATCAACTTTCCAAGTCTATGAAGGGGGAGTTAGAGCAGCAGTTGTCTGAATTACTGCGCGTAGGGTTTAGTAGACCTTCTTCTTCGCCTTTGGTTGCACCCATTCTATCTGTGGCAAAGAAGGATAAGTCCGCACGACTATGTGTCGACCACAAAGCACTCAACAAGCTTACAGTAAGCAACAAGTTTCCTATGCCCTGCATCGAGTACATCTTGGAACGACTCAATGGTGCAATTTTTTTCTCAAAGATTGACCTCAAGAGTGGCTACCATCAAGTCCAGATTTTTGAAGATGACATCTCAAAGATAGCTTTCCAAATAGAGCGAGCTTATTACGAATTCGTTGTCATGCCCTTTGGTCTAAAGAATGCACCACCAACATTCAACAAGATGATGTCATGGGTATTTGTAGAGTATATTGGGAAGTGCATGTTCACCTTTGTTGATGATATCCTTATCTTTTCCGCTACAGCCTAGCAGCATATTAAGGATGTGCGATGTGTCCTATAGTTATTACGGGATAACCAGCTATACCTCAATCCAAAAAAAGTGGGCTACATCATAAGTGCTCGAGGGATTCGATTGGACCCAGAGAAGATTCAAGCTATCACAAGTCGGGCTGTTCCCACGACGGCTTAGGAGATCCGATCCTTTGTAGGTTTGTGTCAAGCATACAGCTTGCACATGGATGGTTTCTCGACACACGCAGCCCCTCTTACAGATTTACTCAAGGGGGTAAAGACAGGCAGACAAAAAGTTCAAGTCACATGCAAAGCTTTGGCTGCCATTTATGGGGCCTAGGGCTGCCTTTTATCCCCGGGGCTAAGGGACCAGCCAGGAGAACTGATTGAAAAGTCGGCCATCTTGGGCTGGTTGTCTCAGCCCTTCCAGCCTATAAATAGGGGCCTCCAAGCCCCCATTTCTCATGCAGTTCCCTCAGGTCTTCAGCCTCCTACAGCTCCTCCTCGGCCCCCTCTGAACAGCCTGACATTCACCCCTAGTGGCCCTTTGACCAGCCTCAGCCTTTGGCATCAGTTCAGCCCTCTGGGAAGGTGTTCAGGCAGCGCATTAGACGGGGAATCAGGACAGCGAATGGAGTAAGGTTTGGGGTTTGTTTCAGCAGCTCTTTCAGTTATCTTTTACAGTTTTACACAGCTCATTCTCAGCTCTTTATTTCAGTCATCTCTCAGCTCTCTTATAGGATCTATCACTCCTAGCTTTCACTACCTCACTCACGAAGTAACCCTGCACAAGCCTCTCCCTTGCCTTGCAGAAGCGTCCTACATCGTCAGTGTGGACAGCATCAAGGTCTCGGTATTGGTCGACGTGGCCTCTCAAGTCTTTGGGTCTGCTATACGTGTGCACAGTGAGCTCTTCAGAAGCGCATTCCCGTGCTCTCTTGAAGAGCGTTCTTTGTATTTTCTCAGTTCTCCAAGTATAAAGCAAATTCTCCCCTGATTGGGGGAGGGGGCCCTCAGTGCATACATGGACCCAATCGGTCGTCGACTCTACTCTTTCTCTACCCTCATCTCCTTTCTTTCTCTATGGTGGATTACGCTAATTCCTCGCTAAAGGTTTAAAGGTCTTGTTGTGAATTACACGATTAGATTACCGTTGCATGTTACACAAACACACAGAGAGAGAGAGAGAGAGAGAGAGAGAGAGAGAGAGAGAGAGAGAGAGAGAGAGAGAGAGAGATGTGTTACTATCTATGGGAGACCACGCGGGCCTATGAGACAAAGTACAATCGTAGAGCAACTCATACAAGCCACTGTGGGCTAAAGCAGAGAGAGAAAGAAAAAAAGAAAGAAGTATTAATGTCTGCAAGAGGCCTCGTGGGCCTATGAGACAAAGTACAAGCCAAAAACTAACTCATACAAGTGACTGAGGGCTGAAGCAAAGGGTTCACTTAGACCCTTTATGAAAGCAAAAGTGCTAAACTAGTGAATCAAGTGCCAAAATGCTAGAGTAGCAAAAACAAAATAAAAGAGAAGTATCAGGTGTTCAGAGCTAGCACTCCTAGTTCATGCTCGATTTCCATATATCAAGGTAACCTAGTGGCTCTTTGATGAGATGTGAGGAGCTCTCGTATATGTGTCTGTCAGGCTGTGTGTCGATGTGGGGGAGGGCGTGGTCTTCTCGATCTCTAGATCCGGTGGGCTACGTCAAGGGTGATGCCTCGTCTCTGGCGGTCATCTCTGAGGAGGGCTGAGATAGATCGAACCTCGATCGTGCGTGATCTGGTCCCTCTGCGTGTCGCACGTAGAGTGTGTCCCTCGTCTGGCAGCATCATGGTAGACATTCCCATCCATGGTGCTCTCATCTCATCAAGTTCCTCTCCCTCAGCGTCACCGGCAGTTGACTCAAATGGATAGAAGTTTGTAACAAATATGTGTGATCTGTCGATCTCGGTGAACTATGGCACGAGTTCCTGTTGCTCTCTGGTCTGTCGCATCAATGTGTCTCTCTGTCGTCGCATCTCAATCAGATAGAGCCCAACACAAACCTGATCGTGAAAATGGATCAGCTATGTAAGTGAACCAAAGCCATGCTCCTCCTGAAAGAGGCAGTGATATCGTCCTCGGATCTCATAATAGACTGGGCAAACACATAGAAAGTGCTCCTCTGTCTCGATCTCCTCCATCTGGCATAGTGTGCAAGTCCTCTGCTCTCTTGGGTACTTTGCCAATCTTTACTACTAGTGTAGTTGGAAACTGTGTGTTTTTTATATAGTGTTGTAGTATCATCATTTTCAAATGTGGATTTATGATTTACGAAAGATGAAGGCGAATGCTAGAGTGCACACTTAATAGTTATACATATGCGGATTATGGTGGTCAAAATATTTGGTCCCTGTTGCATTTGCGTCTAGCAAGCATCTCAAGCTTATTCATGTCCGTGTTGTCCACTTCCATGTTGCCATTTTCCTTTGTTCACCAACATTTTACCCTCTTTTATTGTTCCGGCGTGAGCTTGGCAGTGATACTTTACATGTAAAATTGTTGTTGTTGAGTATATGCTACTCTGACCAGGCTTCTGCCTAATTCTTTGGCATGCTGTTTCTGTGATGTGGCCCATATAGAATACTCAGAGTTTGGTTATTTGAATTGACTTCTTTGGTTGGTGACATCATAGTATGTTTTTTCTCTTTCATAGCAACAAGTTGCTCAAGGCTTGCATTCAAGGGTTTGGATGTCTCAGTTTATTGTGGACCTCTCTCTCTCTCTCTCTCTTCCTCCGTCGGCAGGAGACAGTGGACCAGCAGAGTGAAACAATAGCATGGCTTCCATCCTCTCCATGGGCTCAGATACTTTGTATTAGTTTTTTATGTTTATGTTGTACTCGTCTTGGGTGTAGATGCCCGCTTAGAGGCTCCACCTATTCATCTCATTATCGGGTTTTTTCAATCTCATAGATCATTCAGCCTTTCAAAGACTTTAATCAATTCTCCCCCCCCCCCCTCCCCCCCGGGGCTCGGCATTTTGCGAGTTTTGCGAGTTTTTATTGAATTTTTTCTATAGCTCATGGCCCATTAAAGCTCGTATGGTGTAGAACTCTTACAACCACCTTGATATCTAGCTACAAGGATTGATTTGACTTAACCATAATGATTTTTTTAAAAGGGAAAATTTAAGCAAAACTATGCATTTAGAATTGGGAGAAATTTAAAATACTGTTATATGCACAACTTGTATTCTTACATGCAAAGGACCCAAGACAAACAAACACATTTCCCACAAAACTAGAAATTACAGATGTTTGAATATTTGACCTATGGGTGACCGTTGGTACTCTGCTCCATTGTTGGTACAAATTCCTTGGAACAAAACAAAACTTGGACTATGTTGCCAGAGGGGTATAAATTCCTTTTTGGGGGGGGGGGGGACTTTTGATAAATGCACACCTCTTTGACACCAGAAATAAGCTCAGAAGACCCCAAAACCTTGAAAACGACTGCAAACATGGGTACCTTTAGATGAAACCCCAAAATGCCATCTGGGAAAATTTTTTTTGGCACCCTGTCTTTATAGCTCGCCAGCGACCCATTGTTTCAAGCTATTTATGCTTGGCTCAACCATGGATGTAATGATGCTTGGCTCCTGCTTGCTTGCCTTTATAGCTTAACAATGATCTATTGATCCAAGGTATTTATGATGAGATCTTGTTCTCTAATAGAACTAGCTCCATGGTTTACATTGAGTGTTTCTTATGTTTATGAAATATATTGCCTGGGAATGAGTTTTTAGAGGATGAGTTTGGGAATGTTCCTGGATTCATCTAGGTATATAAATATATTGCCTGGCTTTATTATTATTTATACTTGCATGGTGATATGCAAGAATTATAGCTAGCCACTAGCTATAAAATTAACACATAAAAATACTTGAAAACCTCGCAAACTCGCAAAAAAATTTACTCGCAAAATGTCAAAACCCTCCCCCCCCTCCACCCAAAAGAAGGCTGTGCCTTTTCAATCCCCTCACTATGTGTGTGTGTGTGTGTGCACACGTCTGTATGTTCCAATAGCTGTTTGTTGATGATTATAACTCACAATTATCGTGTGATGTTTGGCAGTGTATATGGGACTCGGAGGTGCTCAGAATTCTAGCAATTTGGGTTTGCCATTACAACAGCAATTGGTTGGTCAGCCAAACTTCAATACAATTCTTAACTCAAACCAAAACTTGAATTTTGGGCAACAGAGACAGCAACCACCATCTCAATAATTAGCTTGGTATCATTAATTGATATTGTTTGTCTATGGCTAAATAATAAAGGATGAATAGCCTAATATGTACTTAAGAGCACGTTGTTGCAACTTTGTCAGCTTGAAAAGCTCTTAAGAAGGAGAAACCATAGCATTGATTTTATTTATGGTTGTTGCAGAATACAAATATTAATTGTTTAAATCCATATGCTCGTATGTTTGGTGTGCAATCGCTGGCTGTATGTGCATCTTTTGAAGACTATCAAGGGCCAGAAATTTTGACTCATTAATAAGCAAGGACTACAAGAGAGAGGCTGACTTTGAAAAGACCTTCGTCCTTAATTTACTTCTCTGTCTAAGGATGTTGGCCTTAACCGAGGAACAAGGTATTCAAAGCAAAAGATTGGTTATTTATGTTTTTGAGCTTGGCTCCGTGGTCATGGCCCATGGGTTATCCTTCATGCTTGGAATGCATTATGTGCCAAATGCTCAATATCATATTTGTTTCATTCTTAATAAGTCCAACCCCCACCCAAAAAGTTGTGAAATGAGATAGGGAATAGTTGATAGGTTGGTTAGCGTCTCTCAAGAGCCCAAAGGAGGTATTGCTTCTATACTCATGTCCCTTAACTATACTCATGTCCCTTAACCGATAAAAGTATGGTTCCTTCTTGATAAAAGTCATCCCATATGCGAATTGGTTGATACATTAGTTAGTGCCCTTTAAGATTGTTAGGCCTTGCTTCTATGCCCATGGGCTTTATTTTAGAGAAAAGTAAATGTGCAGGAGGGATATTTCCATTCTTTAGACTGAATACAATTTTCCTTGCCATGCAATGGGGTCTATTCTCAGTTGAGTGAATGCATGTAATGTGGGCATTTTTTAATTGTGGGGACCTTGTGCTTGGCTAGTATGCTCTCAATCATGAGGTGATTATTTTGAATCTCCAATGTACAAACATGGAGCTGTGACTATCTTGGTCTCTATGATGTGTGGTTTGGAGTGGCTAAAACTTCAAAGTTCCTTTGAAATCGAAGGAGGTGTTACCTAAATAGGACTTGTTGGTCTTAGTGTAAGAACTTTCTTAGAGGAATTTTTGGTCCTTTTGTAATAACTTCAAGAGCCTCCCTAGGAAAGAACCAGTGATAGATGCTAGTTCCCTGCTCCCCCGTGCATTGCCATCTCTTCCCCCTTCTCTTTCACCCTCCTTGCCTTCTGGCCCTTCTTCCCCCTCCTCTCTTCTGTTTTTCCCTTCCCATTCCTGTCTCATTTGGCCTCTTCAGCCTCGCCTACAGCTCGCTCCAGCCATGTGGACCTGTATGGAGGTTTGGTGGTGCGGTGCCCACCCAAGAGCAGCCCTTCAGATTTCCCTTGGTTGCCCCTTCTCCTGGGCTTCCCTGCAGCAAGTTCGACTCTGTTCACCTTTTTTGCAAGACCTTCAGGCTGCCATGCTAGTCCCGGGTGAGCTTGCTTTGCTCCTTCTGCTCTCAAGTCAGCTCAGAAAAGCCGCCCTGCAGCTCAGGTTGCTCCTTGGATCTCTTGGTCTGCTCGCGCTAGTCCTGGGCCACCTGGGATAGGTTTTTAGGATGTTTTCTAATCTCAAAGTGCCGCATTGCGGCTCAGGCTGTGTAGTGGGACATAGACTATCCTCACTCTCTCTCCTGCCCAATACTAACTGCAACTGCAAGATGATGCACTCAATACACAAAGTGAGCTGTGGATGTTCCTTGGATCTCTTGGTCTGCTCGCGCTAGTCCTGGGCCACCTGGGATAGGTTTTTAGGATGTTTTCTAATCTCAAAGTGCCACATTGCGGCTCAGGCTGTGTAGTGGGACATAGACTATCCTCACTCTCTCTCCTGCCCAATACTAACTGCAACTGCAAGATGATGCACTCAATACACAAAGTGAGCTGTGGATGTGAGTGAGGGAATCAGAGGGAGAGAATGTAGTGGACCTTTGAAGAGGAAATAGATACAACTGAATAATGAATGCCCAAAGGGCTGAATACAACTGTATGGAGGGGCTGAAACCCTCACTGCAAAACTAGAAGACTAGACTACCTAGAGGAGGTGAATTATCACTAGATCCTTGAAGAGGCTGAGGCTACCCTGCTGGTTTGCTGTGGGGAGGCCTGACTCTGTTGCTGTGAAGGCTTGAAGGCCTGAGGAGTGGATGAAGAATGAGGGCCAAAGGCTGCCCTTTTATAGGCTGATAGGTCAACCTGGCCGTTGACCAGGTCGGGTAAAAAGTCAACGTTGATAAAAAGTCAACGCGTTGATTTTTGACCAAAAAGTCAACTCTGTTTTTTGACCTGCGATGACGTGGCGCTGACTGCCTGTTGACTGTGTGCTGATTGCTGATTGCGCAGGGCTGCCTGAATGGTTGTACGGATGTCTACGTGGCTGTTGACTTGGCTGCCTGCGCTGGCACTAGCTAGCATGGCCATGGGCGTGTGGATGCTCGTGACAGCCTGCTCCCTGGAGTCCTGTTCTGCTCGCGACTACTTATGAGGTGGTTTCTTGCATTTGGGTATACTTGGAGCAACTGTATTTCTGCTTTTGGTGCGCCCTTGATCTCCTTGGGCTTTGGTTCTCTTTGCTGAGCCAAGATCATCTGTTTGGCAGGGATTGCCAGCCTTGTTGCAGATTTTTTGGCCTTTTTTTGGTGTTTTCTGCCAGCCTTTTCAGGCTTAGAGCTTTCTTCTGCCTGAGCTCTTGGCTTCTAGTGGGGATCCTGTTCCTCGCCCCCCTTTTAAGAGGTGCTGCCATAAGAGCCCCTCTTGCTAGAGAAAATAACAGGGGCTCTTATGACAGCACCTTTGACTCAAGGTTTTACTTTTGTGCCATAAGAGCTCCTCTTACTCCTCAGGACAAACAAGTGGAGTTTAGCAGTTCATTCTCTTAAAGATAGAGTCGTGTTGGGCAGGATTGTTGGACTCACACCTTCGAGGCGCCAGGTACGGGATTGGCTAGAGGTAAGCTTAGCATTGGAGTGGCTTTCCATTCCCAAGGGAAGCAGTCAGATGGCGCCTTAGCAGACCTGCCCAAAACTCTGGAGGATGAGACCTTCGAGCTTCTGGTAGACCCCCAGGTAGTAGGAGTCCAGAGCACCCAGGCTCCCGTAGAGAAGCAGGACACCAAAGTTCCTGCTCCTTCAGCTTCCGCAGTCCCTTTAGCCCACCCCCAATCTCCTTTCCCCCTCTTCCTCCCACCTGCTTCTGCTTCCCCCCTTTCACTTTTTTTTTTTGGCTACAGTCACTCTCACTATCCGTCCCCCACCCTCCAGCTCTCCATGCCCCTCCTCTCCTGATCCCACTGCAGCAGCGTTAGCCCCTCGTTAGCCTTGTCTTGAGTCTCGTCCCCAAGAAAGGTGAGGCTGCGCCCCCCCCCCTCCCCCCAAAACAAAAGATATAGCTTCCTCCTCTAAGCAGTAGCCCAGCCCCTCTCCTGTGCAAGGTTCTGTCTCCTTGGAGCAGTCAGGGTTAGGTGGCTTGTTCACCCAGCTCAGGTCCAAAGCCCTGCCTTGGGCAACCTTTGCCGAGGGAGTTCTAAAGGCTTGGACCATGGAACTACCTGGACATTCCGATTGAGTATCCTCTCGCTTAAGATATTGTAGTGCTGATTTTGGAGCCCCGAAATGGGGGTTCCATTGGAGTCGTTAGTTCTCTCACTCGCCATTTTTGGGCTTTCACTTACTCCACAGGAGAGTAGTAGTGGGCACCCACGTTGTTCGACATTATGATGAGACAACAGTTGTTTCACATGATCCAGGAATGGCTTGGTTCTCAAGGGAGGGAGATTTGGGTTCACCTATGGTGACACAGCTTCCTTTTAGCTCGGCTTCAGCCCGAATAGGCAGGGCATAGGCATTGCAATGGGCGTGCTTTGTTGGGACCAGAGAAGAAGCTCAAGCAGGCTATGTATTGGACGCTTCAACAATGCGCTACCAGGCTTGGGGTAGAGGTCTCTTTCATGATGCTGTCCATCTCTCCCTCCAAACCCCCTCGAAGTCACATAACTCTGAGATTGTTGTGCAAGCTCCCACTCATAGTAAAGCCTTATTTTCCACTCCCTCCTCCCAATGAGTTGACCCTTAGTGATTTGGAACGTGCACGGCTTCATGATCGTGTGTGGCAGTAGTCACAACATTTGATACTTCGCTACTAGGAGTCACAAAGGGCAGTGGTAGGATGGACAGTGGATTTATCTTTTGATTTAGAAGTGCCATCACCTCCTTGGGAGAGGCACTAAGGTGTGGTCCCCCGCAATAGGCACTAGTGGAGGGGTTTGTGGGTGACTCCATGATTCACATCATGAATGTGTACACTTCTGCTTGTAGACAGCAGTGCCTGCATTTTGGAGATGGTTGATTGAGTGCCTCCGTGATGTTGATTCTTGGATTGTTGGAGGTGACTTCAACAACTAAGAATTTAAGGAAGACAAGGAGGGTAGAGGCTCTTTTTCGGAGATTCTTGTGATCGAAAGGAGCACATGAAAGTCGTTCATCTTTGCAATTTGTGGTAGGAATCCTTGGCAAGACACACAGTTCTTTTTTATAGCCTCTACTTCTTCTTTTAGTAATGACGACATTACGGAGTTCAAGAGAGGTTGGATGGGTTCTATGTGGGTGATTGGGCGTCGCATAGAGGAGTAGCCACCGGCATTTTGGCAGGTACTGCAATGTGAAGTGCCGTGAAAATCGCACTACACATACACACTAAAAGGGCTAGCAAAAGGAAAGCAATGTCAAGTGCCGTGGAACACCCGCTACACACTGACCAACATTAATCACATGAAGGTAGAGCCTCCCCTTCTACCCTCCTAAACATGTATGCCTTACACAATAAGAGAACTCTTATGCAAAATGACCAGAAGCCTACCCTTTTGAAAGAAAACAACCCATTGCTTTCTTTGAAATAACAAGAGAATGTGTGTCTACTAAATCTTGTGAAAAGCATGTGCACAATCGATTCCCAAACATTGCGCAACACTAACACAACTCTCTTGGAGCTCACCTAGAGAAATAGGGTGAGATTTGTATGGAAACTATAAGAGAATTGAAGAAAAGTGAATGGAGAATATTGATATCACGAGTAGAATTAAGAAGATAGAAGGTTGGAGTAACAAACGGTGCCCAAAGCGAGTGATACAATGCTTAGGGAGGCTAGGCAACTCCACCCCTCCAAGGGCAGGCCCTGGGGCTCAATTTATGAATGCAGAGGGGGCCAAAACCTAGGCAGCAAAAAAGAGAGGTTATTGCCTTGTAGAGGAGATTCAAATTAAATATGTTGGATTGTTGACCTAACATATGATGGATTCAGACCTTGACATCTACAACAAAGTTTAGATCGCAATTCCATCTTTCAAAAATCTCCTCAATCAGAGTTTTGGATCAAAAGTTATGATAAAATAGGAACTCCTAGGCGACTTACTTTTCTCCGTGTTCGCCTGCTTTTTCCTACCTCCACGCATTGAATAGAGGTGAGTGCATATCCTTCTTTGCTTCCTCCGTTCTTAGTCCATCCAAACATGGTATCTCCCACCTTTCAAGATCACCTATTATATCTATCAAATTACCCCGAATCTCCCACATTCTATGACATAATCTTGGTACCATACATAATAGTATTTCGCCGCCCTCCCCACCACTAAGATGATGCATTCATGCATCATCTACAAATGCCATATATTTATTCACTTGGTGTATGTAGAACTTGCATGCTCATATATGTTCCTCCTGAGCTATCAAAAACACTTCCATCTGTCCAACAAAATTTGTCACCATACCTATAAATTGTCCCCCATTACCAAACATGCAATCACAAGGCAATTGCTTCCTCCTTGATAAAAAATGTAACCCATACATCTTCTTTAAAATCACAAATCCGATGGCATGCGACCTGATTGTAAAAATAAAAACATTGATCCTCTTACCTAAGAGAGGATGAAACACAATGTTAATCTATCTTTGGAAAGTAGTTGGAGCATTGGTCAAGCCAAAATTGACCCTGTAAGAAAAAGATCCCCAAGTTGGAATGATAGTTGGTCTTATGGAGCTTTACTAATATGAAAGTAGCTTGAATAACCATTACATACAGTAGTCCTATAATCTCATGCTTGGAGACAACAAATGGGGCCACATTTGTGATGGACTCATCCATATGATTGTCAATATCCACATCAACTACCTTAAATACATTATCACCCATGGCACCAACTGCACCCTTGTATATACATGCATCATAACAAATATCACCACAAGCATTTTTCTTAGGTTGATCAACACATCAGGCCAAAGACTCAAGAGCACTACACTCCATTTTGTCATCTTCTTCTCACATAGATTGGCATTCATCCTCAGCATCCTCAAAGTAGCTTGCTCCAATAAGACCCTTAGCAGATGACAAATCCATGGGGACAATGGCCATGTTCCCTCTTGTTCTACATTATTTGCTTAGCTTCTCATAGCCTTGGTGAAGCACATCACTGTATGCATTTTCAACTTGATCAAAGTAGGCACTGCCAAGCACCTCATGTAAAGACATGCAACCATCCTCCTGTTGCATTGGATTATTTCAAGAACTTTCCTCATCTACCTCCATAAAGATGATCACGGTGACCAGTCTTGTGCACATGGTATAGATGATGCCTATCTTTATGGTGCTAGACGTGTGTATGGGTAGGACGCTTATGTAGGACATGATGCCTATGAGAAGTATAGCTTGGGCATGCCTCTTGGTGATGTTGCTTCTCTAAATGATGCTATGTTAGATGTCATGGATTGCATTAGAGAGTATGATGCTTGATGACGTATGGGAATCCATGTCTTCTTCTTCTCTTTATATTGAGTATGGACACCAAACTTCATTTCTCAACACATTTGAGCAAGGACTTAACAACACTACTCTCTATTGTCTCATTCTTAGACATGGCATCATAGACCTCTGTAATAGCATGGACTTTTGTCTCAACAAGATACTCAACCACATTCTTTTGAACACAACTCATGAGCGACTAGCACATCATGACCAAAACCAACACCAACACCAACACCAACACCTTTTACCTTAGGAGATGGATTCAATCTTGCATATTACTTCTTTGTTTGTGAGTGCATATCTTGCTTTTCTTCCTCCATTCTTGGCCCATCCAAACATGGCACACCCTCTAGCATCTTCCAAAATTGCATGTCCATCCAATATCCTTTAAATTACCCCTAGACTCCTACGATCTTCCACATTTAATGACAAAATTTAAGTATTAAAAAACCATGCATGAGGGGCTTGACCTCCAAAACATGGAGACTGTCACCAATTGGTATTTCTCCCAAGAAATAAAGAAGAGTCTTTATCAGATTGACTATGGTCAAAGAAAACTCACTAGAATAAGTTTTATTGTTTTTACTTTTGCTTTACATTGGTAAAAGAGAACTGTGGGGATGCCCAGAAGGGACTAGGATTAGTCCAAGAACTAGGAATGCATGCATTTTGCTAACCTTTAAAGGGTTAAAGTGTTCAAGTTTGTGTAGGACTTGGAAGAGTGCTAAAAGGCTCAAAAAGTTGGAGCAAGTGGCAAAAAGCAAGTCCCACAAGGCAAAAAGCACCATTAAGAAGACCCACGAGGTTCTGGAAAAGGCTTGAAAAGTGGCCCCAAGGTGGGCAAAAAAGTAAGAAAGTCTATTTTTATAAAAAGTAGCTATTAAAAGTGGGTCAAGTTTTTTGCTAGCCCAAGTCTATAAAAGAAGGGCCTCAAGGAGAAAGTTTATTTTTATAAAAAGTAGCTATTAAAAGTGGGTCAAGCAAAAACACCCCCAGAAAACCCTAAATCCAACATCATGCGACCAGAGACCAGGGCCTCCCAAATTTTTTAAAAAAATATTTTTTTCCTAAATTACAAAACCATAACCCTAATTGTTTCCAAAAATGGAGTGGTAGGGGTAAGTGACAGTGGCAGGATGTCGTGGGTTTAAAATCATAAAATTTGGCTGGGTTTTGTACTCTAAACCCTAAACCCTAATTTTTATTCCCTACTAGTTGAAGAGAAAGCAATGATTTTTGTTGCTAAAATGGAACCTAGACTTATACTGATGATTTTGAATCACATGATGAACTTGGCAAAGCTACATACCTTTTCTGCCTCATCGCGGAGTGCGTCAGCTAACAGTGTCCAACTGGACCCCCTTTTGTGGTTGGTCTTGAACTTCATATTGGCTTGAGGTGCTAGCTTCTTCATCTCTCTCCCCGAACAATTTCCTCTGCAAATTCATGAACTGCTCATCGGACATGTCGTACTATGGTGCGGCATCCTCAATTGCCTTCTGTGTTAGTTGGATTGCCTCCAGATCGATGAGGCTCGAGTCATCAAAGTGTGCAATCTTATCGATTGCTGGATTGACTGGAGCATTCAAATTTGAGTTTGTGTTCTCTAGTTTTCTATTGCAAGGTTCTTGTGAAATATTGCAAAAATATTGCATGGAAGTAGCAATCTTTGTTCTTTCTCTCTAATTTTCAGATTTGAGTTTGTGTTCTCCAGTTTCTATTACGAGGTTCCGGTGAAATATTGCAAAAATATTGCGTGGAAGTAGCAATCTTTGTTCTTTCTCTCCCTCTCTCAGTTTGTTTTGATTCCCAAAAGAAATTCGTTGTTGCTCCTCGTCAGATGAAGCTATTAGATGTTGTTTTTCCTGTTATCTATGAAATTCAAAATCTATCTTGGTGATTATCTGTTGTGAATCGAAGATTCGGGCTGTGTTTCTACCAGTAGTGATTCATTTTTAGGGTTTCAAAGCTGAATACGATTTATTTTAGGGTTTTTGGTCTAGTTTCAGTGGTATTAGAGCATAGGATTTCCACTTTCCTTGGTGGAAACGGCTAGCACGCAGTTGTGAATCAAGGTGAGGCGCACCTGTTTTTGTATCAGTTTGAGTCTTGGAGACTAAGGCAAAGCAATTGTGACCTGATTCTTGCTCGAGAAGGTGGGGCACTCCTGTTTGTGAGAGTTAGATCCATGACAGATTCAAGATCAGACCCCATTTGAGGGTAGTATGTTCAAAGTTGGCAAGTTGTTGATAGTCATGCACCTGATTTTATGATCTTCATTTAGGGAATTGAGTTATGATAACTAGTCATGATAATTAGTTATGTTCTTATGGAGGATGAGATGATTAAGTATGTGATTCTTTATTGCAGGATTCCATGTGGTCATTATTGACCAAGTATTTTAGTTTCAAGTTATATTGTTTAAGTTCCAGAGGAGTTTCAATTATGTTATTCAAATTTGTTGCTTTATTATTATGGAGCATGAGTATTAGCCTGCAATATGGCAGTCCGCTGTCCCTATAAGCACCATTGATCATTTTGGACAAGTTAATATACTTGTAGTGTTGCTTCAAAGCATCTCATTATCCATGCACCTTCATGTATTTGAATAAGCAGGCTATGGATAAGCAAGAGAAGGAATCACATGGTGAATTTCCTATGGAGAACTCAAAGAATATGGTGCATTTGTCACACAGGAACTACGTGTTTAAGAAAAAGAGAATGAGATAATTGTCTCCTACCTTTTCTTTATACTCTAGGAGATATGTGTTGATCATGGATGAAAGCATGGATAAGAACAAAGTATCTTAATTGCTCGGAGAGCTTTTAGCCTTGGTTATACAGTTTCTTCTCCTTTATAGTCGGATACTACATACTTTGCTTCATTAGGATAGCTAGGACTTAGGCATCACTTTTGAGCCCTAGGTTGAGATCGATTCAATCTACCTATATGTGCAAAAATGTACATTTGCTAGTGGGTGCTTGTGATACAATCTAGTGCTAACTAGGAGAGATTTGGGGTTTCCAAATCCTCATTATTGTTGGGGATGGCTCACATGTTGATGTAGTAATGCTTAATCAGCTCCCATTGATTGTTGAATTAAATTGGACTTCGTCGTCTAAAGTTTCTAGCAACATAACTCCAATTGAACTTATCTTCTTGACTCTATAAGGTCCTTGACCTAGATATTTGAGCTTTCCCTTATGGATCTTGGATTGTAAAGCAAGACCAGGTCACCTTCCTTGATGTCTTTGACTTTAAGGTTTGTATTTCAAATCGGGTGATCACATTCTCGTACAAGAAGTTTGCTGCAATTCTGGCATCTGCCTTTCTGATTGCTTTAGCTTCAACCCATTTGGTAAAGTAATTAGTGTGGCCACAACTATGTAGCATGCCTGTGTTCCCTTTTCTTCGGGATGTATGGGACCCAAAAAATCAATCCCCCATTGTTTAAATGGTTTTTGTGCAACAACTATTGTTAGGGGATTGAAGTCCTTGTGTTGTGGTTTAGTAGCTCATTGGCATACATCACAGCTTTTTGGTATATTCATAGGCATCTACCTAAAGTGTTGGCCACCAGTAGCCTACTACGAGGAGGACTTTTCTTGCGGTTGCCTCCCCTTGGAAGTGTCCTCTTGCAATGCCTTCATGGACTTCACTCAAGATTGGCATGATCTCATGTGGCATTACACATCTCCTTAAAACCTGGTCCTTGCCCATCTTGTATAGTTGTCCTGCAATGAGTTGATAGGGTAAAACTTTTAGAATTAGTTTTCTGGCATCCACTACTTTCATTTCAAGGGATGGTCTTCGTACCATTAAGTACCCAATGATGTCTACACACCAGTCATGCACATCATCAATTTGAAGTAATGTGGCATTTGGTAGGTTGTCTTCTATTCCTTTTGGTTCTTCTCCTATCCTTAAGCGTGACATGTGATCTGCCACCATGAAATATTGAGCTCCTTTTCTTACCACGATTTTGAAATTGAATTCTTGTAAGAAAGGGGCCGTGATCAATCTCCACTTGAGGGTTTCAAATGCTTGTTCACATTCGTCTGTCTAGATGAAGTTGACACGGAGCTTAAATAGGGGTCTTGGAAGCATGGCATACCTAAGTATGAACCTTCTATTGTATCTGGCATGGCCCATGAACACTTGGAATCCCTTTGTATTTAATGGGGGCAGAAGTTTCATGATGATCTTAATATTGTCCATGTCACTTGAAATCCCATATTGAGAGACTATTTGTGCCAAGACTACTCCATGTATGACCAAGGAGGATTCAAAGAGATTCCATACTCCCTACATTGTTTTAGTACTTCTGTAAGGCATTTCAAGTGATCCTTCTTTCCTGAATGTATGCACAAGTCATCGAGGAAGACTTATAGGAATTTGTTCAGGAATGCTTTGAAGGTGGTGTACATGACCCTTCGAAAACATGCTAGGGCATTGCATAATCCAAATGGCATGACTCTGTATGCAAAGATTCCCCATTTAGTGGAAAATGCTATTTTTGCTTGATCTGCAAGAGCGATCTGGACTTGGTTGTACCATTGAACCCATCCACAAAGCTATACACTTAAGACCCAGCTACCCTTTCTAAAACTGTTTCAGTCAATGGTAGGGGGTAGTGATCTTTGATTGTTGTTGCATTGACATTTTTGAGATTCACGCATATTCTAAGCTTCTTGTTTTTCTTAGGAACAATCACAATTGGTGACCCCAAATCGGTATGCTCGATGTTTGAACTTGCAAAGCTTTTTGCTTTGTGAGACTAGTGATGGATTTTCAATAGGAGTCTCACTCCTGAGGAGAGGTTCTTTGGTCATACATGCACCTTCAAGCCCTTTAGGGTCCCGTTCAAAATTTGGGGACTCAGGTGCTTTTGTGGGCTTAGTAAAATACAATTCCACCACTTTGGTTTGCATTCTTTTGAATTCATTAAAGTGCTTTATCTTGCCTTTTGGAATTGCACACCCTCCTTCTTTTCCCTTGACCAATTGCTATTGGCTACTGCTGGAGGCTCTATCTTGGGGTATTCTATAGCCATGAGTCATTGTCAAATACTTTACCTTCCAACGTGGTGTTATCGGCTTCTGTTTCTAGGTCCCCTGCACGAGAACCTTCAATTATGGCCTCTTCACGATCACTGTCCCACTTGATACTTGCTATGAAGAATGGGACTTCCACCTCTTCTGATTCGTCATGGTGCTTCTAGTTGGATCATTTGTGCATCCACATCTGGTAACATTAGATATGTCATTTTATAGTTATCTATTGTGGCCAATACCTGTAATGTCACTTTGTGTACATTCTATGGGTTTCAATACATTTGCAAGTAAAGGGGATGCATGACTGGTTGCTATAATGGTTTCTATGAATAGTGGGTTTTCCCCTGTGCTCAAATTGATCTTGACAACAGCTTCTCTATTTTGGATTGTGATCTGATTAGTGCCCCAATCATGAAGTATCAAAGCTTCCCGAATCCATGGTCTTCCCAACAATATTTGGTATGTTGTGGATCCCTTGGGAAGATCCAAGATAGTAAATTGGAGAGTGAACCTGACTCCAACAATTTTCGTGGCACATTATCAACGATGACCCAATGGTTTCATTTTAGTGTGGTGGGCTAGGCAGATGTTGAATGTATCCTTCTGCATTGGAGAGGTAGGCCCCATTCTTCATAAAGATCTCTTACTAAAATGTTTACATCAGCTTGGTCATCCAATATTGTAGGGTATTGGCCAAAGGCTTTATGTTCCAATGGGATAATTACATTTTTGATGTCATCCCTAGCACTGAACTTTACTGAAATATCCTTATCTTCTTCTTCAGGTGGGGGGAAGTATTGTGAAGATTCTATCCATCCCTTAAAACTCTTCCACATTATAGAGCAATTTTCTGTGAATGTTTCATAGTTGCTTATCTTTTTCATGTCCTTCTAGATCTTCTTCCTTAGTCCCCGGCAATGAACCACGCTATCATGTACTTATTATCAGGACGTGGGTCACACTGTGCAATTTTGCACTTCATTTTGCCCAAGAACGTTACAACATCTTCCTTGCGATCTTGTTCGAGCTTGCTCAAATGGAGAGCGGGATCATCTTGAAGTCTTTCCATTTGGAACCATCTCTTGAATTTGATTTGGAGTTGGTCCCATGTGGCTCGTTCTTCCACTAAGAGATCAAGGTACCATTCGGAGGCTTTGTTTGTTAAGGACATGGGGAACCATGCTACCTTGGCTTCATTTGATTGATCCCCTCTAGCAAAATCCTAGAGGAATCTTGTTGGATCTCCATGGCCATCAGATTTTGGAAGTTCTAGTTTTGCTCTGGTGTTTCCTACCTTGATTGTTATTTTGTCGGTCATAATTGCTACGACGAAAAAAGAAATTGTCCCCATTCGCCTCTAGGTCAAGGTCACCATCATTGTGATGTCGATCTGTCATGTTGTGAATTGGAGGAGTCAAATGGATTGGATCAATTGCAAGGGGAAAATTCAGGGCGAATGGTGGTCGAAGACGTTGGCCGAAGTGTAGTTGCATGCAAAATTATCGAGAGGTCGATTGGGTATGTCCTCCTCAAGTCCACGGTTGTTGCTGATGTATGTGTGTTAGAGGGGTTAGAGAAGGGTTGGTGTATTAAGGATCATAACTATGCCTAGGATTGTCCCTCTTGAGTGTGGCAATGTGCAGGTGCAAATAGATAGTCAATGTGAAATTTAGCTCACACAAGGGTGCATGCAAATTTAGCGATTAATTTGAATGTCAAAATGGTGTGTGATGGTCTGGGAAAATACCTTGTAGCGTGGTGTTTCTGTGTGTGAAATTTGGGTTCAAAGCGGGTTCAATTGGGGATCCAAGTGATCGAGTTACGGTTGGTTGAAGGATGGGTAACAAATGGTCTTTTTGGGGGGTCTTTGGGGTTTAAGGAATGGTGCGAATGTGCTTAAACTTAAAGTAGCTAAAGGAGCTTAGTTAGTCAACCAACTACTCAGTTAACCTAATGAACCTATCTGTCTAGTTAGCCTAACTGATCTGTCTAACTATTGGTTAATCTAACTAACTCAATTTCCCTAATTACCCAATTAACCCAACTACTTGTTAGTTAACCTAGTTCAACTAACCTAATCATGATTAACCTAATCTCACTGTAGTTAAATGAAACTAACCACAATTAATTAAACCTAAGACCAGTTAGGCTAACTACTATCCTAACCTAGCGTAGGTTAGACTAACCTAAGCTAGCATAAACCTACCCTAGTTAGCCTAACTAGGATTAAGTTAGGTTAGGGTCTTTCTTTTTTCCCCCTTTTTTTTTCCAGGGGGCATAGACTAGTCACTATTTAGATAGTTTTAAGAGATGTAATAGTATTATAGTTGTATCTTTGCATGTCTTTTCCTGGCTTTGGTGTATCTTTGCAGGTTTCTCTATGAGCAATATGGACGCTCATACAAATTGTGGTTCTTAGCGCAATAATTTTTGGAGATGCTTGTATTACTTTTTATAACATTTGTAGCAAGAACATAGCTATGTAAATAATTATTTAAGTGTATATAAGTGAATATAATGCATGGAATATTAAAAACAAGAAGGGCTAAATAAGTTTCATGATAATGAACTTCTCACAAATGACAATATGATGCTCCCACTTTTATTTATGCATTCTTATGTAGGGAAATATATTATTTACAATTTGAAAATAATTATTACCATTGTGACCTAACAAAAATGTCTCCACTTTCATTCATCAGATGTCATGCTATAAAATCGATGTCCAACATCCTCCACCTGGGCCATTTTTTGCATCTGCTTAAAATGGTTCCCATTATTCAATAGGAACTCTCCCTGTTACACAAGCAAGCATGTGCATATTGCATTGAATCGTGTGTCTGATTTCCTTAATGGAGAGAGTTCAAATTATATGTTTCCAAATAAAAGATTTTAGTCACATATGCATATACTTGTATTCACTTACACTTTCTTATTTACATGCACTTATGTGAATTCATGTATGCTTCAAAGTAATAGGTGACTTTCTTTCTAAACATACATGTATCCAACCATGTTTCAAAAGAGTGAAAGAATTTTGCTCTAAACATGGATCTATGTGAATTCAAATATTTCTCAATTGTAAGTGACTTTATTCTAGATTCCATAATCATAGGTAGAAAAATGCATGCACATTTGCAATTGAAAAAAAATTCACATGCACTTATGTGTATTCATACAGACTTTGTTTTTCACACAAATATGTTTCACACTCATGGAAAGTACAACACACATGCACTTATGGGCATTCAAATGGGTTTCACAATAGTTATTGTATGTGAAAATGTATTTCACAATGGTGGCAATGTGTGCACTTATGTATGCCCAGTGTGGTGATAGGAGGACAAGGGAAGAGAGAGAGAGAGAAGGGAGGATAATGGGAAGAGAGAGGGAGAGAATGGAGAAGAAAGGGAAGGGAGAGGGAGAGGGGGAACAGAGCATAACGCAAGGGAGAGGGAGAGGGAGGGGACCACGATGGGAGCGAGAGTAGAAGGAAGAGGGAGAGAGGAAGGGAGAGGGAGAGAGGAAGGGAAGAGTAGAGGAGGGAGTAATAATTTTTTAAAAATAAATTTAATTAGATAGGTGGGTGACGAGGAGGAAGGGAAGAGAATGGAGAGGGAAAGAGAGGAAAGAAGAGGGGGAAGGAATGAAGGTAAGTAAGGGAAGAGCGAGGGAAGGAGAGAGAGAGAGAGAGATAGAGATAGAGAGAGAAAGAGAGAGAGAGAGAGAGAGAGAGAGAGAGAGAGAGAGAGAGAGAGAGAGAGAGAGAGAGAGAGAGAGAGAGAGAGAGAGAGTCATGCTGCCATGGTAGCGTGGCGGAGGCACAAAAAAAAAAGGTTATCACTCCTTGCCATGGCAACACAACTCTCTCTATCTCTCCACCGCATTGACATTTTTGAGATTCATGCATATTCTAAGCTTCTTGTTTTTCTTAGGAACAATCACAATTGGTGACCCCAAATTGGTATGCTCGATGTTTGAACTTGCAAAGCGTTTTGCTTTGTGAGACTAGTGATGGATTTTCAATAGGAGTCTCACTCCTGAGGAGAGGGTCTTTGGTCATACATGCACCTTCAAGCCCTTTAGGGTCCCGTTCAAAATTTGGGGACTCAGGTGCATTTGTGGGCTTAGTAAAGTACAATTCCACCACTCTGGTTTGCATTCTTTTGAATTCATTAAAGTGCTTTATCTTGCCTTTTGGAATTGCACACCCTCCTTCTTTTCCCTTGACCAATTGCTATTTGCTACTGCTGTGGAGGCTCTATCTTGGGGTATTCTATAGCCATGAGTCATTGTCAAATACTTGACCTTCCAATGTGGTGTTATCGGCTTCTGTTTCTAGGTCCCTTGCACAATAACCTTGAATTATGGCCTCTTCAGGATCACTGTCCCACTTGATACTTGCTATGAAGAATGGGACTTCCACCTCTTCTGATTCGTCATGGTACTTCTAGTTGGATCATTCATGCATCCACATCTGGTAACATTAGATATGTCATTTTATAGTTATCTATTGTGGCCAATACCTGTATCCAATCCTGATGTCACTTTGTGTACATTCTATGGGTTTCAATACATTTGCAAGTAAAGGGGATGCATGACTGGTTGCTATAATGGTTTCTGTGAATAGTGGGTTTTTCCCTGTGCTCAAATTGATCTTGACAACAATTTCTCTGTTTTGGATTGTGATCTGATCAGTGCCCCAATTTTGGAAGCTCTAGTTTTGCCCTGGTGTTTCCTGCCTTGATTGTTATTTTGTTGGTCATAGATGCTACGACGAAAAAAGAAATTGTCCCCATTGACCTCTAACTCAAGGTCACCATCATTGTGATGTCGATCTGTCATGTTGTGAATTGGAGGAGTCAAATGGATTGGATCAATTGCAAGGGGGAAATTCAGGGCGAATGGTGGTCGAAGACGTTGGCCGAAGTGTAGTTGCATGCAAAATTATCGAGAGGTCGATTAGGTATGTCCTCCTCAAGTCCACGGTTGTTGCTGATGTATGTGTGTTAGAGGGGTTAGAGAAGGGTTGGTGTATTAAGGATCATAACTATGCCTAGGATTGTCCCTCTTGAGTGTGGGAATGTCTTGGTGCAAACAGATAGTCAATGTGAAATTGAGCTCACATAAGGGTGCAAATTTAGTGATTAATTTGAATGTCAAAATGGTGTGTGATGGCCTGGGAAAATACCTTGTAGCGTGGTGTTTTTGTTTGTGAAATTGGGGTTCAAAGCAGGTTCAATTTGGGATCCAAGTGATCGAGTTACGGTCGGTTGAAGGACGGGTAACAAATGGTCTTTTTGGGGGGTCTTTGGGGTTTAAGGAATGGTGCGAATGTGCTTAAACTTAAAGTAGCTAAAGGAGCTTAGTTAGTCAACCAACTACTCAGTTAACCTAATGAACCTATTTGTCTAGTTAGCCTAACTGATCTGTCTAACTATTGGTTAATCTAACTAACTCAATTTCCCTAATTACCCAATTAACCCAACTACTTGTTAGTTAACCTAGTTCAACTAACCTAATCATGATTAACCTAATCTCACTGTAGTTAAATGAAACTAACCACAATTAATTAAACCTAAGACCAGTTAGGCTAACTACTATCCTAACCTAGCGTAGGTTAAACTAACCTAACCTAGCATAAACCTACCCTAGTTAGCCTAACTAGGATTAAGTTAGGTTAGGGTATTTCTTTTTTCCCCCTTTTTTTTCTAGGGGGCATAGACTAGTCACTATTTAGATAGTTTTAAGAGATGTAATAGTATTATAGTTGTATCTTTGCATGTCTTTTCCTGGCTTTGGTGTATCTTTGCAGGTTTCTCTATGAGCAATATGGTCGCTCATACAAATTGTGGTTCTTATCGCAATAATTTTTGGAGATGCTTGTATTACTTTTTATAACATTTGTAGCAAGAACACAGCTATGTAAATAATTATTTAAGTGTATATAAGTGAATATAATGTATGGAATATTAAAAACAAGAAGGGCTAAATAAGTTTCATGATAATGAACTTCTCACAAACGACAATATGATGCTCCCACTTTTATTTATGCATTCTTATGTAGGGAAATATATTATTTACAATTTGAAAATAATTATTACCATTGTGACCTAACAAAAATGTCTCCACTTTCATTCATCAGATGTCATGCTATAAAATCGATGTCCAACATCCTCCACCTGGGCCATTTTTTGCATCTGCTTAAAATGGTTCCCATTATTCAATAGGAACTCTCCCTATTACACAAGCAAGCATGTGCATATTGCATTGAATCGTATGTCTGATTTCATTAATGGAGAGAGTCCAAATTCTAAGTTTCCAAATAAAAGATTTTAGTCACATATGCATATACTTGTATTCACTTACACTTTCTTATTTACATGCACTTATGTGAATTCATGTATGCTTCAAAGTAATAGGTGACTTTCTTTCTAAACATACATGTACCCAACTATGTTTCACAAGAGTGAAAGCATTTTGCTCTAAACATGGATCTATGTGAATTCAAATATTTCTCAATTGTAAGTGACTTTATTCTAGATTCCATAATCATAGGTAGAAAAATGCATGCACATTTGCAATTGGAAAAAAATTCACATGCACTTATCTGTATTCATATAGACTTTGTTTTTCACACAAATATGTTTCACACTCATGGAAAGTACAACACACATGCACTTATGGGCATTCAAATGGGTTTCACAATAGTGATTGTATGTGAAAATGTATTTCACAATGGTGGCAATGTGTGCACTTATGTATGCCCAATTATGTTTCATAATAGTGTGATGATAGGAGGAGAAGGGAAGAGAGAGAGAGAGAAGGGAGGATAATGGGAAGAGAGAGGGAGAGAAGGGAGAAGAAAGGGAAGGGAGAGGGAGAGGGGGAACAGAGCGTAACGCAAGGGAGAGGGAGAGGGAGGGGACCACGATGGGAGCGAGAGTAGAAGGAAGAGGGAGAGAGGAAGGGAGAGGGAGAGAGGAAGGGAAGAGTAGAGGAGGGAGTAATAATTTTTTAAAAATAAATTTAATTAGATAGGTGGGTGACGAGGAGGAAGGGAAGAGAATGGAGAGGGAAAGAGAGGAAAGAAGAGGGGGAAGGAATGAAGGTAAGTAAGGGAAGAGCGAGGGAAGGAGAGAGAGAGATAGAGATAGAGATAGAGAGAGAGAGAGAGAGAGAGAGAGAGAGAGAGAGAGAGAGAGAGAGAGAGAGAGAGAGAGAGAGAGAGAGAGTCATGCTGCCATGGTAGCGTGGCGGAGGCACAAAAAAAAAAGGTTATCACTCCTTGCCGTGGCAACACGACTCTCTCTATCTCTCCACCGCATTGACATTTTTGAGATTCAAGCATATTCTAAGCTTCTTGTTTTTCTTAGGAACAATCACAATTGGTGACCCCAAATTGGTATGCTCGATGCTTGAACTTGCAAAGCGTTTTGCTTTGTGAGACTAGTGATGGATTTTCAATAGGAGTCTCACTCCTGAGGAGAGGTTCTTTGGTCATACATGCACCTTCAAGCCCTTTAGGGTCCCGTTCAAAATTTGGGGACTCAGGTGCATTTGTGGGCTTAGTAAAATACAATTCCACCACTCTGGTTTGCATTCTTTTGAATTCATTAAAGTGCTTTATCTTGCCTTTTGGAATTGCACACCCTCCTTCTTTTCCCTTGACCAATTGCTATTGGCTACTGCTGGAGGCTCTATCTTGGGGTATTCTATAGCCATGAGTCATTGTCAAATACTTTACCTTCCAACGTGGTGTTATCGGCTTCTGTTTCTAGGTCCCCTGCACGAGAACCTTCAATTATGGCCTCTTCACGATCACTGTCCCACTTGATACTTGCTATGAAGAATGGGACTTCCACCTCTTCTGATTCGTCATGGTGCTTCTAGTTGGATCATTCATGCATCCACATCTGGTAACATTAGATATGTCATTTTATAGTTATCTATTGTGGCCAATACCTGTATCCAATCCTGATGTCACTTTGTGTACATTCTATGGGTTTCAATACATTTGCAAGTAAAGGGGATGCATGACTGGTTGCTATAATGGTTTCTGTGAATAGTGGGTTTTCCCCTGTGCTCAAATTGATCTTGACAACAGTTTCTCTGTTTTGGATTGTGATCTGATCAGTGCCCCAATCAAAGCTTCCCGAATCCATGGTCTTCCCAACAATATTTGGTATGTTGTGGGTCCCTTGGGAAGATCCAAGATAGTAAATTGGAGAGTGAACTTGACTCCAACAATTTTCGTGGCACATTATCAACGATGACCCAATGGTTTCATTTTAGTGTGGTGGGCTAGGCAGATGTTGAATGTATCCTTCTGCATTGGAGAGGTAGGCCCCATTCTTCATAAAGATCTCTTACTAAAATGTTTACATCAGCTCTGTCGTCCAATATTGTAGGGTATTGGCGAAAGGCTTTATGTTCCAATGGGATAATTACATTTTTGATGTCATCCCTAGCACTAAACTTTACTGAAATATCCTTATCTTCTTCTTCAGGTGGGGGGAAGTATTGTGAAGATTCTATCAACCCCTTGAAACTCTTCCACATTATAGAGCAATTTTTTATGAATGTTTCATAGTTGCTTATCTTTTTTATGTCCTTCTAGATCTTCTTCCTTAGTCCCTAGCAATGAACCACGCTATCATGTACTTATTATCAGGACGTGGGTCACACTGTGCAATTTTGCACTTCATTTTGCCCAAGAACGTTACAATATCTTCCTTGCGATCTTGTTCGAGCTTGCTTAAATGGAGAGCGGGATCATCTTGAAGTCTTTCCATTTGGAACCATCTCTTGAATTTGATTTGGAGTTGGTCCCATGTGGCTCGTTCTTCCACTAAGAGATCAAGGTACCATTCGGAGGCTTTGTTTGTTAAGGACATGGGGAACCATGCTACCTTGGCTTCATTTGATTGATCCCCTCTAGCAAAATCCTAGAGGAATCTTGTTGGATCTCCATGGCCATCAGATTTTGGAAGTTTTGGTTTTGCCCTGGTGTTTCCTGCCTTGATTGTTATTTTGTTGGTCATAATTGCTACGTCGAAAAAAGAAATTGTCCCCATTCACCTCTAGGTCAAGGTCACCATCATTGTGATGTTGATCTGTCATGTTGTGAATTGGAGGAGTCAAATGGATTGGATCAATTGCAAGGATGTCCTCCTCAAGTCCACGGTTGTTGTTGATGTATGTGTGTTAGAGGGGTTAGAGAAGGGTTGGTGTATTAAGGATCATAACTATGCCTAGGATTGTCCCTCTTGAGTGTGGGAATGTGCTGGTGCAAACAGATAGTCAATGTGAAATTTAGCTCACATAAGGGTTTAAATTTAGCGATTAATTTAAATGTCAAAATGGTGTGTGATGGTCTAGGAATACACGACTCTCTCTCTCTCTCCACCGCATTGACATTTTTGAGATTCACGCATATTCTAAGCTTCTTGTTTTTCTTAGGAACAATCACAATTGGTGACCCCAAATCGGTATGCTTGATATTTGAACTTGCAAAGCTTTTTGCTTTGTGAGACTACTGATGGATTTTCAATAGGAGTCTCACTCCTGAGGAGAGGTTCTTTGGTCATACATGCACCTTCAAGCCCTTTAGGGTCCCGTTCAAAATTTGGGGACTCAGGTGCTTTTGTGGGCTTAGTAAAATACAATTCCACCACTCTGGTTTGCATTCTTTTGAATTCATTAAAGTGCTTTATCTTGCCTTTTGGAATTGCACACCCTCCTTCTTTTCCCTTGACCAATTGCTATTGGCTACTGCTGGAGGCTCTATCTTGGGGTATTCTATAGCCATGAGTCATTGTCAAATACTTGACCTTCCATTGTGGTGTTATCGGCTTCTGTTTCTAGGTCCCCTACACCATAACCTTCAATTATGGCCTCTTCAGGATCACTGTCCCACTTGATACTTACTATGAAGAATGGGACTTCCACCTCTTCTGATTCGTCATGGTGCTTCTAGTTGGATCATTCGTGCATCCACATCTGGTAACATTAGATATGTCATTTTATAGTTATCTATTGTGGCCAATACCTGTATCCAATCTTGATGTCACTTTGTGTACATTCTATGGGTTTCAATACATTTGCAAGTAAAGGGGATGCATGACTGGTTGCTATAATGGTTTCTATGAATAGTGGGTTTTCCCCTGTGCTCAAATTGATCTTGACAACAGTTTCTCTGTTTTGGATTGTGATCTGATCAGTGCCCCAATCATGAAGTATCAAAGCTTCCCGAATCCATGGTCTTCCCAACAATATTTGGTATGTTGTGGATCCCTTTGGGAAGATCCAAGATAGTAAATTGGAGAGTGAACCTGACTCCAACAATTTTCGTGGCACATTATCAACGATGACCCAATGGTTTCATTTTAGTGTGGTGGGCTAGGCAGATGTTGAATGTATCCTTCTGCATTGGAGAGGTAGGCCCCATTCTTCATAAAGATCTCTTACTAAAATGTTTACATTAGCTTGGTCGTCCAATATTGTAGGGTATTGGCGAAAGGCTTTATGTTCCAATGGGATAATTACATTTTTGATGTCATCCCTAGCACTGAACTTTACTGAAATATCCTTATCTTCTTCTTCACAGATAGTCAATGTGAAATTGAGCTCACATAAGGGTGCAAATTTAGTGATTAATTTGAATGTCAAAATGGTGTGTGATGGCCTGGGAAAATACCTTGTAGCATGGTGTTTTTGTGTGTGAAATTGGGGTTCAAAGCGGGTTCAATTTGGGATCCAAGTGATCGAGTTACGGTCGGTTGAAGGACGGGTAACAAATGGTCTTTTTGGGGGGTCTTTGGGGTTTAAGGAATGGTGCGAATGTGCTTAAACTTAAAGTAGCTAAAGGAGCTTAGTTAGTCAACCAACTACTCAGTTAACCTAATGAACCTATTTGTCTAGTTAGCCTAACTGATCTGTCTAACTATTGGTTAATCTAACTTACTCAATTCCCTAATTACCCAATTAACCCAACTACTTGTTAGTTAACCTGTTAGTTAACCTAGTTCAACTAACCTAATCATGATTAACCTAATCTCACTATAGTTAAATGAAACTAACCACAATTAATTAAACCTAAGACCAGTTAGGCTAACTACTAACCTAACCTAGCGTAAGTTAGACTAACCTAACCTAGCATAAACCTACCCTAGTTAGCCTAACTAGGATTAAGTTAGGTTAGGGTCTTTCTTTTTTCCCCTTTTTTTTCCAGGAGGCATAGACTAGTCACTATTTAGATAGTTTTAAGAGATGTAATAGTATTATAGTTGTATCTTTGCATGTCTTTTCTTGGCTTTGGTGTATCTTTGCAGGTTTCTCTATGAGCAATATGGTCGCTCATACAAATTGTGGTTCTTATCGCAATAATTTTTGGAGATGCTTGTATTACTTTTTATAACATTTGTAGCAAGAACACAGCTATGTAAATAATTATTTAAGTGTATATAAGTGAATATAATGCATGGAATATA